>NW_028270140.1:11267565-11571795 GCF_037043375.1 Chiloscyllium plagiosum
ACGCACGCACACACACCCCACCCACCCACCCACCCACGCGACGCACGCACACCCCACCCACCCACCCACCCACCCACGCGACGCACGCACACCCCACCCACCCACCCACCCACCCACCCACGCGACGCACGCACACCCCACCCACCCACCCACCCACCCACCCACGCGACGCACGCACACCCCACCCACCCACCCACCCACGCGACGCACGCACACACATCCCACCCACCCACGCGACGCACGCACACCCCACCCACCCACCCACCCACGCGACGCACACCCCACCCACCCACGCGACGCACGCACACCCCACCCACCCCACCCGACGCACGCACTACATACTATACACACACACACTCACTATATATACACACACATACTCTATATATATATATATATGCACACACACTACACATTATATACACACACTCTCTATATATTTACACATACACTCTATATATTTACACATACACTCATATATAGTGTGTGTATATAATGTATATACACACTATATACACACACTATATACGCACACTCTACACACTATATATACTATATACACACTATATATACTATATACACACTATATATATACTATATACACACTATATATATACTATATACACACACTATATATATACACACACACTATATATACACACACTATATATACACACTATATACACACACTACACACTATATACACACACTATATATTTATACACACTCTATATATTTACACACACTCTATATATACACACACTATATATGTCTACGCGCACTCGCTCTACGCGCACTCGCTCTACACGCACTCGCTCTACACGCACTCGCTCGGGAAGGCAGTTCAGTGTTTGTTCACCGAGAAGATCCTTTTGTTGATCAAAACACTGTTTCTCCGTCTTCCTTTTCTGGGTACTTTTACTTATTTGTAGGAGGCATAAAGTGAATGATTCGCGCGACTGGGGGTTTCTGAACTAATAATAAACTGTTCCAGTTTAAAGCAATTGATGTGGGCTCACCTGTCTCAGGGTGAAGAAATTTCTCCTCATCTCAGCCCTAAATAGCTTACCCTGTATCCTTAGACTGTGTCTCCTGGTGTTGCTGGACGTTGGGAACATCTATCCTGCATTTATCCTGTCTAGCCCTGTTTGGAATTTTATAGCTTTCCATGGGAATGAAGTTTTGGAGGATTACTATATTTGACTGTTCAAAATTTTAGTTACAGTCAGTACTGTCCATGAACCCAAACATAATCCTAGGTCCAAACTATATTTAACGCCATGACACATCTCATGTTATAACACTTAAAAGAGAGATCCCATGTACTTAATAAGAGACGGAAGCCACAAGATTCCAAGGTTCGAACAAACAGTAGACTTGGCAAAGTTAAATTAGTAATGCAATCTTTAGAATCAGAATCCCTACAGTGTGGAAACAGGCCCTTCAGCTCTGAGTATCCTACCCTATTACTCTACGTTAACCCCTGACTAACTTACACATCCCTGAACATTATGGGGAAATTTAGCATGGCCAGTTCACCTGGCTTGCACATCTTTGGATTGTGGGAGGAAATCTGAGCACCCAGAGGCAACCCACACAGACACGAGGAGAATGTGCCAAATGCACGCAGGCAGTCGCCCGAGGCTGGAATCGAACCCGGGTCCCTGGTGCTGTGAGGCAGCAGTGCTAACCACTGAGCCATCGTGCCGCCCATGTATATATTTAATATATACATAATTCTAATTGGAATTGGAATATAAATTAACTGGAGGTAAATGTGGGTAACAAACACACTCTAGACTAACACCTTCAGGATAAAGGCGTGTTGCCTCTTCACCTTGCTCCTGAAGTCTCTTACTCACCAGCAACCCAAAGCAGTCCACTCATCCCTCCATCCTCCTGACTCTGTTCTGAGTAACAACTTGCAAGAACCTGCATCTTCATACCTAAGCACTGTTGAACGTAGCTGATTAAAACAGTTGCATATAGCAATCCATTGGAAGCACTTGCCTGGATGTTACATTTTTCACAGATTACTGGTCTATGTACTATAAATGACATAAAATAAAATGCCTTTCACCGTCCAGCAACATACCAAGGGAACTATCATGTGAACATGATTCACGGAATCTGGAAGGTGATGTGAAGGATGTTCCCAATGATGGAGAACTCCAATACCAGGACTCAGTTTAAGAATACAAGGTAGGCCATTTTGAAATGAGGAGAAATTTCTTTCCCCAGACAGTGGTGAATTCTCTGCACAGAAAGTGGGTTGAGGCCAAAGCATTGAATATCTTCAAGAAGGAGTTAGTTATAGTTCTTGTGGCTAAGGGGTGCAAATGGCTGCAGGGTATGAAGTTTGGTGATCAGTTGTGATCCACTTCAATGACAGAGCAGGTGCGAAGTGTCTACTCCTGCTTTGTTTCTATTCTCTAAAATCAAATGTTCCAATTTAATGTTGATTTTTCCTTTGGAAATCATGGGCCAGTCTTGAAACCTCCGAACAGTAAACTATATCAACTGAAATTAGTATCTTTATAATTATTCTCCCTTGTCCAATGTTACTTTTCAACATTCTCTTTCTTGTTTTTATGCATTTCATGCTGAATTAATCTTGTTTTTTTTAAGGAAAGCTTACTGAAAGACTTCCACTGTAAATTTTATGATATACTTTTTATTAACCGACAAATTTGTGGGTAGTGGTGTATGTTGAGGAAAATATTCCCCTCACTTATTTTCTGTACAGATTTAGTTCATTCATTGTGAATTGCCTTAACCACAATAAGTAGTGCAAAGAGTGATCGTTTCAATTAGTCGATAACTGTAATGTAAGTTAGCACAAGGTAGTTTGGGAATATTGCAAAATTATTTCAGATGTTTTGCAGGATTCTGAAACATGTGAACGTGTGCAAATCAAGCAAACATCAGAAAAACGTTTTTTTCCCAATAAGAGACATGGAATCTCTCCAGTTGAATTTTGACAAAAAGCGCACAATATCTCAAATATGAAGTTGGTTTTATCTGTGCAGATCCCAAATTGAGGACCATCCGAGATCGTGCAGCTGATTATAAAACATTTTTTTTGCATGCCAAGTATGATCTTTGACAACATGTTAATCTTCAAGAGTGTAACTGGTGAGAGACAAAATGCATTGGGGTAGCTGAACAGCATTTTATATTTTCATTTCGGGCATGCTAAAAAGGTGTCAGAATAATAATTCTTCATTGGAAATTTGTCCTCAGGCATATCTGGATGAGTTGGTTGAGCTTCATCGACGGCTAATGACACTTCGTGAACGGCACATACTACAACAGGTAACACTCCTCTTAAGACACATATTTAACTATTACACAAATTGTCTGATTTTATTCCACATCTAAGGATTGATTCTAAAAGAGAAACTCGCCAAGTTTTACAATCCTGTAGTTGCACCTGAGAATTTAATAAGGATCACAAGCATCTTACCAGTTTCCCAGTTGTTATTTTTCACCACTTGGCATTCCTTCTCCATTTTTACATGTTTCCCTTCTGTTCTTGAACATAATATCTATGTTCTTTGTGTACTACTTCTCTATCTAGTAAAAGCCAGAAGTCACACGACATCAGGTTATAGTCCAACATAGAGTCATAGAGATGTACAGCCTGAAAACAGACCCTTCAGTCCAACTTGTCCATGCCGACCAGATATTCCAACCCAATCTAGTCCCACCTGCCAGCACCCGGCCCATATCCCTCCAAACCCTTCCTATTCATGTACCCGTCCAAATGCCTTTTAAATGTTGCAATTGTACCAGCCTCCACCACTTCCTCTGGCAGTTCATTCCATACTCGCACCACTCTGAGTGAAAAAGTTGCCCCTTAGGTCTCTTTTATATCTTTCCCCTTTCACCATAAACCTATCCCTCTAGTTCTGGACTCCTCCACCCCAAGGTAAAGAACTTATTGATTTATCCTATCCATGCCCCCTCATGATTTTGTAAACTTCAAGAAGGTCACCCCTCCGCTTCCGACGTTCCAGGGAAAACAACCCCAGCCTATTCAGCCTCTCCCTGTAGCTCAAATCCTCCAACCCTGGCAACATTCTTGTAAATCTTTTCTGAACCCTTTCAAGTTTCACAACATCCTTCCAATAGGAAGGAGACCAGAATTGCACGTAATATTCCAAAAGTGACCTAACATTGTCCTGGTCAGCCACAACATGACCTCCCAACTCCTGTACTCAATGCTCTGACCAATAAAATCACATTAGCTGATGACGGAGCAGCGCTTCAAAAGCTTGTGATTTCAAATAAATCTTTTGGACGATATCCTGGTGTCATGTGACTTCTGACTTTGTCCACCCCAGTCCAACACCAGCAGCTCCACATCATCTCTGTATCATAGGGGAGTTTGGTGGTGGAGGGATAAATATTTTCTTCAGTGTGATATGCCAACTCATTTGTTCAAACTGTTCATGATTTCATTTGAGCAGCAAAGATTCTGACTTGATACGCTATTAATGAATGCCAGGTTCTGGCGCCAAAATGTATACTACTTCAGTTGAGGCTTTTTCTGATTGGTTTCCACTGTATCATGGCTGTGAACTCAAGATCATTCTAATAATCATTCTAATTCCAAATGGAGGATCAGACAAAATTGTGGTTGTAAGAACAGCTCCTTTTTGGCGTATTTTCAGTGTTGGAGCTCAGTTCCTCAAATTCTAGGAACAGTATTTACTGTTTTATAAGCTGTAGCATTGTTCTGCACCATATTTTGGTGGTTGGGGGGGGGAGGAATGATCAAAACAACAGCATTTCAAAAAGGAGGAAGACAGATTAAAGGGCAGTGACCACATGGGAAGTGATTCAAAAGGAGAGCGAAACCTGCACTGCTGCCTGACCCAGCTTAACCTGCATAGCTACTGACTATGCTGTCTATTTTCAAGTATCTCTGGACATTGGAGTTCATTCTAAGAAAAATAAACAGCAGAATTCACAGCTGACCTTGGAGAAACCTGTGTGTGGGAGCTCACCGCAAGGGAGCAGCTAAGTGGATAGTGTTTGAAGTGTAACCTTACTGGTTTTCTTTTATAATCTACAACAGTGCATGGAATTTTTTTTTTATTCAGTGTTGTTATTGAGATCTGTCTCTTGATTAAACTTTAAAAATATAAAAACATAGGTTTTAAGCTAGCCTGGAACAGTGAGACTGTGCTATTTTTTGGGTCTGTAGATTAAGGTGCAAAGATGGCCTTTAGCAGAGTGATGTGCTCTTCCTGTTGGATGTGGGAGACGAAGGAGAGTTTCCATGTTGGTGATTATGTCTGCAGGAAGTGTCTTTGGTTGTGAATCCTACTGGATTGCATGGATCAGTTGGAGTGGCAGTTAGAGGCAGTTAGAATTTACAGAAACTGGGGGAGACGGGTGATGGATGGCAATTGCAGGAAGGGGGATATACAAAGATACAGTCGGTAGGTGGGTCATCTCCAAGAAAGGAAGATGAGGGAGGCAGGTAGTGCAGGAGTCTCCTATGGTTATCCCCATTTCAAACCTATATTGTGTTTTGGAAAATGTAGGGGGTGATGGACTCTCAGGGGAATGTAGCACTGACAGCCAGGTTTCTGATTTTGAGACTGGCTCTAATGTTATGAGGGGTACGCCATGTTCCAAGCAATTGATTGTAATAGGGGACTGTCTAGTCGGAGGCACAGACAGGCGGTTTTGCAGTTGACAGTGAGCCATCAGAATGGTGCTTTGCTTCCCTGGAGCTAGGATCAACGATATTTTGGAGAGAGTGCAGAATATTCTCACAGGGAGCAGGATCAGCAGGAGGTTGTTGTACACATTGAAACTAATGACATAGGAAGTAAAAAAGATGCGATTCTGAGGAAAGAATATAGGAAGTAAGGCAGGAGTTTAAAAAGTAGGTCCTGGACGGTGGTAATATCTGGATTACTCCCAGTGCCATGAGCTAGTGAGGGTAGAAATGGAAGGGTAAGAGCAGATGAATGCATGGCTGACGAGCTGGTGCAGGGGAGAAGGAGTCCTACTTCTGGATCACTAGAATGCTTTCTGGGGTAGTAGTGACCTGTATAAGAAAGACAGACACCTAAATTGGAAGGGGACTGCTGCATTGGCAGGGAGATATGCCAGAGCTGCTCAGCAGGATTTAAACTCCTAAGGGTGTTGGGGGTGGGGGGGGAGAGACCCCAGGAGACAATGTGGAAAGAGATCAGTCTGAGACTGGTACAGTTGGGACCAGGTGTAAGTCAAACAGACCGGGCAGGCAGGAACAAAGCAGAGAATGAGCTAAGACTGAAACAAATACAATATAATTTATCAATGCTAGAGGCCTATCAAGTAAGGCAGTTGAACTCAAGACCTGGTTCGGAACATGAGACTGGGATATCATAGCAATTACAGAGACGTGGCTCAGGGATGGACAGGACTGACAGCTTAGTGGCCCACGCTATAGATCCTATAGGAAGGATCAAAAGGGAGGGCAAGACAAGAGGGTGAGTGGCATTTTTGATTAGGTGTAACATCACGGCTGTATCTAGGGAGGATATTCCTGGGAATACGTCCAGGGAAGTTATTTGGATGGAACTGAGAAATAAGAAAGGGATGATCACTGTATTGGGATTGTACGGTAGACCGCCAAACAGTCAGCAGGAAATTGAGAAGCAAATATGTTAGAACATCTCAGTTATCTGGAAGAATAATAGGGTGGTTATGGTAGGGGATTTTAACTTTCCAAACATAGACTGCAACTGCCATAATGTTAAGGGCTTGGATGGAGAGGAATTTGTTCAGGTATGTAAACGAACATTTTCTGATTCAGTATGTAGATGTACCTACTAGAGAAGATTCAAAACTTGACCTACTCTTGGGAAATAAGGCAGGTGACTGAGGTGTCAGTGAGGGAGCACTTTGGGGCAAGCGACCATAATTTTGTTAGTTTTAAAGTAGTAATGGATAGATTGGATTTAAAAATTAAATCCAAAAATTAAACATCTGAATTGGAGGAAGGCTAAGTTTGACGGTATTAGGCAAGAACTTTTATTCCTGATGAAGGGCTTTTGCCCGAAACGTCGATTTTGCCTGTCCTCGGATGCTGCCTGAATTGCTGTGCTCTTCCAGCACCACTGATCCAAGAACTTTTAAAAGCTGATTGGGGGCAGATGTTCGCAGGTAAAGGGACGACTGGAAAATGGGAAGCCTTCAGAAATGAGAGAACGAAACTCCAGCGAAAGTATATTCTTGTTAGGGTGAAAGGAAAGGCTGGTAGGTGTAGGGAATGCTGGATGACTAGAGAAACTGAGGTTTAGGTCAAGAATAAGAAGGAAGCATATGTCCGGTATAGACAAGAGAGATGGAGTGATTTCCCTAGAAGAGTATGTAGGCAGTAGGAGTATACTTCAGAGGGAAATCAGGAGGGCATAAAAGGGATAACATTACGGCTGTAATTAGGGATGATATTCCTGGGAATCTATCTATAAGCAATCCCATAGAACATGAGAGAGCTTTGGCAAATAAGGTTAAGCAAAATCCAAAGGGATTTGACAAATACATGAAGGACAAAAGGGTAACTAAGGAGAGAATAGGGGCCCTTAAAGAGATCAGCAAGGTCACCCGTGTGTGGCACCTCAGATAGAGGCGATACTAAATGAGTACTTTGCAACAGTGTTTACTGTGGAGAAGGATATGGAAGATATAGAATGTGGGAAATAAAAATCTTGAACAATGACCATATTTACAGAGGAGGTGGTGCTGGACAGCTTAAGATGCATCTAAGTGGATAAATCCCCAGGACCTGTTCAGATGTACCCAAGAACTCTGAGAGAAGCTAGGGAAGTGATTGCTGGCCCCCTTGCAGAGATATTTGTGTCATGGATAGTCACAGGTGAGATGCCGGAAGACTGGAGATTGGCTAATGTGGTGCCACTGTTTAATAAAGGTGGTAAGGAAAAGCCAGGGTGCTACAGACTGGTGAGCCTGACATCAATGGTGGGCAAGTTATTGGAGGAAGTCCTGAGGGACAGATTTACATGTATTTGGAAAGGCAAAGACTGAGATGCTGCATTTTGGAAAGGCAAATCTTAGCAGGACTTATACACTTAATGGTAAGGTCCTATGGAGTGTTGCTGAACAGAGAGAGACCTTGGAGTGCAGGTTCATAGCTCCTTGAAAGTGGAGTCGCAGGGAGATAGGTTAGTGAAGAACGCATTTGGTATGCTTTCCTTTATCAGTCAGAGCATTGAGTATTGGCGTTGGAAGGTCATGTTGTGGCTGTACAGGACATTGGTCAGGCCACTTTTGGAATACTGCGTGCAGTTCTGGTCTTCCTGTTATAGGAAGGATGTTGTGAAACTTGAAAGGGTTCAGAAAAGATTTACAAGAATGTTGCCAGGGTTGGCAGGTTTGAGCTATAGGGAGAGGCTGATTTGGCTGAGGCTGTTTTCCTTGGAGCATCAGAGGCTGAGGTTATTGAGGTTTATAAAATCACGAGGGCCATGGATAGGGTAAATAGACAAGGTCTTTTCCACAGGGAAGGGAAGTCCAAAACTAGAGGGCATAGATTTACGGTGAGAGGGGAAAGATTTAAGAGACCCAAGGGACAAACCTTTTTCACACAGAGGGTGGTGTGCATATGAAATGAGCTGCCAGAGGAAGTGGTGGAGGCTGCTACAATTACTACATTTGAAAGGCATCTGAATGGGTATATAAACAGGAAGGGTTTAGCAGGATATGGGCCAAGTGCTGGCAAATGGGACTAGATTAGGTTAGGATATCTGGTTGGTATGGATCAGTTGGACTGAAGGGTCTGTTTCTGTGCTAAATATCTCTATGGCCAGGGATTTTCCCAACCAGTAAAATGTTGATTGCTTCTGAACTGTTTGAAATTGTTCACTTTCATTGTAGCCAGATGTAAGAACTGACCAGTCATTCTAATGGAAAACAGCCAATCGAAAGAGTGAAGAGTCCGTTGTCGACTCACAGGTCATGGGATTAATATCTGGCAAAAAATAGATGGTTAATTTTGAATGGGCATGTTTCTGTTATTACAGGGCATTCTGATTCAGTCATGCTCATAGAACCAAATGGGACAGGCACACAGTCTACTGCAATGTTCTTCAGTGGCCTCCCCTTGTGGACCAGATTGACATATTACAAAAGCAGTCAACACGATTAGATTAGATTCTCCTCCTCTGATGCTGCATGACCTGTGCTTTTCCAGCACTACACACTTTCGACACTGAAATATGTGCTGTTCCACTTGCGTCTGTGTTCTATCCTGCCTACCAACAAAGAGAAGTTGCCCTCAAATCAAATAAATGGTATTTTTGGCAGTCTTGCTTTTTAAAGATATTTACTAACCAGTCTGTTCAGGGATGCCATTACATGCCTCTGGAACAAGTGGGACTTGAACCTGGACCTCTTGGCTCAGAGATAGGAACACTGCCACATGAACCCCAGTCTTGTTGTTTAAGCTAAGTTGAAATACTGATACTTTTTAATGAAAGTGCTGTACTTCACAATTTTAGGAGCAAACCTCCTTGTGAGGAAGTGTTTGGTTCTGAAACAAAATGAATCTCCACTGGTTTCAAAAGGGGAACCTTCAGGCTTTCGCTGGACATATATTAAAACCATATATGCTGCCTGAGTTAATAGTGAATGCAAGATGTTAGTTTGTCTGAGTTTGCTTTCACAATTAACTGATCATTTTGAGTTCTTTTTATCCTGAAGGAACGTATAGTTACTGTAAAGATGTGGAGGTGCCGGTGTTGGACTAGGGTGGACAAAGTTAAAAATCACGTGACGTCAGGTTATAGTCCAAAAGGTTTATTTGGACTATAGGCTAGTGCCATGTGATTTTTAACTTAGTTGCTGTAAATCATGTCATGATTCTTTTAAAGACTATCCATTGCTTATGTACAGTACTGCCTTTTAATGCGTTTCCCAATTCACCTCAGCCAATTTATATGACTTGCCTTCATATTCTCTCTCATTTAGCATGCAGGCAATTCTTTGATGTGACATCGCCAGTATCTCATTGTTAGATATGCATGATGTCCAATAGATTATTAAGCAGAGAGAAATTTGAATGCAAGAAAAAGCTCACTAGAACTGTAAAAGCAGTTTGTGAGAGTTTCTATAGAAAATCTTTTCAAAAGAGTAAGCAAAATGAGCATTAGTCCGTCAAAGTGTGCCTAGCAAATTAATGGAAAATTTCAGAGCTGGTGGATGAATTGGATGCATATTTTGCCTAAATCATAAATATAGAGGATATGAATAATATTCCAGAAATGTGTGGAATTCATGGAATGGAAAGGAGGGGGGAAACTCTGGAAAATTCACTAAAGTGATAGTTGGAGCTGCTGCGCTGACAAATCTCTGGGTCTTCATGGACTTCATCCCCTGGGGTGATGGTTCTTCCTAGAATCAGTCAGTGAGATGTTATGCATTGGCTTCAATTTTCAAAATTTCCAACATGTGGGGAAGTATCCATTTGATTGGAAAAGAGCAAATGTAAGTCCTTTCTTCAAAATGGAAGAGACAGAGAAAGCAGGAACTTACAGGCCAGAGCCAGTTAGCTTAAGATCGATCTGAGAAAAAATGTTAGAAAATGTTTTTAAATATATTGTAGCTGGGTACTTCAAGGGGGAAAAAAAACAACTCAGGGCAATCAGGCAGAGTCAGCATGGTTTTATGAAACAAATAATGTTTAACCAATTTATTGTAGTTCTTTGAGGAGCTAACATGCTCTTGTATTGTGGTTGTATTGTAGACAGAGATCTACAAGGTATTCACTAAGGTGCAACATCAAATAGGGGGAGCACATTGGTATAGATAGAAGGTTGATTCATGAAAAAAGAATGGGCATAAATGGGCCATTTTCTGATTGGAAAGATCTAACAAGTGATCTGCCAAAGGGATATTCAAATCTTGGTGAGGCCTATCCTTGCCTCCAGTTCCTCCTTCAGTCGGCATGGTTGTGTTTGGATTCTTTTTGATAATTTTCTGCATTGACTCGATGCTCTATCTTTATGAATGTCTCTTCCTGAGACCCTTAAATTGCCAGCACAGCTTGTTTCATTTTGACTGATTTCTTAACATGAATTCCAAAATCTCCTCTTCCTTAGCTGGCTGTTCCTGAAGCTTCACTGTCACTGGCATGAAACCACTTGGGGAATTTATTTTTGTAGCTCGAATTATTTTGAAGACTGCTAAACTGTATTGCTACAGTGAGAAGCATTTTCACTCTGAATGACCAACTTCTGTCTAAAAGAAACAACACACTCTGCTTTTCTAAGAACTTGCTTCTGTCTCTCCCCATGTCACAGGGCATCTTGGGTGCCATTTGTTATTTCCTCTCAAGATGTACCCCAAGATTGTAAATCCATACTTAGGTGCATGTGCCAACAAAGATCAGACTCTCCCCAGGTAACACTTTTCAAGCAAACCGACATGATACCAAGACTAGGATCCTCCATTTTAAAGCGCAATTTTTAAAAAAATTCAAATCAGACTTTAAACTATACATGGTTCTGTCCACTTTAGAACATGGGTTTTCACACTATGATAATCTGTACCTTCATCACATGAGATTGAGATTCAGAGCTCAGCTCAGAGTCAACTATGTGGCTGTGGATCTGTACTCAAAAGTAAGACTGACAAATTATCTTCTCTAAAGGGCACCTTTGAGCTAAACGTATTTTTATAGCAGTCTCAACTTCATGATCAACACTCGGGCCAGAACATTTCCTCTCCGTGAGGAAAATGCATCAGAAATAGAACCTCAGCATCAAGAAAAGAACTCCCAATGTTTTCTCTTCCTTGATTTGAAAACTACAACTTCAGACCCACACTATTAAGTGGTGACTGCCTTATTTCCATGCATTTAAATCTCATTGTTAGCCCACATCACCTGATTAATGTGCTACTTCCAATTCTCCTCTCCTTCGACGAGAAGCCAGATGCCACCAATTCCCAACATGAAGGTTGGAGCCAATACCTGGCAGCTGTAGCTCATTGATTGTCCAGGTCCTCATCCAACCCTGACTTCACCACAAACACTCCTGCATACTCCACGGACACCAGTCTTCCCCAGCTTTCATCCTTGCCAGTTGGCGTTGGCAAAACACCCGCCTCACCCACATAAATGTACATTAGTACCAACTCTTTTAGAACGTCAACCCTTCAGGAATTTACTTTAAAGCTCATTTGCATCTGCTAGGTCACCTTTAACACAGAACACGTGCCTCTCGGGCATCCTCTGCCTCTTGGCATCATTTTTCTCCACACTACCACACTTGGTGTTTATTTGGAAGTTGGAAGTTGGCCTCTATGGATTGTTATTGCGTTTTAGCCACATGGTCTTCAGTGTTAACTTACTTCAGCTTCTCGGTCCTGCATTGCATTTTTAATGCACTGGGTGAGTGGAGCAGCTGGTCACAATTTAAGAGCTGAATAGTCAAGGGTGTGGACCTACAGCACCATGCCACGTCGATGTCACAGCTGCAATATGTGCGAGCATCTTCTGCAGCAGACTCCGTCCTGACACTATTGGGACTTGTCCATCTTTCAATCCAGTTTGCAAACTATTGATGAACCTCCCTGCCTATCTGTCCATTTTCAGAAAATCATTCATAGCCAAGATGGTAGGATTGTCATCCTCTGCTTGAGGTGGAGCTGGTGCTTGGTCTGGCAGGTCTTTAAATATCTGAAGACCTACAGGCATCCCATACTTGCCCAGTGGCAGGGAAGTGTCACTTATGTGCTGACCAGATGGTGCTCCCAACATGAATCTGAAGAGGATTCTAACAAAGCTAAAGGTCTCTGAGCCTTGCCACTGCAACCTCTGAAGGTTGACTGGCTTTGTCCTTGGTGTGTGGTGGAATTTTAACTTGTACCTCTGGAGTATTAGTTCAGAATCTGCATTATGAGTTCAGTATTATTATGATGGTGACACTATTCCTTAATGAGATCAGTTTAGTCAATTTAATATGTGAATGTGATCTACACTGTTGTCTCCTGTGTTCATTGGCTGTGAAATGAAGAGTGTCAGCCATTCAGATGGAGCCTTGTTTCACCTCTGTGTAACTTGTCTGTAATCAGAATTCAAGTGGCTTTCATGTTAAAAACACTGCTGTCGTGTTCAGATCAATAAGGAGTCAATAAAGGGAATGCTTTTGCTTCACTTTTGCATTTTGCTATCATGTAAATAAATGCAGAATCACCTCTTGTAAAAGTAAGGTCCTAGTATTACAAAGGTGAATGGCTTAGAACCCATTAAAGCTGGGCAGGAAACTGTGGAAGACTTCGTCATGTAACACAATTCTAAACCTGGTGTGTCTCATTGTCTGGAAAGTATTGCAGGGGAGATATCTTATAGTTGATGGAGATACAAATCTTGAATACCAATACTTTATTCAACTTGTAAATAGCACTGTGTAATTCTCCAATTTTGCAAATTTAGGTTTCGTAATTGTGTCAGAGAGACTTTGACTGACTGTATTGTTTTCTCCGTATCGTCCTTATTGGAATAGAACCTTAATCTTTTGGTTATGACACTTCGAGTAAACATGGTGCATTTACCTACTGGATAGATAGCAATATCAATTGGACAGCCCAATAGATGATATCTAAAACCTTATTCCTCTGCATTGGGTGTTCAAGCACCAAAAGACATTGGTTATAATCATTGGTTCAGAAAAAAACAAAAGAAATAGGATGGGCCATCTTTTGTACCATCTCATAGCCCTCAACACCTCAAGATTTCAAAAATAGTTTTAAATACTTTAAATACTTCCACTGATCCAGCCTCCACAACTTTCCTGGGTAGAGACTTGCAGGCATTCACTATCCTCTGGGGGAAGAAATTGCTTTGCTCCTCAGCTTTGAGTATCTCCCTGTTCTGTAATTATTTCCCCTAATTGAGATTCCCCCGTTGGGTGGAACTGTCTTCTCAATATCTACCCTGTAAGACATAGACATAGAATCCCTACATTGTGGAAACAGGTCCTTTGGCTGGCCCAGTCCACATTGACCCTCCAAAAAGCGTTCCACCCAGACGTACCCGTTTACCCTATCCCTGTAACCCTGCATTTTCCATGGCGAATCCACCTAGCCTACCTAAATTGTCCCTGGACAATTTAGCATGGTCAATCCACCTAACCTGTGCAGCTTTGGACATGTGGGAGGAGACCAGAGCACCTGGAGGAAATCCACGCAGACACGGGGAACATGCAAAATACATACAGACAATTGCCCGAAGGTGGAATCGAACCCAGGTTCCTGGTGCTGTGAGGCAGCAGTGATAACCACTGAGCCATTGTACTGTCCCCTATAAAATGTTTATGGATAAACAGGATCGCCCCTTATTCTTTTAGATGCTAATAAATAAACATCTAATCTGTTTAGCCGTTTTTGACAAATCAAGTCCCTTTATCCCAAGAATGAGCCAAGTGAATCTCTTTTGAACTGCGTCCAATGCCAGTATATTTTGTAAACACGGACCAAAGCAGTACTCCAGTTGTAGCACCACAAGCATCTGTATAGTTGCAACAAGACTTTCCCATTTGTAAACTCTAACCCCCCCAGCAATAAAACCAACATTCAATTTGCTGTCTTAAACTGAGCATGCAGTTGCAGCACGTAATTAATTGTTTTGTGCACAAGATCACGCTGTAATGTACTTTTTAGAATCTTCCTCCATTTAAATAAAATAAGTTTATTCTTTCTACTTCACATTTTCTACATTAAACTCCAGCAGCCAAGCTTCTGCTTACTCACTCAACCAATCTAACCCTTTGCATATTCCTTATCTCCTTATCACAGCATACTCTTCCACAATGTTTATATTATCAGCAAATGTGGATACATTCTGATCTGTCCGCACCATGTTATTCATGTAGATGGTAACTAATTGAGGTCCAAGGACTGTTTGTTGTAGCACTCCAATTTCCAATCTTAAAACGATCTATTAATTCCGATTCTGTCTTCTGTGTGTTAACCAATCCTCAATCCATACTAATACATATCTCATTAGTGTCAACAGGTAACCAATGAAATTGTTGATCTGTTGGTTTTGATTTTCCCAAAAAAAATTAGATTTGGAGAAAGGCTCCTTTGAAATGAAAAATAGCCAATTTAACTCCTTTGTTCAAAAAGGGAAGGAGACCAGGTACGAAACAACAATCTTATCTGTCATTGGGGAAATGTTAGAAGTTATTATTAAAGATGTTATGACAGGGCACTTGGATAAGATCAAGGTGGTCAGGCATAGCCAGCATGGTTTTGTCAGCGGGAAATCATATTTAACAAATTTATTGAAGTGCTTTGAAAAACCTGTGCTGTAGATAAAGGGGAACCAGTGGATGGTTTGCAATTAGATTTCCAGAAGGCATTTGTTCAGGTTCCATATTATAGACTATTGCAGAAAGTAAAATCTCAAGGTGTAGGTGTCATGGTACTGCATGGCTAAAAGACTGGCTGGTTAACAGGAAGCAGAGAGAAAGGATAAATGTTTGTTTTTTTCAGGTTGGCAGGATGTCCTGAATAGTATGTCACAGGGATCTGTGGTACAGTTGAAATTGATATCAATGAAGGGGTCAGAGGTATGGTAGCTACATTTGCTGATGACACAAAGATAGGTAGGGAAAGAAGCTGAAAAAGCTCAGCAGGTCTGGCAGCATCTGTACGAGAAGTCCGTTAACATTTCGGGTCTGGTGTCCCTTCCTCAGAATTGGCCAGTAAATGAATTTCCATGTTAAATAGTGTTTTTCTTAGCTGTGTACTTTTTAAGTTGTAATAATCTCTCCTGATTTCAGCCACTTGGCTAATCAAAAAAAGGCACTAAACAGGAGAGCCTAAGGCGAGGCATCATCTCTGAGCAAGGGGTCACTCCTTTAAGACAGAGCTGAGGAGGAATTTCTTCTCCAAGTGTAGTGAATCTATGAAATGCTTTACCACAGTGGGCTGTCGGTACTGGGTCATTCAAAGCTGAGAAAGGCATTTATTCTTAGTTAAAGAATAAAGGATATGTGGAAAATACCTGAGCGACTACCTAATAATAATTTTTTTAAAAAAACAGATGGGGAGGGGGTGGGAGGGAGTGACTTACAGAAGTTTATAAAATCATGAGGGGTGTGGATAGGGTGAATATCCAAGGTCTTTTTTTCTTATGGTGGGGGAGTTCAAAACTAGAAGGCATAGGTTTAAAGTGAGAGAGGAAAGATTTAAAAAGGACCCCAAGGGGTAACTTTGGATAGGAAGGGTTTAGAGGGATATGGGCCAAATGATGGTAAACGGGACTAGGTCAAATTGGGATGGACCTAGTCATTCTGATTGGCATGTGTGAGTTGGACCAAAGGATCTGTTTCCATGCGGCATGATTGTAAATAGTCACCAATCAGCTATTTTCCTGGATATTGGACCTTGGCTCTGAGAGATTAAAGCAGTTGAAGGGACACTTTGCCACTGCTGGCTTTCTTACGCAGGTCTGCTATTCTCTTCCTGAATTGCTGTTCTTGTGCACTCTTCCTCTGTTCTAGAAGCACAGGAATCTCCTCTCTCTGAAGAATGGTCACTGGATCCAAAACATTAAACCCTGCTTTCTCTGTCAACAGATGCTGCTAGAGCTGCTGAGTTTCTCCAGCGATTTCTGCTTCTGTCATCCTCTGTTAGCCTTTTGGTAACCGATTTCATGTTCTCCTCTCTCCATCTTATATTTCCGGCTGACACCGCTGTTTGTTAGAGTGTATTTTACCAGGCTGGTTACCGAAATGATGGTGCATGGCAAATTGATTGCAGTCATGCTTGTGATTTCCTGATGAACTATTTGTAGCTTGGTTCCCCATTTATAAAGTTAACACTTACACCATCAGACGAATTAGACGTTCAGAACAATTTTGAAGCAAAGGATTGCCCCAAGTATTTCCATCTTCTACAGTGGTGGAAATTTGCTAGCGTCTATAAGACCATTAGACATAGGAGTGGAAGTAAGGCCATGCAGCCCATCGAATCCACTCTGCCATTCAATCATGGCTGATGGGCATTTCAGCGCTACTCTCACTATAGCCCGTAATTCCTTGCGAGATCAAGAATTTATCAGTCTCTGCCTTGAAGACATTTAATGTCCCAGCCTCCACTGCGCTCCATAGCAATGATTGGTTATTGAGTGATTGTGGCAAATAGCATGAACATATTTAAGAGGAAGCTAAGTAAGTGCATGAGGAAGCAGCCAATCATGGAACGTTTTCATGCAGTGCAATAAAACAAATAGTGCCAGAAACGTCTGTGGAGCTCAACACTATTTTAGCTGTAAATTCTACTGTCCGTGTTAAGCTAGCTACTTTCAACTTCACTCTCAATATCCTGCATTGAGTGTGTGTGCTGCGAAAGGTAGACAGCATCCGAGGAGCAGGAGAATCGGCGTTTCTGGGGCATAAGCCCTTCATCAGGAATGAGGCTTGTGGGCTGAGAGATAAATGGGTTGGGGGTGGGGCTAGGGAAAAGGTAGCTGATAGTGCAATAGGTAGATGAAGATGATAGATCAGAAAGGAGGGTGGAACGGATCGATGGGAAAGGTGATGGACTGGTCAGAAGGGCGGTGCCGAGTTGGAGGCTTGGGACTGGGTTAATGTGGAGGGGGGGGGGGGGGGAAATGAGGAAACTGGCGAAATCCACATTGATCCCTTGTGGTTGCAGGGTCCCAAGGTGGAAGATGAGGCGTTCTTCCTCCAGGCATCGGGTGGTAAGGGTTTGGTGATGGAGGAGGCCCATGACCTGCATATCCTTGGCGGACTGGGAGGGGCAGTTGAAGTATTCAGCCATGGAGAGGAGGGGTTGATTGGTGCGGATGTCCCAGAGATGTTCTCTGAACCGATCTGCAAGTTTGCATCCTGTCTCCCTGATGTAGAGGAGACCACGCTGGGTGCAATAGATATAGTCGACATTGGTGAAGGTACAGGTAAATTTCTGTCAGATGTGGAAGGATCCTTTGGGGCCTTGGATGGAGGTGAGGGGAGTTGTGTGGGCACAGCGTCTCAATATCCTGCAACAGAGTCAGCTGAATGTGGACAGTAGCATTGTATTAAATTCAGTGACTTTACAATAGAATTTCAGTTCTGAATTTCAAGGGCTTCTTGCCAGTAACATTTGATTTAACAATCTGTGAAATGTATTCCTTCTGTTTTCTCAAGAGTTGAGCACAACAGCATATTAGAAAATTGCAGATGTTTAATCCCTTTCTGAAGGCTCTGGGTCTGTTATGAAACTGAAGAACACACTATTAATCCATCTAATCCAACTGAAATATCACATGGATCCAGTGTCAAGGAGGGAGTCTTACTTCGCACCCCACAGATTCCCCTCCTGACATCCACCCTCCCTCGAGTAATTTTCAGAAGAGTTAGATTTTCTCAGAAACAAACAGAGAGAAAAAGAAGTTGCAGTTGGATAATTCATAACCCGCATGATAAAAGTTGTTTCTGTAATGCTGTAGATACGAATATTGGAGACTGAAATCCAAAGTGTCAGAGAAAAGAAAGTATTATTGAGAAGAAGTAGTAATTCACTGGATTCCCTCACCCTCTCTTCTCACCCACCGACTCCCACAGCTACCTGGATTACACCTCTTCCCACCCGACCTCCTGCAAAAATGCCATCCAGTATTCCCAATTCCCTCACCTCAGCTGTATCTACTCCCAGGAGGATCAGTTCCACCACAGAATACACCAGATGGCCTCCTCCTTTAGAGACCACAATACCCCTTCCCACGTGGTTAAAGATGCCCTCCAATGCATCTCGTCCACATCCCGCACCTCCGCCCTCAGACTCCACCCCTCCAACCGTAACAAGGACAGAACGTCCCCGGTGCTCACCTTCCACCCTACCAACCTTTGCATAAACCAAATCATCCGCCCACATTTCTGCCACCTCCAAACGGACCCCACCACCAGGGATATATTTCCATCCCCGCCCCTTTCCGCCTTCCGCAAAGACCGTTCCCTCCGTGACTACCTGGTCAGGTCCACGCCCCCCAACACCCACCCTCCTGTCCTGATACCCTCCCCTGCCACCACAGAAATTCCAAAACCTGCGCCCACACCACCTCCCTCACCTCCATCCAAGGCATCAAAGGAGCCTTCCACATCCATCAAAGTTTTACCTGCACATCCACCAATATCATTTATTGTATCCGTTGCTCCCGATGCGGTCTCCTCTACATTGGCGAGACTGGACGCATCCTAGTAGAGTGCTTTAGGGAGCATCTCTGGGACACCCGCATCAATCAATCACCCGCCCAACATTTCAACTCCCCCTCCCACTCTGCCGAGGACATGGAGGTCCTGGGCCTCCTTCACTGCCGCTCCCTCACCACCCGATGCCTGGAGGAAGAACGCCTCATCTTCCGCCTCGGAACACTTCAACCCCAGGGCATCAATATGGACTTCAACAGTTTCCTCATTTCCCCTTCTCCCACCTCACCCTAGTTCCAAACTTGCAGCTCAGCACTGTCCCCATGACTTGTCCTACCTGCCTATCTTCTTTTCCACCTATCCACTCCACCCTCTTCCCTGACCTATCACCTTCATCCCCTCCCCCACCCACCCATTGTACTCTTTGCTACTTTCTCCCCACCCCCACCCTCCTCTCATTTATCTCTCCACCCTTCAGGCACTCTGCCTGTATTCCTGATGAAGGGCTTTTGCCCAAAACATCGATTTTCCTGCTCCTCAGATGCTGCCTGACCTGCTGTGCTTTTCCAGCACCACTCTAATCGAGACTCTGGTTTCCAGCATCTGCAGCCCTTGTTTTTACATAGTACTGCTGATGCTGATGAACTAGGAGAAAGTGAGGACTGCAGATGCTGGCGATCAGAGCTGAAAAATGTGTTGCTGGAAAAGCGCAGCAGGTCAGGCAGCATCAAAGGAACAGGAGAATCGACGTTTCGGGCATAAGCCCTTCTTCAGGACTAAAGAAGGGCTTATGCCCGAAACGTCAATTCTCCTGTTCCTTTGATGCTGCCTGACCTGCTGCGCTTTTCCAGCAACACATTTTTCAACTCTGATGCTGATGAATGTCTGATAAATGTCGACTTTGAATAGGGATTTTGGGGCGAGGTTGGAGTACACAGTCCAAATATATAACTGAAGAAAAAGATCAGTTAAAGAAGTGAAAAGAGATGATGAGCAAAGGCTACTTCAAAAGAAACTTTTGGTTTCTATCGTGGCCCTGGGGCAGCTCTGGAGTAACAAAGAGTCATTCCTTCCCCAATGTTTATGTATTTACATGCTGAGGTGTCATTAATACTAACCACTACTTAATTGAAACTAGAATTTGCAGTTGAGTTATAAATAACAGCATTTAACGTCAGCTAATTTGTTGCTTATCTGTCTTTATTTAGATCGTTAACCTCATAGAAGAAACGGGACATTTTCACATCACAAACACAACATTTGACTTTGACCTTTGCTCACTGGATAAAACCACAGTTCGAAAATTACAGAGTTACCTGGAAACTTCAGGAACGTCATGAGGACACTGGTCCCCAGCTACGAGCTGGAGGTTTGAACTTTTTAAGCGATGCAACCGATGACTAGCCCTATAGAGCTACTTCCTGCAGCTTTTTTCCAGCCAGTCATGCTTCTCTTCCCCTGACCGTGTTGCTGGGGGAAAATGCCAAGAGATTCAACAGATCCTTACCAGCCTGAGGAATGTTCTGGAAGCGCTGGACCAGTGAGGTTCATCTTCTCCTTTACCTCTCATCCCCTGGATATTTGCTCTTTGAGAATCTCAGCGGTAGTATGTATCTTTGTGGTGTCCACATCCACATGGTGAATGATGCATGTGCAACACTGCCTTAGTATGTAACTGATTTATCTATTTATTGAAAAAAAAATACATTCATGATAAATATCTTGGATCTTTGGAACACTACCAAACATTGAGCACTCTGGTCACATTTGTGACCAAGGCTTATGAATGCAGTAGGAATTGGCCACCAGATGTCCGGTGAATTCATCTCCAATATTTGGTTTCCTTTGTAAACTAGCTGCAATCATAGGGACACTATGTAACTACACAATGTTCTAGCCTTAGTAATTGAACTGTAGTGCTTTAAAAATCTATTACTGTGCACTGTTCTAAGAATCATTACCAGCTTTGCTATGTTTTAATTAGTGATCAGCAGACACAAACGATCAGATGTGTACTGATGCTGGAGGAAATATAGTCTGCACAATCATGTTATTAAGCAGAGATTTTTTTAAAAAAATATTTCTTCCAGATTTGATTCAAACTTTTTACAGGGAATAAGGGATTTTGTGGTGTAATTCTGCTTACCCTTTTAAAGTACTTGACACCTTTTCTTATTTTAAAAGATTGTTAAAATGCAATGCCAGTCATCGGCACGTGCAGTTGCATCACAGCTGTCATGCGCACAGTGGCCCTCTCTCAGATTCTGAAATTCTTCTTTCATTTCCTAATGTCAGCCTACGTTCGCACCCTCCTGTTGTTTTAGCTCTGCAAACTCAGTGAACGGTAAAGACGTCTGAAGACTCCAAGAACTAACTGATGAAGGACAGTGAAAAACGGTTTTAAACGAGATTTTTGATGACTCGTGTAAAGGTTTTGGCATATCAGATGTAGTTAAATTGTTTTTTTGTTTTAAAAGGATGAAATGGGTTTGTCAAAAATATTCTGTTCCCAATTTTCTGTAAGTTTGTTGTAGAAAATTCTCAATTTGGGATTAATTATTTATTTGAAACACTCCCTTTACTGCCAAATCTGTTTTGCCGTCTTTACCTATTCTGGTAAACGGTGTGTGTTTATCAGTCCATCCTTTGGATAGTGAAATTATATTTCTTAAAAGTAGATCTTTCTTTAGCAAGTATGTTGCAGTAAAACCATGTTTCAATGGCGTCTTTTTGAGGAGACCTTAACTGCTACTTTCAGTCCAAAGATGGGATGAAGTTTAGTACTTTTTTTTTAATTACTGAAGGTTCTGAAACTGCTTCCAGCAGCATAAAGTGTACTTTCCGGTGATAACGAGGTTCAGAAAAGTCATTTTGTCCATTACTTGAAATGTTACCTTGCTAGTATACTTTTGATGTGCAATTCAGTTCAGAAAAAAACAGATTTTTTTTGAGAAAAGAGGGAATAAGTGAACTTACTTCATTTCATGTATGTGGTGTTCAATGTGTGTTTTCAATTCCCATTTCACTTTGATTTTGATGTGTCCGTGGTGAAACCCAAGATTCTTGGTTCGAGGCAAGGAATGCTCCAGCAGTCTTCAAAAAAGTTTAACATGGTACTTTGTGAGTTCCTTTTTAATTTAATGTAGTTGCTTGATCCATCTTGATTGTTGTGGCTAAACTTTGTGGTACAACTCACTTCCAAGAAATATTTCATTAAATTTTAAAGAGAATCTTTGCTGTGATTCATCTAGTCATTCCTCATCGCAAAGATTTCATGTGACAAATGGTTCAAAGTACAAAGCAGTGAACGCTTTCTACACTCCATGAATTAGTAAATAAAGATTAGTTTCAGATTCTGTTACTACAAAAAAACATGTTAATATAATATATAAGGTTTAAATACTTTATTTTGTAATCGAACCAAGATAGAAAGAAATAAATTGGTATGTAAGTATCTATTGTACTGCACATCCATGGGACACCAGTCTAAAGTAAATCGTTTTGCAAACATTATGGATAAGAAGTATGAACTTAATAATTTAGACTTAATCCCAGGAAGAATTTACTGCAATATTGGGTTTACCACAATATTTAATTTGGGCAAGTATGTTACACTCTTAAACCAATTTTTGCATTAGCTTTTCCATCAACCTTTTGTATCCAGAGAACAAAATAAATCTTTTTTTTTCAAAGAATTTGTGCTTGTGCACTTATTTTCAAGCAGTACTGCTTTTTCTGAGGAGGTGTTGCTTAATCAGGTGAAAGTGAGGATAGCAGATGCTGGAGATCAGAGTCGAGAGTGTGTTGCTGGAAAAGCACAGCAGGTCAGGCAGCATCGGAGGAGCAGGAAAATCGACGTTTCAGGCAAAAGCCCTTCATCAGGAATAATATTGCTTAGTCATGCCAGTCATGTCTTGACCTATGTAGATAGTGAAATTTCCTTTTAAAATAGCTACATTTTATTTTCAAATATTCTGTTTAAAATTCTCAATGTGCTTCATCTAAGACTTATTCGATCTTTATTCATAAAACAGCAGCTGCAAAATGGTAACTTATGAAATCTTTTCAAATGACTTTCAGACTGGGTTCTGTGACTGAGTGTGAAATACCATGCTAATACAGGACTGAAGCTGTGATACAGAAACTGTTTCAAGGCTCAAGAATAACTACCTATTTCATGTGCTCCTCCGCAGACCCAGTGTTAACAATAACGTTAGCTTTGTAATATTGCTTCGATGGAGGAGATGACAAGTAACGTTACAGGAATAATCAGAGTTTGTTTTGAATTTGCAAGTTGTTTCCTTGTGCTAGCTCTGCAAGACCAGCCTTTCAACAAATCACTGTTCTGGTCTGTGGCCCTAAATGAAAATGTGGAATCCTTTTTGATCATTTTGACATTAGTGCTTCAGTTGTATTTTGTGGTAAACTTAATGACAGGCTAAATTCAAACCAATTAGTCCAATAGTCTGAATTAATTTTGTTCTGATTTCTGCAATAGATATATCATTGAAGGCTCTCCAGTTAGACTCTACAAGCCACCTTGCACAGTTGTATTATTTTTCCCAAACAACAGAAGTAAATGGCACTTTCACAAAACTTACATTTCATTCATTATTTAGATTCAGCTTGTATAGTTTGTGTCTGGTTAATCGCATGAAGTTTATTAATCCTTGTAAAGATTAGGATTGGATTATTAACTTTTTCTGAGCACATAAATATAGGAAACACGTGTAACATGAGTTGAGGAAGGAGCTGTAAGACTGAGTATTTAATAAACTCTATCGACAGAGGAAGATGGTTTGGTTTCCTGCTTCAACAATTTATTGGGACCACATTGACATGCAAGTGGGTTGCTCATCCATAGGAACCAGCAGTGCACTTTTATCTTGACCATTTGTATCAGGCTAACCTTGAACAACTGCCACGCCACCTCCCTCCACATCTGTGGGATGTTCATAGCCTCCATTGTCACGTTTGGAATAATTGAGAGATTGTAACTTGACAAATGCGGAACTTCCAGCACAGTTAGAAAGTGGTAATTTCTGCAATGTGGTCACTGATTAATGATTTCTATATCGTGTCATGTACAAGATCCTCCAATTACTGGTCTGAAGTGTTTGACAATAATTTAGGTACAGGTGTGCTTGATTGCATTCTCTAGTGTGAAATTAAAAGCAAACCTTTCATTACCCATTTAGATTCCTGCACCTTGGTTCACAACATACCCTCTTCTTCATCCCTCAGCAATTGATATTTTTCTGGTCTTTCCCCTTCAGACGTGAGCATTGCTGTCCAGTTTGTTTGAGCTGCAGATGAATATCCAGGTAGGGCAAGATCTTGGGGTGGTGATAACCCCTCTCAAGAGTTTGTAGAGCTCTCTGTTGTTGCAAATGAGGTGCTTTGGGTGCCAAGGTATGATGGACTCTTGGGCTATGTTGTCTGTCAGATCTTGGCAGTAAGGAACTCGAGGACTCCAGTCACATAAAAGGGATATTAGTCCCAACAACACTCTCATAGGGACCCTTCTATGACGATAGTCAGAGAAATGGAACCTGGCATTGAAAGACCAGATCTTAGCCTTTGTATTCTCTTTTCCTCTGGGACCGAACATTGTAATTGTGGTGGGCCATTTTGGAAATCTTCAAGCACTCCAAAATTTGTCTTCCTACAATGAATGACGATATCTGAACCAGAAAACCTGTCAGTTTTTGGCTCCATTAGTTCTAGTAGTACTTTGCTCAGTGATAGTATTTAGGTTCCTCTCTCACCATTTGTCCCTTGATTTTCTCTTATAAGTAGGATGCTTTTTGTGTGTTCAAAATACTTCCTCTTTGAGTCAGAGGGAATTGATAATGGCTAACAAGGAAATGGCAGACAATAATGGATCGATGTTTACTTGAGCTAGCATCTTTTTTGTGAATATATATACAGATAGAAACTCTTACTACCTGTTTTCCTTGTAAGTTCACACTTTTTAGTTCTTTGTTTCTAAAGTTTTCCAGTTTTCTAGCCATTTTAATCTTTTCAAAGTTTGTATCTTTTTCAATTCAGTTATGTCCTTAACTATTTCACTCCTGGATAGCAAATTCTTTTTATCATCTTTCTCACTCAATGGAGAATTATTAAATATCTCTGTAGAGGGTGACAGGGAGTGATGTCTGTCACTCAATCTCTATTCCCTTACCATTTAGTCTATTTTCCCAGAACTGTAGACAACTCTGTCTTTATACTTTTGGAATTATCTATACTTAAAATATTAGTTGCTGACCCAGATTTCTCTTGCTCCATCTCGATGTGAAATTCATCATCAGAGGTCCACCAGGCAAAAGTGATTTTATGATGAAATGAAATCATGTAGTCTCATTGCATGGCGGTGCATCACAAAGAGTCTATACCTTGGATAGTTCCAAGGATGTATTGATTTTCAAAGAAAAGACCCCAGTGTAGAATACACCATAATTACAGATAAATGCTATGATAACCTACTCCCAGTATAATGACTTTGCTTTTCTATTTCTTGTTTCTATCCAGACTAACTCTGTATGGTTTTTCAATATAACTGGTCTGCATGTGAATGCAGAGATATGTTAGGCTTGAGAGAGGGTTTCCTTTTAATTCTGCATAGTAGATGACTCTTTTTAATTATATATTTGTTTCTAATAAGCGTGATTTTTTAATTTATTGCAGAAACCTAGTGAAAGTGTCTCTTTTTCTATATATGAATGATAAAGAGAAACCATGACCATTTTGATCATTCAATAAGATCATTTACACTTTTGGTACACCTTATAGCGTAATATGGCTTAATTTACAGCATACTATTCCTGTCAGCTTTGGAACATCTTACCAAATTGCTTGTTGTTAAGGTCTCAATGCACAGATTATTTGTGGATATGTTTAATTTTATTGCTAGCTGCTCACACTTTCAAAACTGAACCTCTTTTAGTTATCCTACTTATGTCATTGTTATCCATATAGTCAATGGTACTTTTCCCTTCCAATCCCTCATTTGAAGGTAATGAATTTAATATTTGTATCTCCCCGGTGCCAGTTTAAACTACTACCCTGGTTTAAAGAAACACAAAGCTGTAATGTCAATCATGCAACTGCTTACCTTAAAGATACATCTGTGTCTTAGCTTTCAGGACTCACTGTGACCTCCTTTCTCAGCAGGACTGCTTTTAGTTCTGTAAAAGATCAGTAAAACAACATCTCTTTCCTTAAGGATGAGTTCCCTCACTCAGCATATTACTGAGTTAAGTCAATGCATTCTATTGAGTTGGCTCTATGCTGCTTGAATGTACCATGACTATCCGGGTGATGTTTCACAGCCAGAATGTAGTTTCCGTAAACATAAATTGAAAACTCTGTCTGTTTTGTGAAATAGTACAATACAGGGCCAACAATTGACTGGCAAATAATTTACTAGAGGATATGTGTATGCCTTCTGAAATCTGCCATCACCTCAAAATGCAGAAAAAAGCAGATTACGTGGTCAAGTTATCTACCTGAATTTATATATAGACTTTTTTTTAAAACCACAAGCAGAATGATTTACAAAATGCTAACAGTAACTAAACTTGAAGTAAAATCTGCTGTGGAAATGCCCCTTAGCATGTTCTCCATTTAAATTATAATAGTCATAGAGTCGTACAGCATGGAAATAGACCCTTTAGTCCGACTCATCCATAGTAGTAAATAATTTATTTTCTGCAGATGTTCTTTATTTCCCCTCTTTTACAAGTAGAACCAAGGGTAGCTTTTAAAAACAAACTGAGGATGCACTTTGGCTTATAAGGTTGTCTGTCTTTTCTGTTATGTTTAGATTCTCTGAAGAAAATATTATTCAACTGTACTATCATCAGCAATGAGTGAAATGCTGGAAGATTTGTCCTAAGGGCAGACTTTCATGTGTTCTTGTTGGGACAACCAGAAATCGCAAGTTCAGCGACTGACATAACCAAGCCATCTTATAAAGTGGCTCTGTAGGGTTAACATGGAGACAAACAAGACGGCACATTCTGGACAGTTCAACAGCAACGTGGTAAAAGCGACTCGCACAGGACTGTAATTTTTCCCAAGCAAGGATGTTGCCTGGAATACTGTAAGTTTTTCCCAAGTTTGCCATCTCTCATTAGGAAAAGCTGAGACAAGAGCCAGATGCTTGTGAATTAACATCCTTCTCCGGATTAGCTCAACATTTTTTCATCTGTGTGAGATGATGGGAATTCAGCTTCAGAACTTTGACGTCAGATGAAATTAGCTGTATCTCGTCTGATGGTTTGAAGTAGCTAATTCTGTGAAGGCAGGTGTAGGGCATGTTGGATGACTAAAGAAATTGACGGTTTGATTAAGAAAAATAAGGAAGCACATGTCAGGTATAAACAGGATAGATCGAGTAAATCCTTAAAATAAAAGGCAATAAGAGTATACTTAAGAGGGAAATTTGCTTTGGCAAATAGAGTTAAGGAGAATCCAAAGGGCTTTTATAAATACATTAAGGACAAAAGGATAATTAGGGAGAGAATAGGGCCCCTCAAAGATCAGCAAGGTAGCCTTTGTGTGGAGCTGCAGGAGATGAGGGGAATACTAAAAGAGTATTTTGTGTCCGTGTTTACTGTGGTAAAGGACGTGGAAGACTTAGAATGTAGGCAAATAAATGGTGACATCTTGAAAAATGTCCATACTACAGAGGAGGACCCTAGACCTCTGTGGAAAGCTAAGTGATTGCTGAGCCTCTTGCTGAGATATTTGTATCATCGATAGTCAAGTTGATGTGCCAAAAGACTAGAGGTTGGCTAACGGGGTGCCACTGTTTCAGGGTGATAAGGACTAGCCAGGGAACTATAGACCAGTGAGCCTGACGTCTGTGGTGGGCAAGTTGTTGGAGGGAATCCTGAGGGACATGATGTATATGTATTTGGAAAGGCAAAGTCTGATTAGGGATAGTCAACATGGCTTTGTGCATGGGAAATCATGTCTCACAAACTTGATTGAGTTTTTTGAGGAAGTAACAAAGATAATTGATGAGGGCAGAGCGGTAGATGTAATCTATATGGACTTTAGTAAGGTGTTTGACAAGGTTTCCCATGGGAAACTGGTTAGCAAGGACAGATCTCATGGAATACAGGGAGAACTAGCCATTTGGATACAGAACTGGTTCAAAGGTGGAAGACAGAGGGTGGTGGTGGAGGGCTGTTTTACAGACTGGAGGCCTGTGACCAGTGGAGTGCCACAAGGATCAGTGCTGGGTCCTCTACGTTTCGTCATTTATATAAATGATTTGGATGTGAGCATAAGAGGTATAGTTAGTAAATTTGCAGATGACACCAAAATGAAGAAGGTTACCTCAGATTATAGTGGGATCTTGATCAGATGAGCCAATGGGCTGAGAAGTGGCAGATGTAGTTTAATTAAGATAAAATGCGATTTGCTGCATTTTGGGAAAGCAAATCGCATGCAGGACCTATACACTTAATGGTAAGGTCCTAGGGAGTGTTGCTGAATAAAGAGATCCTAGAGTGCAGGTTCATGGCTCCTTGAATGTAGAGTCGCAGATAGATAGGATAGTGATATAGGCGTTTGGTAGAGTCATGGAATCATACAGCATGGAAACAGACCCCTTGGTCCAACCAGTCCAAGCTGACATAATCCCAAAATACACGAGTCCCACAGCCTGCTCCTGGTCTATATCCCTCCAAACATTGCTCATTCATGAACTTATTCAAATGTCTTTTAAATGTTGAAACTGTGCCTGCATCCACCACTTCCTCAGGAAGCTCATTCCCCACCCAATCCACTCTGTGTAAAACAATTGCCCCTCATTCCTTTCCCAGGCATGGGTCATAAGGCTTTAGCCTTTTGACTCAGAGGTAAAAGGGCCACCAAAGGCTGCTTACTATCTCTTTACATAGAGAAAGGTTCTCTGCCAAAAAAACCCACCTGGATACATGAACATCAACTAGCTACAAAAGGACACTCTCACTAGTATCTTTACATATGGATCAGGAAGAACACCACTACAACTGGGACAACACATCCATCCTAGGACAAGCCAAACAGAGAGACACGAGAATTCCAAGAAGTATGGCATTCCAAATGGAACTTTGTCAACAAACACATTGATATGGATCCCATTTACCACCCCTAAGAAAAAGAACAGGAAATGATGTCACCAACCCAAGGAAACCTAAACACACAAATCAAAAGCAGGCCATACCACCAGTGCTTCACCAGAGGCTCACTGATAATGTTAAATAGTATGGTGATGAAATGTCTGAAAGCAAACCTTCCAGCTCAGCGAGCAAACTTGCATCCAGCTAAGACCATTAGAAAACAATAGCTCAATTAGCAGGGTATGCATTGATGTTAATCTTGGCAGTGTATTTACATGTTACTGCTGCATATTTTGACATTGAGTTGGTCTCCACAGTGTAGACTTTCCTAGCTCCTGCTTGAACTGTGAAGAACAAAAGCATTCCTGACCTACAACCCACATCAAGGACAACCTTACCATTAACATTAACATTGCTTTCCTTTATTGGTCACTCCAATGAGTACAGGGTTTGGGAGGTCATGTTGCGGCTGTACAGGACATTGGTTAGGTCACTTTTGGAATATTGCGTGCAATTCTGGTCTCCTTCCTATCGGAAGGTTGGTGTGAAACTTGAAAGGGTTCAGCAAAGATTTACAAGGATGTTGCCAGGGTTGGAGGATTTGAGCTATAGAGAGATGTTGAATAGGCTGGGGCTGTTTTCCCGGAGCATTGGAGGCTGAGGGGTGATCTTATAGAGGTTTATAAAATCACGAGGGGCATGGATAGGATAAATAGACAAGGTCTTTTCCCTAGGGTGGAGGAGTTCAAAACTAGAGGGCATATGTTTAGGGTGAGAGGAGTAGGATATAAAAAGGATCTAAGGGACAACTTTTTCACACAGAGGGTGGTACGTGTATGGAATGAGCTTCCAGAGTTTGTGATGGAGGCTGGTACAATTAAAACATTTAAAAGGCATCGGGATGGGTATTTGAATAGGAAGGGTTTGGAGGGATATGGGCCAAGTGCTGGCAAATGGGACTAGATTGGGTTGTGGTATCTGGTTGGCATGGGCAAGTTGGACTGAAGGGTCTGTTTCCATGCTGTACATCTCTGACTCTAGGACAAAATCTGCCCTAAGTGCCACATGTAAAGTTGTCATTGCCAGTGGGACATGATTTTTGCTGATTCCTTGTTTGCCAGACCAGTTACTGCCTTGGGACATCTGAAATCGCATGTTATGTTAATGGAGTCTCACCTGAAGCTGCTATTGCCATTTGCATTAATTGTCAGGAAGACTTTCCTGCTGATGGCGATTTCTAAGGACTTTCATGGCTCTTTGAATAGCATCCTTCAATCAGAGCTTTGGGTGTCTCACTGCGCACCGGCTGCCTCCCTGTCAAGTATAACCTTCAGGATGTAGTTTTCTATCCTGTGCACATCCTGAAAGCAGCAAAGCCTTTTTTACTTAGTTAGGATGATCATGTTCTAAAGAAAACTGCTTCATTGGTGACTTTCTGGGTGGCATAGTGGCTCAGTGGTTAGCACTGCTGCCTCACAGCGCCAAGGACCAGGGTTCAATTCCAGCTTAAGCTGACTGCCTTGTTTGCACATTCTCCCCATGCTTGCATGGGTTTCCTACGAATGCTGTAGTTTCCTCCCACAGTCCAAAGATGTGCAGGTCAGGTCAATTGACTGTGCTCAGTTGCCCATCATGTTCAGCGATGTGTAGGTTAGGTGCATTAGTCAGGAGTAAATAGAGAGTAGGGGAAATGGGTCTGGGTGGGTTACTCTTCAGAGTGTTGGTGTGAACTTGTTGGCTGAAGGGTCTGTTTCTATATTATAGGGATTCTGTTATTCTTGTGATTCTTTCCATGTGATTCCAGATGAGGCCACATGATATAAAGTTGTTCAATAAGCGAATGTGCCAGCCAATTTACACACAGTAAGATCCCAGAAACTGCAACGAGATAAATGGCTGTTTGAGGGCTAAATGTTACTAAGACCACTTGAACAGTACTCTCTCTGACCTTTTCATTTAAGCTGAACAGTCGGAAGCTGAGAGAGTTTACGTAACACCTAAAACTTGGCACTTCCGACAATGGAGCAATACTTTTATTAGGTACGATTAAGTTTTCAGATCCTGCATTGTGGATTGAAACCAGGACTTCTGCTTCAGAAGTTAAAGTATTGGCTCTTGCCTAATATGACTACCTAACAATGCTTTTAGAATTGTGCAGGCATGTGCGATACCTTGAAGTGTAATTGTTATTAAGTGCTTACACCCATTGGTGCCAAAAGATGATATGTGCTGAAAATGCTTTAAAAAAAATGCAAGGTATGTTTAAAAGTTATTTTGTTTCAGAGTTTGGACATTGAAAGATGCACTGATTTCTCAGAATGAAACAGTAATTTGCAAGAGCAGAGAACCCCGCTTGGTATTGCAGTTCCATTTCTGAAAATTGTGACTTTAAGTGAAACAACTTAAAACGAAGCAATGATTCCCTTATGAATCAATGTTAAAGCCATAGTTAGGTTCCTACAGGTATGTTTTGCTCTTAGTTCAGTATTTCAAACCATATATTAAAACAATGTGTGCAGTATTATGTATTCCTGTCTGAAATGACTGGCAACATAAATTATAAGTTACTTAAGGACCTTTCACCGCAGAAACTTATGTTTAAAACTTTAAGTTTAAATAGCGAACATTCCTAAATGCCTTCATCTACAAATGAAACATTTTTAAAAATAAGTAAATTTGAAGTCTTGAAAAATACAATCTAATTGCAATTGCTATAAATAAATGTTAAAAGTAAATGTTTAATTTGCCAGGCGCTATCTAATGGCAGAAGCTGATTCTTGCAGGTGGAGGAGCTTTCACTCCCTGATGTCTGCCACTAGGTGGAGCCTGGGACGTTATTCCAAATTCAGAATGACTGACAGCGTAAGAAGTGTGCACTGGAGTTATTAAGGTAAAAACTTTTAATACCATAAAGGATGTGGTGGGGGAAGGAGAGTTTGAGGGCAGGGACTGGAGGGAGGCTGAGGGGAATAGAGTGCGGTAGCGAAAGTATAGGCAAAGTTCTGACAGCAGAAAGGTTGTATGTGAAGTCTGTAGGAAACAACCTTAAACTGAAGCTTGCAACTTTAAACAAATATATTTTCTGTATTTTGTTAACAACTTCAAAGTGAAACAACTATCGCCTTCTCAGTTTTAAATGGGTAATTCCTTGGCATATAGAATCATGGAAACAAAGTAAGAAAAGTGGCAGCAATAGAAAGTGATTTACCATCTTTGTTATTTGCAAAGAAATTGTGAACACCTATGAAGCACTCTTAGAATCTAACTAGAATTGATGCACAAAATTGCATCACTACAGGATAATACTGGAGCAAATGTTCCACATAATAAGGAACATCAGACAATATGTATTTCATAGAATCACTACAGAAGTAGGTCACTTGGCCAATCGAGGAGAAAGTGAGGACTGCAGATGCTGGAGATCAGAGCTGAAAATGTGTTGCTGGAAAAGCACAGCAGGTCAGGCTGCATCCAAGGAGCAGGAGAATCGACATTTCGAGCATGAGCCCTTCTTCAGGATTCCTGAAGAAGGGCTCATGCCCGAAAAGTCGATTCTCCTGCTCCTTGGATGCTGCCTGACCTGCTGTGCTTTTCCAGCAACACATTTTCAGTACTTGGCCAATCAAGCCCCCATTGGACAGCATCCCACCCCTTTACCCTCAAACATTTCCCATCGCTAGCCAACATATCTCTGGACATTGCATGCAATTTGGCATGGCCAGTCCTGCACATCTTTGGACTGTGAAAGGAATCTGGAGCACCCAGAGGAAACCCATGCATTCACGGGGAATGTACAAACTACACAGACAGTTGCCCAATGGTGGAATCGAACCCAGGTTCCTGGCACGGTGAGGCAGTAGTGCTAACCACTGAGCCAGGGTGCTGCTCACAGTGTAGTTGGCTGCTGAAACTCTGATATAATGACAAACACTGCAGTCAGGTAACTTATGTGAAAGATGAGTCTATTATTCTATGATGCAGTAATCTACTCTACAGCATCATAGAATCATATACACATCTTTCACTTATGTTGTCCGACCTGAGTGTTTCCAGCAGTTTTTGTTTTTATGTCAGATTTTCAGCAACCAAATTCTTTTGCTTTTGTATTTATGTAGCACCTCGACTGTAATAATAAGCCCCAAGACATTTGGCAGGCGCATTATAAAATGAAGCTTGAGACTGAACCTCTGTGATATTGGGAAAGTCGAACAAAACATTGGAGTCTTAACAAAAAGAGATGAAGACGTTTCAGGAGGGACTTCCATGGCTTTGATCTTTACAGAAAAAATTGAGAATTTTCAAAGTACCTGAATTCGAGGAGCATTGACATGTTTAGGTTGAATTGCTGGTGTAGGTTACAGGAATATAAATAGGAATGGGCAAAGTCATGGAGGAATTTTAAAATTTTTATTCTTGTCTGAAGTCAAAGGGTTACATCAGTGCAAACCAATGTTAATCACTGAGCCCCAGGGTAATGGTCAAACCAGACCTTTAGAAAGTAAGGAAAGGGACTGTAAAAGGTGATGGGCCAGTCCGTGACACATTGAGATTGTCAAATACAAGATGACAGAAACTTGGAAAGAATTCTGAGGGACAGGATGTACATGTATTTGGAAAGGCAAGGACTTATTAGGGATAGTCAACATGGCTTTGTGCGTGGGAAATCATGTCTCACAAACTTGATTGAGTTTTTAGAAGAAGTAACAAAGAAGATTGATGAGGGCAGAGTGGTAGATGTGATCTATATGGACTTCAGTAAGGCGTTTGATAAGGTTCCCCCTGGGAGACTTATTAGCAAGGTTAGATCTCATGTAATATGTGGAGAACTGGATACAGAACTGGCTCAAAGGTAGAAGACAGAGGGTGGTGGTGGTGGATTGTTTTCCAGACTGGAGGCCTGTGACCAGTGGAGTGCCACAAGGATTGGTGCTGGGTCCACTACTTTTCATCATTTGTATAAATGATTTGGATGTGAGCATAAGAGATTTAGTTAGTAAGTTTGCAGATGACCCCAAAATTGGAGATGTAGTGGACAGCGAAGAAGGTTACCTCAGAGTACAGCGGGATTTTGATCAGATGGGCCAATGGGCTGAGAAGTGGTGGGTGGAGTTTAAGTTAGATAAATGTGAGGTGCTGCATTTTGGAAAAGCAAATCATAGCAGGACTTATACACTTAATGGTAAAGTCCTGGAGAATGTTGCTGAACAAAGAGCCCTTGGAGTGCAGGTTCATAGCTCCTTGAAAGTAGAGTCACAAGTAGATAGGTTAGTGAAGAAGACATTTGATATGCTTTCCTTTACTGGTCAGAGTATTGAGTACAGGAGTTGGGAGGTCATGTTGCGTCTGTACAGGACATTGGTTAGGCCACTTTTGGAATATTGTGCACAATTCTGGTCTCCTTCCTATCGGAAGGATGGTGTGAAACTTGAAAGGGTTCAAAAAAGATTTACAAGTATGTTGCCAGATTTGGAGGATTTGAGCAATAGAGAGAGGCTGAACAGGCTGGGGCTGTTTTCCATGGAGCGTCGGAGGCTGAGGGATGACCTTAGAGGTTTACAAAATTATGAGGGGCATGGAGAGGGTAAATAGACAAAGTATTTTCACTGGGGTGAGGGAGTCCAGAACTGGAGGGCATAGGTTTAGGGTGAGAGGGGAAAGATATAAAAAAGACCTGAGGGGCATCTTTTCACAGAGGGTGGTGCGTGTATGGAATAAGCTGCCAGAAGATGTGGTGGAGGCTGGTACAATTGCAACACTTAAAATGCATTTGGATGGGTATATGAATAGGAAGGGTTTGAAGGGATATGAGCTGAGTGCTGGCAGGTCATAGAGTCTTAGAGATGTGCAGCATATAAACAGACCCTTTGGTCCAACCCGTCCATGCCGACCAGATATCCCAACCCAATCTAGTCCCACCTGCCAGTACCCGACCCATATCCCTCCAAACTCTTCCTATTCATATACCCATCCAAAAGTCTCTTAAATGTTGTAATTGTACCAGCCTCCACCACTTCCTCCGGCAGCTCGCTCCATCACATACCACCCTCTGCGTGAAAACGTTGCCCCTTAGGTCTCTTTTATATCTTTCCCCTCTCACCCTAAACCTATGCCCTCTAGTTCTGGACTCCCCGACCCCAGGGAAAAGGCTTTGTCTGTTTACCCTGTCCATGCCCCTCATAATTTTGTAAACCTCTATAAGGTCACCCCTCAGCCTCCGATGCTGCAGGGAAAACAGCCACAGCCTCTCTCTATAGCTCAAATCCTCCAACCCTGGCAACATCCTTGTAAATCTTTTCTGAACCTTTCAAGTTTCACAACATCTTTCCAATAGGAAGGAGACCAGAATTGCACACAATATTCCAACAGTGGCCTAACCAATGACCTGTACAGCCGCAACATGACCTCCCAATCCATGTACTCAATACTCTGACCAATAAAAGAAAGCATACCAAACGTTGCCTTCACTATCCTATCTACCTGTGACTCCACTTTCAAAGAGCTATGAATCTACACTCCAAGGTCTCTTTGTTCAGCAACACTCCCTAGGACCTTACCATTAAGTGTATAAGTTCTGCTAAGATTTGCTTTCGCAAAATACAGCACCTCGCATTTATCTGAATTAAACTCCATCTTCCACTTCTCAGCCCATTGGCCCATCTGATCCAGATCCTGTTGCAATCTGAGGTAACCTTCTTCGCTGTCCACTACACCTCCAATTTTGGTGTCATTTGCAAACTTACTAACTGTACCTCTTATGCTCGCATCCAAATCATTTATGTAAATGAAAAAAGTAGAGGACCCAGCACCGATCCTTTTGGCACTCCACTGGTCACAGGCCTCCAGTCTGAAAAACAACCCTCCACATGTCTCCACCTTTGAGCATTTATTGAGTTGGGATATCTGGTCGGCAAGAACAAGTTGGACCGAAGAGTCTGTTTTCGTGGTATACATCTCTGTGACTCTCTGGCACTAATCCCTGCAGCAGATAAATTTAGATGTGTACAAGTTTAGGTCATGTTATGGAGATGAAAATAGACTGACATAGTGGTCAAAAGCTCATGTTCAGATCAACTGTAACACCAATTCTGAACAGTCTGGTTCAGTGTCGAAAAGTGTGGCTTTGGAAAAGCACAGCAGGTCAGGCAGTATCCGAAGAGCAGGAGAGTCGACGTTTAGGGGCAAAAGCCCTTCATCAGTCCCTCATTCCTGACGAAGGGCTTCCGCCCAAAATGGTGACTCTCCTGCTCCTCAGATGCTGCCTGATCTGCTGTGCTTTGTCCAGCTCCACATTTTATCGACTTAAGCATTCTGGCTTGCCAAGGCATAAAAGATGCACCAATACATTAAAACGTTTTGCAAGTTTTTGACAATGAATGTAACCCTAAAACAAGCAAAATTCTTGAAAGAGCAGGATTTAACAGTAGAATGCAGTGTCGTAGAATCATAGAATTTTGTAGAAGAAGGACAGTCAACCCCTCATCTCTACCAGCTCCTGGAAGAACTATTCAGCTTGTCACAATCTCCAGCCTATCCCTCTAGCCATCTAAATTCGGCACTTTCTAAGATATATTCAGCTCACCTTTGAAACCTCCTATTGAATCTGCCCCAACCACTCTCCCAGGCAGCACATTCCAAATCCTAACAACTCAGTAAAGATGTTTCTCCTCAACTCTGACAATCAAGATGCTGATAATCTTGGAATTGTGACTCCTTGTTACTAATGCACCAATTAGTGCAAACACAATGTCCTTCTTTACCCTGTCCAATTGTTCATAAAGCTGAACACCTCAGCAAGGTCACTTCTGAATTTTCTCTGCTCCGAGGAGAATAATCTCAATTTTTCTAATCTTTCCTTGTATCTAAGATCCATTATTCCTGGTGTCTTTCTTGTAAATTTCCATTTGAGGTCTCCAGAGCTTGAACGTTATTCCTTAAGTAAGGCCCAAATTTGAACCCAATACTCCAAATATCCCAGAGCATCCATAGGCAATTTCATTAATGATCGCGATAGATTAGTGGGAAAATGAGACGCTGAAGATTTGAAGACTAAAATAATAAGGGGCTTAATTATTGTTAGAATTATTGATGAGAGCTTCTCAGATTTATTATAGTCTGAAGAGGATTTGACTTTGCAAGAAGCCATTCAGACGTTGAGTAAAACAGAAGTCTGGAAGCAACAAAGACATTCTTGTGAATCATAGAATCCCTACAGAGTGAAAGCAGGCCAATTGGCCCATCAAGTCCATACTGGACCTCCGAACAACATCCCACTCAGAACCACCTGCCTAGGCTATCCCTGTAACCCTGCATTTCCCATAGCTAATCCACCTAGCCTGCACATCCCTGGATCACTGGGCAGTGGGCGGCACGGTGGCACAGTGGTTAGCACTGCTGCCTCACAGCGCCTGAGACCCGGGTTCACTTCCCGCCTCAGGCGACTGACTGTGTGGAGTTTGCACGTTCTCCCCGTGTCTGCGTGGGTTTCCTCCGGGTGCTCCGGTTTCCTCCCACAGTCACAAGGATGTGCAGGGTCAGGTGAATTGGCCATGCTAAATTGCCCGTAGTGTTAGGTAACGGGTAAATGTAGGGGTATGGGTGGGTTTCGCTTCGGCCGGTCGGTGTGGACTTGTTGGGCCGAAGGGCCTGTTTCCACACTGTAATGTAATCTAATCTGTAATCTAATCTAATCTTTAGCATGGCCAAACCACTTAACCTTGGACTGTGGGAGGAAACAAATACAGACACAGGGAGAGCATGCAAGCTCCACACAGATGGTTGTCTGAGGTGGAATTAAACCCAGATCCCTGAGGCAGTGAGGTAGCAGTGCTAACCACTGAGCTTACCTTGAGAGATTCAACTGGATCACAGGATATCAGCAGAAGCTATTCCATTCATACAGAACAAAAGTCCAAAGGATGAAACAAGTACATAGAGGCTGCTGTCTGGCCTATTCAAACAGTTTATGACAATGTTGTTGAGCAAGGTAACCTCACAAGTGGTGCCCATCTATTTAAAAATAATGACTATTTCGTTAACACAGTAGGTCATTTCCAGAAGATGATTGGAAGTAGACACAGTTACAGAGTAGCAAAAAGTCAAGCAGCTAACTGTACAAAGAAGCTAATGAGGTACAATAGAGGAAAATGCAAAGGAATTCCTTGGGGAAAATAAATGAACCTAATAAGGAATTTGGCCAAGAAAATATTTGTCAATAGATTGCTCACTAATTTTAAGCTTGCTACAGAGTTGTATTGTTATATTAGCACAGTATACCTTATTGAAGAAACATTTGTTGGTTTATAACAGTGAAATTATGTGGTCCAGATGGTATAGCTCACAAGATTAATGGCATTCTGCAAAATGTGTGCTGTCAGATAGGAGAAGAATGTGAGGTGGCACAGTGGCTCAGTGGTTAGCACTATGGCCTCACAGCGCCAGGGACCCAGGTTCAATTCCAGCATGGGGTGACTGTCTGTGTGGAGTTCGCACATTCTCCCCATGTCTGCACGGTTTTTGTTCAGGTGCTCCAGTTTCCTCCTGCAGTCCAAATACGTGCAGGTTAGTTGAACTGGTCATGCTACATTGCCCATGATGTTCAGGGATTTGCAGATTAGGCGCATTAGTCAGGGGTAAGTGTAGGGGAATGGGTGTGGGTGGGATACTCTTTGGATTTGTTGGGCCGAAGGGCCTCTCCCCACACTGTAGGGATTCTATTTAAAAAAAACTGTTTATGTACTTCACAAGCAAGAATTTCCATTCTTGAGTATCAATGGTGTCGTCACCATAATCATCTTAAAATAGAGAGGTGTTAAGCTTATTAGACTCAGTAGGAAAATGGTCACAGTGGAGACAGGAATGTTACAACTGTTGAAGAAATAGCCAGGGAGGAACACCAATCAAGACAATGTCAGCTACGGGGCTGAATGGCCGACTCTGCTCGATGTCTGTCTTATGGACCCAGTTATACAAGTTCTCTGTTTTTGCCAACCAACCAATCTTCTATCTGTGCTGCAATGTTAACCACCACACCCCCCCCCACATCCCCCCACCACACCCCCCACCACACCCCCCACCACACCCCCCACCACACCCCCCATCACACCCCCCCCACACCCCCCCCACACCCCCCCCCACACCCCCCCCCACACCCCCCCCACACCCCCCCACACCCCCCCCACACCCCCCCCACACCCCCCCCACACCCCCCCCACACCCCCCCCACACCCCCCACCCCCACCTCCCACCACACTCCCAACCCCCACCTCCCACCACACTCCCAACCCCCACCTCCCACCACACTCCCAACCCCCACCTCCCACCACACTCCCAACCCCCACCTCCCACCACACTCCCAACCCCCACCTCCCACCACACTCCCAACCCCCACCTCCCACCACACCCCCAACCCCCCACATCCCCACCACACACCCCCAACCCCCACCACACCCCCAAATCCCCCTACCACACCCAATCGCCCCCACCACACCCCCATCTCCCCACCACCACCCCACCCCACCCACCACCACACCCCCACCATCTCACACACCACACTCCCATCACACCCCCACCTCCCCACCACACCCACCACATCCACACCATACCCCCATCCACACCACACCCCCACCACACCCCCATCCACATCACACCCCCACCTCACCACACCACACCCCCAAGTTGATGTCGCAACTTTGATCCATTTCAGGTCAACAGGGAGATTTTATTTGTCCTTTTAGATTCACAGCACGGTCCCTTCTGAATACAGAATGCAAATTCACTATATTGGCATATCAGATATGTTTAATATGGTCAGCAGTATGGAAACCTGCAACTACGTAGGATTGGCATAAATACTTTTCATTCTTAGCATCATTGAAGAAAATTCAGAAAACAAGAATCAGCAGTATTGGGAAGAGCTGCAAAGCTACTGAGCAATATAATTCCACTTCAGCTAAATGATGAGTCTTTGCCTGCAGTTATTCACATACCAATACTGCCTGGGGAACAAATCATTACAGCAGACTGGAATATCACACTAGTTGCTGAGAAGATGCTATTTCATGTAGAATGTTTCATTTCCCCATTTTTTAAGAAAAATGATAAGTGAACAAGGGCAGGGCTTATACAATTAATGTTAGGGCCTTGGGTAGTGTTGTAGAACAGAGAGACCTAAGGGAGCAGGTGCATAATTCTTTAAAGCTTGCATTACATATAGACAGGATGGTTAAAAAGGCGTTCGGCACACTTGCCTTCATTGATCAGTCCATTGAGTGTAGGAGTTGGGATGTTATGTTGAGGTTTTGCAGGACATTGGTGAGGCCTCTTCTATAATGCTGCATCCAGTTCTGGTCACTCAGTTATAAGAAGGATTTTATCAAGCTCGAGAGGTTCAGAAGAGATCACTCAGGATGTTACCGGGTATGGAAGATTTGCGTTATAAAGAAAAGCTTGGACTTTTTTCATTTGAGCGTAGGAGGTTGAGAGGTGACCTGATAGAAGTTTATAAAATAATGAGAAGTATTGTCTTTTCCCAAGGATGGGGAATTTCAAGACTGGGGGCATATTTTTTAAATGTGTGAGAAGAGAGGTTTAAAAAAGACAAAAGAGGCAAGTTTTTCCACACAGGGTGGTTTGTGTGTGGAATAAACTTCCTGAGAGAGTGGTGGATGTGGGTACAATTACAACGTTTAAAAGACATTTGTAAGGATACATGAATAGGAAAGGTTCGGAAGGATATGGGCCAGCAGCAGACAGGTGGGACTAGTTTAGTTTGAGATTTGGTTCGGCATGGACTGATTGGACTTAAGGGCCTGTTTCCGTGATGTATGACTGTATGACAGAGGTCATGCCAAGCAGGAAATAATCTTCCAGTGGTTTGAGTGGGGAAGAGAACAAATTGAGTTCGCCAGTAAATCAACCAGAAGAGGTGAATGCAAGCATCCAACTTAATCAACAGCTGGAAGTAAAGAATCTATATACTTAAGAACAAATTTGCTCTCAGTTTGAGAAATAGTAGTTGTTCCCACAAATTAAAGATGAACTGCACATAAGTCATGGAGGATGCAATTGAGTTGGGAAGAGCAAGCCTTACAGGTCCAAGACATGGTCAAAAGAAAATGCCTTGATCAGAGATCCAAATCCCATTAAATAGAGATTTCCTGGCTCAGAGATTCAGGATGCTATTTAAGAGATGAAGTTGCCTGCTGCAGAAATCCAGGACATTGCAAGAAAGACAGTACATGTTTCAACAGAGCAGCATTCCTCTGCAAATGGAATACATGAAATGAAAAATGCTCCTGATGATGCAATGGAGTAATCACCTGGATCAGCAGGTAGTATGTCCTCTGTAAAATGAAATCCAAGAGATGAGGGTCCTCTGATTTAAAGGGGATTTACAGATCTTACACAGTCTAGAACAGAGTCAAGGTCAAAAAATCTCTCAACCCCAGGTTATAGTCCAACAGATTTATTTGGAAGTACTAGCTTTCAGAGGGCTGCTCCTCCTTCAGTTAGCTGTGGAGCAGGTCAATAGTCTTCAGACCAAAGACCTATCAAACTTCCAGGTTTGAAGAGCCTGCATTTTGGCAGAGTATTGGAATGGCCAGACCATCTAAATTTGTAAAGTCAGAGAATTGAAGTGATGAGGGATTTGAATTGGACATTGACAAATGTAGTTAGATGCATGAATGTATCAATATTAATAATGGGTTAAAAAAAGAGCTTGGAGGAGTTGCAGAATGTGGCGCTGGTCTTTGAAAGGTTAATGCTGAGAAGTGTATTCAACAGTGCCCAACATCATGATATTATGCGTCATGGGTGTGAGAACAAGTCTGGAGGTTGAAGCAATGGGCCTATTATAGTACAAGTAACAATGTCTACACCTGATTGGTGTCATGTAATCAACTACATTTTCAGCCAATAGCCGCCTCTTGTTAGATAACCAACTGGCTTTCTTTCATCATGTGAGGTCAATAAAGACTTTAAGATCCCAACCGAAAAGGAGGATGGTGGCAACAAATCAATTCACGTATCTGTCACCGAATTGACTAAGCAAAGATCCATTACACAGCTCAAAGTTTATTCTTTTGTCGCTAAAGTCGTAAAACTGATATGAATGCATTTAACAGGAAAGTGAATAGTTTCTAGTTTAATCAACTGGGAATAAAATTAGAAATATTTTAAGTTGAGCACTCTTAACTTGTCTCTTTTGCTCTGTTTTTGAAATTAACTGTTATGCTCTAGCACCTGCAAGCAACTATTTCCAAAGACTTGATTATGAAACCGAAGATTAACGTACACATTTTAAAACTCATTTTTGCCATTTTAGTTAACTGGATGGCAAGATATTCGGATGCACTAAAGCCTGCTTCCATGAAACAGCAAGCTTCAATTTCGCACCTGGTTTCTGCTGAGTGGCTAAGCTGCCCAAATTGTGTCCAGGGGAGGATCATTGGGGGTTCTTTAGCAATTGTGCTTGAGCATCTCCTGTCTGGGTCCAGTTTGGCATTGGCAACAATCCTGGAGATGTTTGCAATTTCCAGTGTGCTCTGAATTGACAGCACAAACTCTGAATGATGAAATGGAGAAGAGGAAACAAAATTAACCAATGGAAATACATATTATCACGTTTTTATTGGTCAAGAGAAAAACAGAAACCATTACAACAAAAATGTCCATGAAAAATTCTTGTTTATGTGCCACCAGTCCTGCATTGCCAGGTCTTATCCATCTATTAACATGTACAAATGCTGCATATTTCAATGTGGCATAATTATTGTTCACTGTGCAAAGAGTAACTGAACGATTAAGACCAGACAGAATAACAACTAGCAAGGGAGAATGGATTAAATACAAGCAAGTATAGATTGTTTAAAGAGGGGATTTAGTTGAGGTTCCAGTGGTAAATAATAGTGGCCCTGGCATGAAACCAACTCCTAAGGGTGGTCCTGCTTCCATCTAAAAAGCATAGATCATTTTGATGTGCTACATGTTTTGAGAAATGGACTTGAGCTAGTTTTTGGCTCAAACTAATTTCCAAACATTACCATAGCATTAGATTCATATCCTGCAAGCTGCTACAGTGGAAATATTTGACATATATAATGACTATGTCACAGAGTTTACTCTAGAGTCAACTATGGCCATCGCTAGCAAACATTGACATCATTCAGAGTTACAATGTCCTCTGAATATAACAGATAATATATGTCTTTGAGTTCTTCCACCCACCACCTGGTATCAGTGACCGTGGTAGGTTATTCCTGTTCTAGCCTGCATGATTGGATTTGTAAGATCCACAATACGATGTTTTCACTGCAGCAGGTCAATGTTCTGTTTGGTGGCAAAACTTAATACAATTGGAGACAGAAGATGAATATAAACTACAGGCAGAAAGGTAATGTAATCGATAACATTCAGTTTAATTACAAAATGAAAATTTTAGCTTGTTCGAAGGAAGTGGATGGCGTTGAATACTTAAATTTTGAAACAACGTCTGAAGTAAACCCAAAATCCTTGTTACCTGAAATATTAACACATTATTGTGGAAGCAATATGTTCGTTTCTCTTGCTAAAAGAGGAGAGCAGCCTTCACATTAGCCCAGGAGATCACAGCTAAGAATACCTTCTGGCCCATTAGCAATGTGCTCAAGTAATGTTTACCTTCACAAGAATCAAGTGTTGTGAAATACACTGTATAGTGTTATATTCTCATCTACAATCAATATGTCAAGAAGTAGTTAAATGAATTGACAAATAATTGATATTAGGTTTCAAGCAGACATTATTCTTTGTTAGAATCAGACTTTATCTGATAAGAAAACCAGCACAGTAAATTGTGTTTATGTGCAGCCACATAAAACTAACCAAAGGTACCCAAAAGATGAAACAAGTGATCTTGTCTGAAAGCCAGTCTGTGCATATAATAGGGTCGTAATGCTGATATTGATTTCCATTAACAGCAGACATTCCTCACACATGTGGTTTTTGTATGTAAATCTATGTGGGTGGTCTGAAGAGTGGTAAGTGCAGCAAGATGGCTTAGTCTTGGAGACTTTAGAGGAAGATGCTATTAGCAGACTTGAGTGTTACTGAATCCAAAAATGCATAGAACAGATTTTATCCTACTTTTTTTTGCAAATGCTTTCATTTTAACTTCTGCTAAACTTTAAATCATAAAAAAAATTCCATTGCAACACAGGCTCTCTTACTTTGACAGGGTTAGTGTTTCTCCCATTGCTCTGAGAACAATCATAAACATAATGCTTTTGTTTTTCTTTATCGTCTCAATGGTCCTTTAGTAAAACCCAACGTTCAAAATTAATATTTTTCCGGTTGATGTTTTCTAATGAATGTCAAAAGTTAGGAAAATATAAGAAAAGTCCATTGAAGGTATCTGGCTTCCCATGTCATTTTGGTTTATGTATCGAATTTATTGGAATTATTCATACAGAACCTAGTCAAACTACTTTTTCTTTTGCTTTACAACTCTCTATTCAACATTAAATAATGAATTGATATGCTTCTTTTCCAATATTTTAACCAATACTACACTTACTGTACATTTACACTTAGCAACCTTAAGGTTGCTGTTACACTCTTTTAGCGCTGGGATCTAAATCTTACTGATAGTTATACAGCTCTGCCTATACGTTGTTTGACATCACTCTGTGGCTTTTTTTTAATGTTAAGAGGGAAAGGGAGCAGCATCTGTTTCCTCTTAACATTAAAACAAAATTGTTCAACATCTTTAAGGTTCCTAAGTACTCCAGTACATTCCGTTTAGATCTCTTTGAAATTAAGCTTCACACCAGGTTGGAGTTAAACACTATCCTGTAAAAGCTTCAAATTAATTGCAATATCCCCCCAGTGCATCCAAGACCACTTTATTTTTGGCATGGAAATGGAAGAATAACTGCAACCTAATTAAAAAATATTAACTTCCTAAAATTCTCCAGATCCACCTAACTGCAACCTTTATGTAATCATATAACTCATGATGTGGAGGTGCAGGTATTGGACTGGAATGGGCAAAGTCAGAAGTCACATGACACTTGGTTATTCTCGAACAGGTTTATTTGAAATCACGAGCTTTCGGAGCGCAGGTCCTCCACTGGATGTATTCACTTCACCTGATGAAGGAGCAGCGTTCTGAAAGCTTGTGATTTCACATAAACCTTGTTGGACTAGAACCTGGTGTCGTGTGACTTCTGGCTACATATAACTCATGCCTTACATTGAACCCAAGATGGGATCTGTGGAACTATCCATAGTGCACAGAAGTTTTAAAAATTTGATCTATTCAGCATTTACCTATACCCTTGCACAAGAGAAATCAAACACAGAAGGGAGATAAAATGAACTTGGAAGCGGGGTTTCTTTGGGCCACATCTTACAAACTTAATTCAGGCAAATTTTCAAATCCAACAATCTCTCAGTTTTGAAACTGATATTACAATAGCATATCCGCACTGAGTTTGGAAACTGCCTGTGTAAACTTTTCATTTCATAAGTACTACCTGCATCTCTACTTAAGAGTCCTGAAGTAAGCCTTCAATTTATTATTGTCTACTACATTTAAGGTGGTTACTGAAATAAAATTAGTATGTTAACCAGTATTTCATTGTATTTCTGTCAAGGAAAAATTGGAGTTATTTTTAAATTGACCAGAATCTTTGACAGAATATGGAACATGTGGCACACAGTTGCTTTTTCTATGCTGGGTAAAAACAATGACTGCAGATGCTGGAAACCAGATTCTGGATTAGTGGGGCTGGAAGAGCACAGCTCCTCGGATGCTGCCTGACCTGCTGTGCTCTTCCACCACCACTAATCCAGAAAACGCTTTTTCTATGTTGTTGTTACCTTTTGAGACTATCTTAATTTTTTGTGCATGTTTATTTTGCTTCTGCATTTTAGACTAGATTTGTAGTTGCATCCCACGGTCTTTTGATTTGTCCAGACATCAAGGAAGGTTTGCAGTATACGTAAAGAATTAATAGGAAACTTTTTTCATGTTTGTTTCCACTAGAGTTTTTGGTCCACACATTTACAAAATCCTTCTTGTTTTCAGACGTCAGCAGATTTTACTCAACTTTGACTTGTACTTTAGCTGCCAAGCAAATTTTCTACAGTACAGTAGTTGGTAAACATGACTCTTTCTATTTCAATCTCCCCACGCAGCAGAAAACAGTTCATAGTTCACAACTATTGAAGTATTCTGACAGTGCTTCAATACAACTCACCACCACCACCTCCTTGAGGGAAATTAGAGTTCAGTAATAAATGTCTCTTGTATTAATAATAAAAAATCCAGTTATTTTTCCTTTCTTTCTATCTATAACAGTTATGTGGTTTGATTACCCTTGATTGAAGACTTCAGGTAGAATCATCAAAATGTTAACCAAGATCTTTTGATAAATACCTGAACAAAGTTCCCTGGGTTAAGCAGATCTAAATAGTTTTCTGATAAGTTCAAAGAAAACTGAATCAGTCAAACGTGCATTTAAAGATATAAACCAAAGGAACTGCAGATGCTGTAAATCAGAAACAAAAATAGAAATTGTTGGAAAAGCTCAGCAGGTCTAGCAGCATCTGTGAAGAGAAATCAAAGTTAGCGTTTCTGGTCGCGTGTCCCTTCCTCAGAACCACGCAGAGCGAGAACACTTCAGCAGTTCTGAGGAAGGGTCACTCGACCCCAAAATATTAACTCTGATTCCTCACTGCAGATGCTGCCAGACCTGCTGAGCTTTTTCCAAAAATTCTAAGATGTGTGTAACCAAGTGGACTGGCATGATAACATCCCTACTAATTAAAATGTTCAAAGATATAAAGCTAAATGCAGTATCAATGAGTGAAGGTGAATTTAATATCTTTATATCCTTTGCCAATTTAAAACAAGAGTGGGGCCAGTTCGAAGTTACCGGATGTTGGCATTTAATCTTTCTTCACTTGTTTATTCAAGTTTGCACAATTCATTCACACACATGGATTTCCAGCACAATGATATGATGCACAACTATAAAATAAGTATTTGTGTAACAGTCACGGGAACAAGCACGTTTTAACCCATAGCACACAGTACTGTGTCAAGTATTTCATCAATGATGAGTACCAACACAGTTATATCTATCCTTGAGATTTGGGTGGTTAGATTAATGAAAGAACACTGGATGAATCACAGAGAATGAAGCAGAATCATGTGGAGATGCAGCATCCGACTTGCTGGTGGATTAATTGGCATATTTCCTCAGTTGCAGAGCCTTGAGATTCAGAATTATGGCAACTGTCTTAGAGTCATAGAAATGTACAGCATGGAAACAGACCCTTCGGTCAACCCGTCCATACCGACCAGATCCTACCCAATCTAGTCCCACCTGTCAGCACCCGGCCCATATCCCTCCAAACTCTTCCTATTCATATACCCATCCAAATGCCATTTAAATGTTGCAATTGTACCAGCCTCCACCACTACCTCTGGCAGCTCATTCCATACACGTACCACCCTCTGCGTGAAAAGATTGCCCCATAGGTATATTTTATATCTTTCCCCTCTCACCCTAAATCTATGCCCTCTAGTTCTGGACTCCCCCGACCCCAGGGAAAAGACTTTGCCTATTTACCCTGTCCATGCCCCTCATAATTACTGTGAAGAACTTTCTCTCCTTGCTTGAGGTGTGGTGACCCTCCCTAATGGGAGTCAGCCCTATGATTTGATCACAGATTTAGTTTCGTGGGCGGCACGGTGGCACAGTGGTTAGCACTGCTGCCTCACAGCGTCAGAGACCCGGGTTCAATTCCCGACTCGGGCGACTGACTGTGTGGAGTTTGCACGTTCTCCCCGTGTCTGCATGGGTTTCCTCCGGGTGCTCTGGTTTCCTCCCACAGTCACAAAGATGTGCAGGGTCAGGTGAATTGGCCATGCTAAATTGCCCGTAGTGTTAGGTAAGGGGTAAATGTAGGGGTATGGGTGGGTTTCGCTTCGGCGGGTCAGTGTGGACTTGTTGGGCCGAAGGGCCTGTTTCCACACTGTAATCTAATCTAATCAATAATTTTGTAAACCTCTATAAGGTCACCCCTCAGTCTCTGATGCTCCAGGGAAAAGAGCCCCAGCCTATTCAGCCTCTCCCTATAGCTCAAATCCTCAACCCTGGCAACATCCTTTTAAATCTTTTCTGAATCCTTTCAAGTTTCACAACATCTTTCCAATAGGAAGGAGACCAGAATTGCATGCAATATTCCAACAGTGGCCTAACCAATGTCCTGTACAGCCGCAACGTGATCTCCCAACTCCTGTACTCAATACTCTGACCAATAAAGGAAAACATACCAAACATCATCTTCTATATCCAATCTACCTGTGACTCCACCTTCAAGGAGCTATGAACCTGCACTCCAAGATCTCTTTATTCAGCAACATTCCCTAGGACCTTACCATTAAGTGCCATTAAACTGTTTATAAATGAAGAATGTTTCCTGAGCACCATAGCATTTTGTTGTCATTAGGGACTCTTGCTAACATCATGAAAACCTGAGAGAGCAATTGTGAAACATTTAGAGATCTGCCATCCAAGTCCAATCTTGGGAGGCATTACAGGACAAATGCAGTTGTTCCTTGAAATGGTTTTTGATTTCGCGTTAGCATCCATTTCATATAAGCCAGATAAGTACAACATGTATCGCCTGCATGAAGGTCTGGTCTTACTGTAATTTAATATTTAAATGAATTTCTTGCATGTATAATATGATCATATGTTAAGCCAATCTAAATAACTCAGCCACAGGACCATAGGCACTGCTCAAAATTAGCAGTATCTCTAACCATTTTCATAAGTCCCACTTCTCCATAACATGAGGTGCCAACAGCTACCTGAGATTAGATTCCCTACAGCGTGAGAACACACCCTTTGGCCCAACCAGTCCACACTGACCCTCCAAAGAGTAACCCACTCAGACCCATTTCCTTCTGAATGATGCATCTAACACTATGGACAACTTAGCATGGCCAATTCACCTGACCTGCACATCTTTGGACTGTGGGAGGAAACCCACGCAGACACGGGGAGATTGTGCAAACTCCACACAGACAGTCACCCGAGGCTGGTATCGAACCTGGGACCCTGGTGCTGTGAGGCAGCAGTGCTAACCACTGAGCCACCATGCCACCCCAAAATCTGCGGAGACGCCGGGGATTGAACCCGAGACCTCATACATGCGAAGAAAGACTCTACCACTGAGCTACATCCCCATGTAAGATATCTACTCATACATTTTATGTTGAACTCAACTCCAGAATAAAATGAAATGCTCCTCCAATGCTGCCTGAACTGCTGTGCTATTTCAGCTCCACATTTTATCGATTGTGACTTCCAGCATCTGCAATCCTTACTGTTTGCAAATATTTCTTAACTCTTTTCATGTTCTGCAGTTATTCTGTACAATTAGATTTACACCTGTTTTTAAATCTGCTCCTCCAAAAGACTGTGAAGTCTATCAGATGGCTTCAAGCTTAGGGATGACTTGTTAATATTAAGTGTGCTGGTTGCAGAGAGATTTGTTTCCACAGACTGTTTCTAAGGGAGTTATCAGTTTCAGTTTAGTTCATAGATTGGTGCCAGTATCATCATGTTATATTTCAAATTTGATATGAGCAATCTGGTTCCACAAACTTAGATGCGAAGCAAACGTTTTGATTTATTTCTGAATGAATTGAGAGTTGATGTAACACAAATAGTTCTTGGCAAGCATTTTTAAATCATTTTTTAAAAACAGGCAGAATGGGAGTAAATTGAAGGAATGCGTAATAAGCTTACAAAATAGGTAATAAAACTTTTATGAATTTCACAACCTGAAATTATACTATAAACAGTCAGAGTTTAAATAAAAAACAGGAATTGGACATTATTATCCTTGACTGGCTGTTGTTGTGTTGTACACTGTTAATGGAAAATGTCCATAAGTTGGCTCTCCGTAATGTTTATATCATTATTTAATACATGACATAATCAACCAGCACACAATTTATGATCAAAATTTTGAAAAAAATGTCATTCATTGTTAATAGAAAAAAAATGAATTACTATTAACTTTTTAAAATTGCAGCAGTCCACTTCTGCAAAAAAAGTCAACATTGTAGACATTTTAAATAGGCAATTGATCATACTCTGTCTGTCTGTTTTCTGCCATAATCTGCCACCTTGCCCAAGAGTGTGTGTACTTCAGGTTGCTTTGGGATTGAATAAACTGTTGAAATAATTTTCCACAAATAGCGGACAAGTCTGAAGGAATTGGTTGCTCCTTCGGAACGATGTAGAACAGCTTCTGGGCTCGCTCAACATGTGTTTTGCCTTTATATTTAATGTATAAAAAAGCAATAAAATGTTATTGCAAAGTAAACAATAAAAAGGTTCAGAGAGATGTAAAATTCTATTTGGTTAAGTAACAGATTTATCATTTTGATGCATGACTTGAAGGTTTGCCGCTTAATTGTTTTGACATTGACAGCAAGTAATACTGCAATACAGCTATTGAGATGGGTCATTAATTTTCACTAACCATGTAAAGACAGATTTGGTTCAGATTATTTCTTATCTGGAAATTTCAACTGTTTCCTCTCTGCATCATCACCTCTTGAAAGCACATTCTTAAAATGAATCAGAAGTTGGAAAATTGTTTAAATTATATCATCTTAATGCTTCTCCATATTAACTAATTTAACAAAATGGGAAAATGTTTTTACAATACTTGATTTAAAACAGAAACATTGTTTATCCAGATTGCCATTCCATTTTGAGAACAGTACAATATCTAGAAGGAGTTGGAGCTCTGAAGGATGCTCACTAGACCTGAAACACTAACTCTGTTTTCTCTCCACAGATGCTGCCAAACCTGCTGAATTTCTCCAGAAATTTCCATTTTCATTTCTGATTCCAGCATCCGCAGTACTTTGTCTTTGTTAACATTTCTAAGGAATTTGTTTCTCTTTCACTGTCTGAGAAAACATTTATTGCACATCCCTGAGAGGTAATTGAGTTGCCTTCTTGAACCACTGCAATCCATTTGGAGTAGGTACAGCCACAATGCCAACAGGAAGGGCATTTTGGGATTATGACCCAGCTATAGGGAAGGAACAGCAATATATTTGGGTGGATTCTGTTGGGTCACTCCCTGAGCAGACTGAAAAATTCATTTGGCAGAATGCCCCATTGCCAGAACCTTGTAACAAGCAGCTGGTGGTGAGATGGGCACTGCCTGTCCATCTGTACCTGGACTCTCTGCGCCAGTGCACGCTGTCCTTGTAGCAACCCGCTGGGGGGCGCAGGGGGGTGGCGGTTAAAGACTGTCACCCATCTCGTTCTGGAATGGGCCTTTGCTAAGAAGGCATGGAGAGAGGCACAGTGATTTTTATTGAGGTTCATCCCAAGCAATTCCGTGACATAGGGCACTGAGCTCTACAGTCTGTTCCCCAGGATTCTCACCAAGACAATCACTGACTACACCTGGACAGCCATCAACTCAATGAAAGACTCTCTTCCATCTGCCCGAAACCAGTTGGTCTTCCAGTATAAAGAGCTGACCTTGACTGAGTGTTCAAGGTCCAGGACTACGTGCTGAGGGACGCACTAAGCCTGCAGCAGCTGCTGCCAAGAGGCAATGGGGAAAGACCACTGTCTGAGGCCTTCCTGCTGAAGTGAAGTCTGTCCAGTTAACAGACCGTCTCACCGCCTTGATGTATGTAAATGGTCTCCTGCTTGGATAATTAATGCCTTTGGTTTTGTCAACTACAGGAGATGTTAAATTCTAGTGTTTGTTTCTTTTGAAATGCAAAGACTGTGTACAGTATTGCTTTAGTAGCAATGAATGCAGATAAAGATGTTTTGTGAATAAAAGTATATTTTTGCAAATTTTTAAAAGAAAAGCAGACATGATATCTTCAGTTTGTGGCTCTCCACTGTGCCAACTGCATTTCAGCTAACAAAGTAAATTACAGGTTGGCAACTGGGCGATAATGGTAACCTAATAATAATGGCACTGATGATCGCAGTGCTGGGGAGCAGAGGCACAGGTAAGAGGGGAAGGCAATAACAAAAGGAGCTTAGGCTGTATTTGAAAAAATTAATAAATGTATGATACTGGTAACCTCAACATCTCATTCCCCAGTGCATTACCTCAGTCATTACCTCGGAGTGGAAGGAGCCTGAATCCAGACTCTTCACTAGGCTAGAAGTGGGACCTGTTCCAAACTTCACCTCCCTTTATTGAGATAAGACCATAAGATGAATTTCATTGCTGTATTTTTCTGTGTTTTGGTTTATTTCCTGGATTTAAGATGGTGCTGCAGAGTGGCGACACTAAACAACAATTTTCATTGTATTTGTAATAAATACATGTGATAATAAGTAAATCAAATCATATCCAATTGGTCTCTTGGCCACAAGGCAAAAAGCAAAATCAGCATATAACAGACACTGCAAATTAAACTTGCATTTGTTTAGCCCCTCATGGAATGTAGCCACCATTGGCTGGACCAGCTTTTATTGCCTCTCCTTTCTTGCCTATGAGAAGGTGGTGAGCTGCCTTCTTGAACCTCTGCAGAGATTTGGTGGAGGTAGACCCACGATGATATTAGGGAGGAGTTCCAGAATTTTAATCCAACAACACTGATGAAAACTGATATAATTCCAAGTCCGGATTGAGAGTGGCTTGGTCAGGATTTTGCTAGTAGTGGTATTCCCATGTATCAGCTGCATTTGTCCTTCAAGATGGAAGTTGTTGTCGAAGGAGCCTTGATTAATTTCTGCCATGCACCTTGTAGATGGTGCACATTGCTGCTACTGAGCATTGGTGGTGGAGGGAATTACTGGACCCCCATCCATAACCAATCAAGCAGGTTGCTTTGTTCTAGATGGTGTCAAAATCCTTGAGTGTTGTTGGAGCTACATGATTTCGGTTTGAGCACCCAGTATCTACACATGGACTTTTGGAAACTGCTTGTTTTGCAATGCAAATAGGCCTTCAGATTTTTAAGGAGAAAGTGAGGTCTGCAGATGCTGGAGATCAAAGTTGAAACTTTATTGCTGGAACAGCTTCAGATTTTTATCCATTTTTCTGTAGCCTGGCACAATGAGTTCCTCTTCTGAGTCTGCTGCAATGGAACCCATATGTGATCTCACCCTGGGGTGAATTGGGACCTGTGCTACCCTTGCTCTCTGGCGATGTATTTGTGTTTGGTATGCCTGAGTGTGCAAACCGCACATCTATGCTATTCTCTTCAGGCATCCCTCTGCTTTTAAGCTGGAAATTCCAAAATGAAATCAAGCAACAGTACGTCTTCATCAGCACTGCCTCTACTTGGTTTCCCGCTACTGTCTGGAGTCTGAAAAAGCTTTAAGTGAGACTGTGGGAGTGGGCGTGATAGCAGTGGGCCCGAGAGACTCAGACGGGATTACACACATCCAATTCCTGAATTGGAAAACTGTGCCCGTTTTAGTTAGGTATGGGAAAGGGGATCCCACCTGTGGCTGGTGAGATGCCAAGTCTGATTATATCAGAGCCACTGAAAGCAAATTGTCTCGGAGCCCACCAGAATTTAGCGTTGACTTGAAGACTCATTGTTGCACAGGGTCTCCTGTGGCTCCCGAAGACTGCTCAGTGAATGCTGATTTGCCTGTGGCCTCCTGGAAGAGGATTGGTGAAGGAGGTAAGTTTCAGTTGGAGTTTTCTCATTAACAGGCACTCACTGCTACTTGTGGGACCTGGCTCATGCAAGGAGGGGAGAGGGTTGCTGCTGCCTCTTTGCCCTTGCATCTGACTGCCCTCCCCTCCCCCTCCCCAATGAACAGCTCCCCACTATCCAAGTCACACTTGACACTCCTGTCTGTGCTGGTCCAGCATCAATTCTCTGGGTAGACTATAATGTATGGCTGATAGCAGGCACCACTGCTGGCAATGGAGAGCTGGCAGCCTCTGCTATAAATCTCCATTCTAATGATCTCCATTCTGCGATACACCGTCATATCTGTAGGTAACACTGATTTCAAGAACTGATCATACAAGTGGTTACTATTTTGAGATTAATCAACGTGATTATAGACAATATTCTGTTCTTCACAGGTCAGGGAGGTTTGATTCCAAACAGGTTTCGGTGTACTACAAACCAAGTGCTAATTCGTAATTGTGATAAATGCACACTTTTAACATGTGACATGTCCAAATCGCAGGAGTTTATTTGTCTCTTATAGTAGAAAGCTAATGTAATTAGAACACTTCTTGTGAGTTGGGGTGCTTTATTTGACATCTAATTCATCAATTGTTTTATTCATTAATAACAGAAAATTGTCAAATGTGGTGCTTCTAGAATGCAATCCATAAAACCAATGGACTTTCATCTTGGGGCTGAGGTTTTGCCGAACAGCTTAAAATGGAGAAAGGTAACAGCTGTCCTGTGGAGTAGGGAGCAGCAGATGGATGTGCAGAGAATGCCATGCAGTGCAGAAGCTGACATGCGGTTATAATCAGGTTTAGCACGCCTGTCCAACATTCCAAGTTTCCAAGTTTGAAACTATGTCATAACGTAATGTATGAGTTCATGCACTGCATTAACCCTCTGTGTAGATTTATATAATAATTCTCAAAATTAATCCCTTTTAAATGTTCAAGAGACCAGTGCAACACAACCACCATTAGCCTCTTTTTAGTATTACCTGTTATTCCTAAATGGAGCCAAAGTGCAGAATGTTATATACATCAGTGTACATATTACTTAAGAGGAGCTTGATATTATCTTTATGATACCTACAAGGTGAAGATTGCCATTGACATTTACCCATTCTTCAAACAAGAACAAGATATTGAAACTTGCTGTTTTATTTGATGTAGATGAGATATCTTAGCAAAGTAGTTGGTCTTCTGTAATAAAAACCATGAGAATATGACTAATACATTAATTCTTTTTAGAAATTATCACTTACTGCTCTAAAATTCCTCAATGTTAGTTCAAGATAAAATCGCTATCAGACTCTGAGTGATTCTCAATCAGGCATCATGCTACATACCAGAGGGCACAAATTTTCGAAGTGCAGTAGAATTAAGAAACTTGAGCAGAAAAGTTTCTTCTGTGCTGTCTTGATCATTATCTCATCTGTATTTGTAGCAGCTTGGTGTATGATTCTGGATCGGTGACTACACCCGACATCAGTGGCTGTGAAGTGCTTTGGAATGCCTTGAGGTCATGAAGGGCACAATATAAATCTGAGTCTTCCTCTTTTATTTTCTACTCAGAAAACATTTCAGTACTTTCCTGTCAACTTGAGCGTTGGTGCCACCTTTGCAGAATCTGTCTTTCTCCATTAATTGTCATGTCCTTGCTTTAAGTTTTCATTCAGAGAGCTCAAAGTGGGAAATCTCAGCCACCTGGCAATGCATATCAGGCAACCATGATATTATATGATATCAGTAAAGTTGACAAATAAATAGGGTGCCTTCAGTAAATCAACCCAATGGATTAAAATACAGGCTGAGATGCTTTGCATTTCATGAACCAAAGGTTAATGCTTGACGCGACAAAGTAATGATCTAATGCTCAATATTCTGTTATTACGAACTACTTACTTATACAGCACTGTTAATGTGGTAAAGTATACAAAAGTAGTTCTCAGGAGGGTTAACAGAATTCAGCATCAAACCGTATGTGATAGGAGGCTAGGAAACCAAAACGTACTGTCAGAAAGATGGATTTTGAGAAGTGTTTTCAAGGCAATGGTTTGAGGAGAGAATTCCACAGGTTCAGGCCTAGGCCATTAAACTAATGTCCAAGGCAATGCTGGTTTACTAGAAGTTACACAGTGATGCCTCCTCTTTATGGTTTTGAACATAGTTGGAACACCCTGGAAGATAACAGCACTCTAAAGAAATCGTAGCATCAGAACATGGAGGGAGGTATTCACATTCGAAAATCAATAAAGTCCTGAGGCTGGAAGGTATCTGGGTGGAAGATGAGATGTTGTTTCTCTAGCTTGCATTGGACTTCGTTGGAGCACTGCAGTGGGTTGAGACAGAAATATTGCCTTGGGAATATGGTGGTGTTTGAAATGGCAGTGATTTGGAAATCTGGGGTCATTCTTAACTTGTGTTGAGGCCAGAGACTACCTGGTTAGCTCACTAGCAAGCTTCTAATTGCACCATACAGTTAGAATTGAAGTGTTACTTTAGCACTCTCAAATTGGTGAAACCATCTGGGAGTTAAATTTCAGGTACATTATTAAAATAGTAAAGTGAGGATAATTTGTTCAAAATAGTATAAATTAAAGGGTTCTTGCAAGAGTAGGCTTCAGGAGTGCAATGTATCTGCTTGGTCATATAATGGCTATTATAGTGATCACAATAATTTCGCATCAGATCTGGATTACAATACACATTTTTTTTCAATGTGTTTATGCATAAAGAAAGAGCAGTCAGTGTGGCCCTCAATAATTGTTGCAATGTGGAGTGAAGCACCAGAGATTGGACAGAGCTTAATTGCTGTCACCTTCCACTGGAAGACATGGTACCATAATCATCAAGCTGATGAATGCATGATTTATGCATCCTAAATGAACATTGGGATTTTCTTAATACCTGACAATTGGTTCCTCATTTTTAGCTTCACAATTTTCATACCTACTATGTCCTTGTATGAAGCGCCTCCCTGCTGTTCTTGAGTTGCAATGTGTTCCTGGGTCAGTTAGCTCAGTTGGCTGGGTGGCTGGTTTGCAATACTAGTGACAACCGTGCGGGCTCAAGTCCTGTCTCAGCTGAGGTTACAATTAAGGACTTTCCTCCTCGACCTCTCCCTTTGTCTGAGGCATGGTGACCCTCCCATTAAACCATACCCATACCCCAACGTGAGGGTGGAACAATGGTGATTTTATTTGTATTTGGGGGACTGCAAGCTGCTGACTCATAGACACGAGATCCTTGATATTGTACCTGCCTCCTCTAAACAGCTTCTCTTGTAATGATATGACACTGGGTTGCATTATTAAAAGCAATAGTATACTCTTTAATTGGAGGCTAAGATGTTTCTTTGAAAGTTAGTTCACAAGTTTGTATTGTGCGACACCACCCCGGAAACAATAACACTCAGAGGCTACAGAAAGGAAAATAACATGTTTGTACAATAATTATGTTAAGATGTTTTGTGAACAATAAGTCAATGTTTAACTGAGAATGATAGCCATGTTGATCTCAACCTTGAAAGCAAGAGGGGTTGGTGTGGACAAACATCTATTGGTCTTCCTATAATTTGTACGTGCCATTCCTATTTTCCACACTTATTAGCCCAAACTGTACGAAGTCAAACATTTCAGGTTGTCTGTAACGTTGTCTCCTTTCTTGGTTCAGGGAACATCATAAAATAAACGCCCGCTAAAGAGGCTGCAGATTTTGGATTTGAATTCTGATGAGATTCCATCTGGGTCAATCCACCACTGCCCTGCTTTCAATAACTCACACACTGACAGAGAGCAGTGTCCTGGGGCTGGCTTGTCACTCATGAATACCTTTAGGATTGCTAACTGCAGAGTTACAGCAGTTCTTGGCTTGGTTACTAACCCAAAACACTGTGCAACAACAACAATAAAATAGGAAGGCAGTAGAACCTGACACAAGTCCTCCTCCTGACAGCTAGTCAGCCACAATTAAAGCAGAGGTACTGTGTGGCAGCAGTTAGAGTGAAATATAATTGATATCACCTTTATTGCTTAAAAGCGGCTAGATGGTACAAGGGGTTAAAAGTGGTCAGGATGGTGGAATGCCAGGACTCGTGAGACTTTAGTCTTCTAAAGTTATTACCTCCTCAACCCTTATTCATTTACCTGTCACACTGGTCATATCGAACAGCAACTAACTTTTGTCTACTGATTTCACACAAAATGATTTTCTAGTTGTGGTGAGAGACGCGGGGTGAAATTTCAGTTGCCACTTTGAGCCTGTGAAGTATTGCTTTTGAAGGGGCATGAAGTTATTGCTAGAAGTGACTCGAATTATGCTACAAAAGCTCATCCATAAAGCCAGGCTGCATTCATCCCAGTTATAAAAGAAATCTGCAGCTTCGATGTACTAGTACCCAGGATTAAGCTAAGCCATTTTTACAGAGCCTGCACAGCTGAAAAAAAAATGGAGCCTTTCACAGCCTGAGACATCAGCAGGACATCCTGTTTCAGCTCAGAAATAACCCCGTCCCCTAATAAAAAAGAAACTCTAGAAATAATCTCTAACAGAAGAGTCTGTTCAGTCGCTGATTGTCAGATTGGCAAAGGTCCAGTGCTATAGAAAGAGGTCCTGCAGAGCTACTGGAAAGCAGTCAAACAGCACCTAAGGAAGTCATTAAAAAATCTCATTTATTTAGTTCTCATTTTATGATAGTTTGCCCTGGAAAAGCATCCTCTAGGCTATTAAGGAAGCAATACAAATAATTATGCAATAAAGAAGCATTTCAGTTGAATTAAAATAATCTCAGCGCTGGTTTTGGCAGAAGTTCTGAATGTTTGGCATAACATCATGGGTAACTCATAAATGATTATGTTATGATGTTTTTATGATGGGTTAAATTGTTTCTCCATGTACTTTCTTACTCTAAAGGGCTTTGAGCTGTCTGTTCAAATTAATAGTTCACTTTTACATATATATTATATATTGGACAAATGTGAGTGTGCACATACAGGAGGAAGGATAGAGGTTAACAAGAAAGAAGAGAGAATCTGAAACAAATGAACAGATTGCTTCAAAACTACAGCCAATGGAAAAAGGCAAAGAAAACATCAAATTGTAATCTGTGCAGAAACATTCATTACTATTGACATTCTCTGTCACTCGTAATTGAGGCTGATGTGGAAACATGTGCTAACATAAGATGGAAATATAACTTTACAAAGTTCCTGCAGTGTTAACAGGCAATAATCAGAAGCTAATGCTCTCAGTGGTTCTAATAGTCTAATGATAATTACAATAAACTTAATTTTGAACACGTAATAATGATCCCTGGCTCTAAAAGGGACAAAGAGATTAATTTAAAAGTTACCGTGATAAATAAAGCAAAATTGAAAAGGCTGAAAAGCATGCATACTACCCCACACCAAATACCGATCAACATTAATGACTGCACACATCTCTGCATTTTAGCACATTTTAGATCTAAGTGCATCTCTTTGATTTCAATGCATACATGTACAATTGCCTTTGAATGTCATATTATTTAATGTATGAAAAAATACTGCAAAAGTAAGCATCAAATGGCTCATTAAAAAAATCTTTTTGATGGTATACTAGGAGCAGTGACGTGTATGTAAGAAGGCATTATTTTCAGAACAAAACTAATTAAATTTTACACACATTGCAAATCGACTATTTTGCCATTGTCATAGAAATCTCAACACTACGTAGGGGTAATGGGATTTGTAGATACTCAGTCCTTTTGTTGCAAAAGTAAAGAACTTTTTAGGACAAATCATGATTAAAAAAACACGTTCTTTGATTTCATTTTCATGACGACTGCTGTTAGAAACACTTTGTTCTCTTCAATATTTCTCAGCTACTCACTGATGTGTGAGTATTCCCTGCCCACCATGTCTGGCCCAGCTAACGGACAAAAAAACAAAAATCGCAGCCAGCAAATCTGCACCAGTTGGCTTTGAAGCAATCTGGCTCTCTTCAGAAAGATTACTGACCTTGCTAGGTTTCCTTTTTTCCCCCCCCCTTCGTCCCTTTTTAGTCAGTCAGTGATGTGTGCACCTCCAGTACTGAAAATGTAAGCTCACAAAATGTCTGGCATAATTTACATGCTTGTCCTCCTTTCAGACAGACGGTGTTCAGCAAAAGATTTCAAAGAAAGGGAAAAGAGAAGAAAGGATTTTGGTGTGGTCCTTGTATGCGACACTTTCTATTGAAAGAGGAAAACAAGCAGAAAATACTACAGTTCAGAGCCCCATTCCCAACTCCACTGACTGTGCAACCTCCCAATATTTAGTTTGATTTTGGCCACAAACGTTTTCCTGTTGTAAAGTCCCTGAGATAGTTATAAATTCCACATTAAAAGATAAATATGGTAATAGACAGGTTGAATGTGCTGATTGGCAGAAATGAGCCCTGATCCTAGAGTCAGAGTGATTTTGCAGCCTATCTCTTCCATATATATCTTTCTAGGATCTCAGCAGTACCATTTAAAATTCGATCAAATAAAACAAGGTTATGTTTTTCCTTTAAAAATGCTAATAATTTATGAGTTATTAAATTGAAAATTCAATAAAGCTGGCCTTCTTTCTCATGTTACAGTATTAAACTATCCAAACCATCAAATTTAGACACTAATCCAGCAGCTAGATGGAATTCCTTTCTGTGGCCGATTAATGCCACTCAACTGCAATTCTGGGAGAATTTTGTATTTCTTGTACATTTAAAAGCACCTTGCATGCTGTACTTCACTTAGCTGTGAGTCTCAAAACAGCAAAAATTAGTTTGAAATCAAAGTTGCTCTAAAAATGTGCAAGAAGCCTCTTTTTTTTAAAATACCCAAAACCATTTTTGTGTTCTTCTCCTGGTGTCAACCCATTTGCATTGTACAGCTCGTTAGGACATGGGTAGCAGTTAGTTGTCCCTAATTTTTGTCAACTCTCTGCAGCTCGAAAGATGCAAGATTTCTCAAGATTTATCTTGCCTCCCTTGAATTTTCCCTTTTGTCAGGAAAGCAAATGCACACGTGATTAGATTCCCTATACCATGGAAACAGGCCGTTCGGCCCAACAAGTCCACACCGACCCTCCAAAGAGCAACCCGCCAAGACCCATTCCCCTAAATTTACCCCTGACTAATGTACCTAATGCTATGGGCAATTTAGCATAGCCAATCCACCTGACCTGCACATCTTTGGATTGTGGTAGGAAACCTGAGCACCTGGAGGAAAACCACGCAGACACGGGGAGAATGTGCAAACTCCACACAGTCAGTCACCCGAGGTGGGAATCGAACCCAAGTCCCTGGCGCTTTGAGGCCGCAGTGCTAAAATGTGAAGCTTAGCACATGGGGTTGAGAACTTGCACCCTAGCATTCCCTTGTGTTGAATATTAGAAAAGAGACAAGCTGTATGTATTGAGCTGACAAATGACTGACACTTGTGGTGACCATTACCATATTTCAGCAGGTTTTATTTCGTTACTTTATCAAATTGGTCTTTAATGAAAAAGCCACAGTTGACCCCCTAGGCAAGACTGCTGGATTATAAACAGACTTACAATGGAACTTGCACCATTATTTGGCATTTTTTAAAATATAAAATGGGAGTGGGATGTGAATGCCAAGCAGGAGGGCGGCATTTCATTTGTTGCTCATCCATAATTGGTCTTTGAGAATGTGGAGGTGACCTGCCTTCTTAACCCCCTCAACAGTCCAACAGGTGAAAGGGTAACTACAGTGCTGTCAGGCAGTGTATTCCAGGACTCTCACAAAGAGGAATTGAAAGGAAGACAATATGGTTTGAAGTCGGGATGGTAGCAATGCATGGAAAAGTTAAATATGCAAATTGTCCTCCAACAATGGAACCAAATGTTATTCTACTCGATCTTAAAACAGAAGTCCTACCGTAGTATGATTAGTGTTTTATATGTAAAACAAGAAAAACTTTGGAGCTCTAAATGTTATTGATTAGAACAAGATTGTAAGCAGGGTTTTTAAAGGAATATTCTTATAGGATCATACAGCATGGAAACAGACCCTTCAGTCCAACACGTTCATGCCGACCAGATATCCTAAATTGACCTAGTCCCATTTGCCAGCACTTGGCCCATATCCCTCTAAACCCTTCCTATTCACATACCCATCCAGATGCCTTTTCAATGTTGTAATTGTACCAGCCTCCACCACTTCATCTGGCAACTCATTCCATACACGCACCACCCTCTGTGTGAAAACATTGTCCCTCTGGTCCCTTCTAGATCTTTCCCCCTCTCACCTTAAACCTATGCCCACCAGTTTTGGACTTTCCTACCCTGGGAAAAAGACCTTGTCTATTTACCCTATCCATGCTCCATGCTCCATAAACCTCCATAAGGTCATCCCTCAGCCTCCAACGCTCCAGGGAAAACAGCCCCAACCCATTCAGCCTCTCCCTATCGCTCAAAACTCCAGCCCTGGCAACACCCTTGTAAATCTTTTCTGAATCATTTCAAGTTTCACAACATCCTTCCTATAGGAGGGAGACCAGAATTGGTCTTTTCTCAAATCCTTCTTTCTTGCTGGGATATATTTTGGCTGTGAGCTATGAGCTAGTTTCTTAAATGTCTGTCATTGAGCCTCAACCACCTTTGAAGTGAATTCCCTTACAAAGGTGGATGAGCGTGTTAACTATAAAGAAATGAAAATGGCCTGCATGTGATATAAACTGGTCAAGTGGCTAGGCAAATAGACAATCGAAAAAATATTATTCATCTATAACTGGCTGACCAGCATTTATAGCCCGTCCCTAGTTGCCCTTGAGAAAGTGATGGTGAGCTGCCTTCTAAAACCACTTCAATTCACCTGCTGTAGGTTGACCCACAACGCCAGTAGGGAGGGAATTCCAGGAATTTTATCCAGCAACAGTAGAGGAACTGCAAACACATTTCCAAGTTAGGATGGTGAGTGGCTTGGCAGGGAACTTGAATCTGAGCAAGTGTGAAATTGCAACATTGGTAGGAAGAATAGATAAGCAGGATACTTTTTGAATGGTGAGAAATTTGGTAATGCTGCCAAATTAGGGGGATTTGGCTGCTCTTAAAAAAATTAATTGCATAAGGTTAAAATACAGTTTTAGCAAGCAATTAAGATTTGTAACTGAAAGAGTTACAAATCTTGTAAATCAGAAACAAAAACAGAAGTTGCTTGAAAGGCTCAGCAGGTCTGGCAGCACCTGTGAAGAGAAATCAAAGTTATTGTTTCGGGTCTGGAGACTCTGCCTCTGTTCTGAGGAAAGGTCACTGGCCCCGAAACGTAAACTTTGATTTCTCTGCACAGATGCTGCCAGACCTGCTGAGCTTCTCCAGCAACTTCTGAATTAAGAAGGCATATAGCATCTTGTTCTTTCTTGTAAAGGGACTGGAAAATAAAAGTAAGGAAATCTTGCTGTGATTGTATACAGTTTGGTGAGACTGCAGCTGGGGTACTATGTACAGTTTTAATCATGTTACCTAAGAAAGTACATACTTACCTTGGAGAGGGTGCAATAAGGGTTCGCTAAATTTGTCCTGGGATGATAGAGGCATCTGATAAAGAGTGTTTGAATAGAATGGGCCTACATTCTTTAGATTTTAGAAGAATGGGAGTTGATCTCATCGATATGTTTAAAATTCTGAAAGGATTTGACAGGGTAGATGCTTGGAGCTGTGCTCCACTAGTCGGAGAGTCTGGAACTTGGTCTCAGGAATAGTGATCAGCCATGTCAGCCTGAAATGAGGAGACATTTGTTTGCTTAGATGCTTATGCATCTTTGGAAATCTTCATTCCAATGATGAGAATATTCAAAACTGTGATCAATAGGTATTTAACCACAAAGGGATGGAAAGTGGAGTTAACGTGTGAGTAAATCATGCTACAATCTAGAAAGTTCTACAGTCATTTCCTTCCTGTTCCTACTTCAAGTGGTCTTTTGTAAATTCATGGTTCACTTTGGATCCCTTAAGCACCTTTGCACCTACAATTTCTGAGGAAATTCATCCGTTGTTGTTTAATTTATCATTTATCAATTAATATTCTTCACTTTAACTTGTAAGAATTACTATTAAAATGACAAATTTCTTGAGAAGCAAAGGTGACAGTGCCTGTGGTATAAAGAGCTATTATCCTTCAGAATAATGTCATGATCAATCATTATACATTTCTTTGTCAACAATTTTGAGAATCAATTGACATTGAGAATCCACCCAAGATTTATTCTTATAGTTTATAACATTGCTTCAACTCATTGATTTGTTTACAGCCTTGTAAATTGATTGTACAAATGTACTGGTTTATCTGCTTACTACTTAGTTAAAGTGCATTTGTAGCTTACATGAGGTACAGGTTGAAAATGCATCCATTCCAGCCTTAGTACTTGTAATGGATCTAAATATTAATTCCTGTATATGTATATTGTATGCTGGGTTCCTATATTATAGCAGCCGTGGGAAATACCGCACTGGTGTTGTTCAATTTTGTATTTGTTTAGTTCACATCTTATTTCCCAAGAGCCACATCTACGATAATGTGTTGCCAATCTCATAGGAACTGATATTATTAAACTGGAGAGGGCTCAGAAAAGATTTACCAACATGTTGCCAGGAATGGAGGGTTTAAGTTATAAAAATAGACTGGAAAGGCTGGGAGATTTTCCACAGGAGCATAGGAGGTTGAGGGGTGACCTTAATGAAATCATGAGAGGCATAGATAAGATGAAGGACAAAGGACCAAGGTGGGGGAGTTCAAAACCAGGGAGCATATTTTTTAAGGTGAAAGGAGAACGATTTAAAAAGGACATGAGGGCCAACTTTTTTTTACATAGAGAGTGATTCGTGTGTGGAATGAACTTTCAGAGGAAGTGGTAGATGTGGGTGCAGTTACAATGATTAAACAACATTTCGATAAATCCATGAAAAGGAAAGGTTTGGAGGGATATGGGCCAGGAGCAGACAGGTGGGACTAGTTTAGTTTGGAAACATAACTGGCGTGGACTGGTTGGACAAAAAGGTCAGTTTCTGTGCTGTATGACTCCATGAAGGATTTGGATGACATTTGCACACCTTCTCACATAGAATCATGTTAAGTGTCAGTTTTGCGTTTTTCCACTGCATCATTTGACTAAGTAGCTTTCTCTTACAGTACTCAGACTAAAGAAATAAATTTGTTAGAGACTAAATCGGTGTGGTCTCATTGCATGTAAACACTGGAGTTTTGGTCTATTTTCATTCTCACAAACCCTGCAAATATATGTACTTCCAAGCAGGTACTTGTGGCACCATCAACAACCTTGGTTTTGGAAATGACTTCAAAGTTCACAAGTTACAGAGAAGGCCATGTAACATAAATAAATAATCAGAGTCAAACCTTCTGTTTACCCTGACAGCAAAGCAAATTGATGAATGCTAATTCGAAATGCAGCCACCTCACCACGCAAAGCCAACTTTATTTAGTTAAGACAGATAAGATCACAAAATACTCTTAAGTCACACACAACTTGTGCCCTCCCCAAACACATTAAACAAAACCAAATAATATAAAAGAAAGCCTCCTTTATGCTCGAACAAGGGGGTTATAAAAAAGACATGTTATTAATCATGTCAATGCACAATGTCCTATTAAAACCCAGCACTCCACTGGTCTTAAAGTATTTGTCAACTTTGCTATTAGTGTCTTTATGCCCTAATGCACTCTTTAACAATCAAATTAATCATCTTGTGTCTGGAAGTTCAGACTTTCGTGAACTGTTGAAAAATTATGGAAATGTTTTGTCATTTTATTTTCTGTTCATAGTAACACAGCTCCCATCATTTCAGGCAATTTCACATCTATCCTGAAATAGGTTAGAACCAGTAATGTTGCTGGACAGGCAGACTCTCCAATCCATAATTTTATAAAAAGGGAACTTTTAGAGTAAGTTGATACATCATGCTACGATACATCATGCTTTCTTAAGGCCATGGTAATAATTTTATTTGGAGGACTCTGTGGAGCCTCATTAGTTCCCATTTGACAAATTAAACAGTAGGGCTAACATTATGCAAAAAAAATCGGAGATATGATTCCCTTAAAATTGATGCATTGCAAAATCAGTATTTGGAAGAGTATACACTCACAGGAGATCCAGTTGGCTGATATGACTAGAATATAACTATATCACATCTAGAAGTGAAATGTGTGCTGATTTACCGGCTAGTTTTCTGTTCCATCCGTAGGAAATACATTGATCTCTCTCTGTGACTCCACAGATGGCCTGGGAGAAACTAGCAAAAATGCGTAGGGAATTAAAGGAAGGAAAACTGCTTCCTACCAGAGGCAGCAATGTGAATGGACACTAAACAATAACTTAACTCTGCTTTAACCTCTGAGTGCATCAAATCAGTTAAAGGTCTGGGTCCAAGGACATTTCATTTCTTGATCAAAGTCACAGTTTAAGTGGCATAACAATCTCCACTTATTTACATACAAGGCTGCTGGTCTAATCTAGGTTCAACTCTAATGTACTGCTCAGACTATAATTAAGATAATACATGGTGTACATTACTAACACCATCACTTATTGGGAAGTGGTTTGAAAGTTATCAGTAGCACAACCTTCAATACGATACCCCGTGACCACAGTTTTCACAGCATTAAACAATGAAATGCAACATTGCAAATTAATATTTTCTTAAAAAGAATTAAATCAATTTGTGCAGAAAACATTTTTTGGGGGGTAGAACATTGTCATTGTAAGTCTATTTGGACATGGGTGTTGATTCTTTTCAGTGTCTTACTGTTTTGTTAGATTTATAATTTATCTTTTTTTAAGCATTTATGATGAATGAGACATTAAGATATGTTATAGCAGCCAGTAATTAGTAAGTTATAATGTCACAATAACTGAGATACCTGAGATACAATACCTGCAGATGTAAATGTCCACTTGGCATCCCTCTCAGATGATAAATTCAAACACCAGTTCATGAATTGAACTGTAGACTGATAGTATAGTACAATAGTGAGGAAGTACTATAGTTTTGAAAATGGCATTTTTCTGTTGGGTTTTTAAACTGAGATTTCACTTCAGACTCCATTTACTAATTGTGAGATCTAGCTATGAATTTGCTCTCTTAAAAATAACAGTGACCACACTTCAAAAATTCTTTGGCTGTGAAGCACTTTGAGAAGTCTAAGGACATGAAAACTGAATATAAGTGCAAAGTATATACTATGATTATAGAAAGTGGCATGGTGGCTCAGTGGTTAGCACAGTGACCTCACAGCCCCAGGGACCCAGGTTCGATTCCACCCTTAGGTAACTATCTGTGTGGAGTTTGCTAAGGTTTTCTGACTGTTTCTGTGTGAGTTTGCTATGGTTTCCTCCCACAGTCCAAAGATGTGCAGGTTAGATGAATTGGCCATGCGAAATTGCCCATTGTTGTCAGGGACGTGCAGACTAGTTAGATTAGCTGTGGGAAATGCAGTGTTGTAGGGTAGAGGGTTGGATCTGGGTGGAAGGAGAAAGTGAGGACTGCAGATGCTGGAGATCAGAGGTGAAAATGTGTTGCTGGAAAAGCGCAGCAGGTCAGGCAGCATCCAGGGAACAGGAGAATCTACGTTTCGGGCATTCCTGAAGAAGGGCTTATGCCCGAAACGTCGATTCTCCTGTTCCCTGGATGCTGCCTGACCTGCTGCACTTTTCCAGCAACACATTTTCAGCTCTGGGTGGAAGGGTCAGTCTGGACTTGATGGGCTGAATGGCCTGCTTCCACACTGTAGGAATCTAAGAAAACAAGTGTGCAGGCAGTTGGGGGGATGTGAAGTGGCAGAAATGGAAGGACACATGCTTTTCATGTGTTTAGAGGTTGGTAATTACAATCACTGCTTAAATACCTGAATGCTTCAATTCAATTAAAGCTCTGATTTCCTCAAAGTATTCTTAGAGACATAGAAAATGTATCAAACAGTAGGAGACTGTTCATCCCATTCCATATATTCCAGCTAACAAATAATTATCTCATTTAATCTTCATTCCAGGTCTTTTAGTCCATAACCTAATAATTTACTATATTTCAAATGCATAATCAGGTAGGTTTTTAAATACAGTGAGATTTTAAAATATGTTATAGTAGCCAGTAATTAGTAAATTATAATGTCACAATACCTGAGATTTGTGCAAAGATAAATGTCTACTTGGCCCATTAGCAGCACTCCTGCCTCTCTCTCGGATCATAAATTCAAACATCACTTCACGAATTGAACTGTCAACTCATTCTGCCTCTATTGCTGCATCAGGAAATGAATTCAGCCCCCATGATCATCTGGCTGAAAGAAAGTTCTCCTCAACACCTCGTGAAACCTTCTGTCAATGAGTTAAATTGTGCCTTCTGGTTATTATAGTGCCATGGAAAATTGTCCCTTTCAATATGCTATATCATGGGCACACAATGATCTACACTTCAAAGAAATCATCCCTCTGCTTCCTTGGGAAAGCAGCCATAACCTATTCAATTTTCTTCACGTTTTTCAATTCTTGGCAATATCCTTAGCAAACTCCTCCAAAACCTCTCTATTTTTCTAACAGTTCAGCTGATTTAACGATCTCCACTTTTTTTTAGCTATGATGATCTGTAAACTGAAAAACCAAGAAGAGATTTAAAACATTCGGGTAGAATTATGGACATGCCGAGTGTCTTACATAGGAGCTGTGTCAGGCATGTATCAGTCAATAGTACGCTTACCTCTGAGTCAGAAGACATTGGATTCAAGTCCCATGGCAGAGACTTGAACATAAAAACTCTAGATTGACACAAAGTGCAATACTGATGGAATGCTGCACTGTTAGAAGTGCCATTTTTCGAATGAGATGTCAAATTAAAGCTGTGTCTGCTACCTCGGCTGGATGGAGTGAAAGGTCCCATGATGTTCTTTTGATTAAAAGCAGGGATTTCTCTCTAATGTCCTGGTCAATATTTCATGCTTAATCAATATCACCAGCACATAATGTAGTCATTATCACATTGCTCTTTGTGAAATTTGTTGTGCTTATTGAAGTCTGTGTTTCCCACACAACAATGATTGAGTCTCAAAATGTATTTTGTAGATGGGAAGGAACTTTACGACATTCTGAAGTCATGGCAGTTACTATATAAATACCTTTCTTTTCTTGTTTTCTTTCTGACATTCCGACAGGATATTCTCAAGTCTTTGTCATTCCCCAAGATCTCCAAGGTTGTAGAGTTTCTTTTTATTCTTGGGCACATTTTTATTTATTTCTTGAATGAGGTGAGCCCTTAATCTGAAAATGTAGTTGTTTCATTGAAATGTTGAGAAATTGTCAATCATGGAGTACAGCACAATAGTAGAGGTAGAAACATATAGTGTAGGAGATGCAAGTCATTGGGGCGGCATGGTGGCACAGTGGTTAGCACTGCTGCCTCACAAAGCTCCAGAAACCTGGGTTCAATTCCCGCCTCAGGCAACTGTCTGTGTGGAGTTTGCACATTCTCCCCGTGTCTGCATGGGTTTCCTCTGGGTGCTCCGGTTTCCTCCCACAGTCCAAAAATGTGCAGGTTAGGTGAATTGGCCATGCTAAAATGTCCGTAGTGTTAGGTGTAGGGAAATAGGTCTGGGTGGGTTGCTCTTCGGAGGGTCGGTGTGGACTTGTTGGGCCGAAGGGCCTGTTTCCACAATGTAAGTAATCTAAAAATAGTACAAGAGTGAAGTGCTGGAGATCTAAAAAATAACAGAACTTTGATGATATCAAGTTGGTTAAGAATGGAAATTCTATCATTGTGTTGATTTATGTAATTTCATGAAATAACTTGTACAGTGACAGACATTTGTAAATAGTATCTGTCTCCAATGTTTGAAGATTATGATTCTGTCAACTCTGGAACATTAGGTGGTGCCATTTGTAAGTCAATAAGTGGAACACTTATGGAGATGTGTGTAAAGTAAACTCTGCTGTAGATGTGGTGGGGGTGGGGGGGGTGCATGCAGGTTAGAACATTAATCTATTTGACGCAAAATGAGTGTCTTTGAAAAGGCCCAACGTTCAAAAGTACTAACTACCACAATGTGGTAACTTTGAGAACATAATCTTATTTATTTCCTGTTTAAGTACAGACTGATAATGATGGAGGGATGATTTTGTTTTTCATAGGGTTCTTCTACCCATTAGTATTTTTCTCACATCTTGAAGATTAGTTGCAGAATGCTGAAAACCACCTGAATGATGATAGCATAAGACAAAAACATAGAATAAAAATAATAAAAAGGATAAAATTGGAATTTACGATATTTTGCTTCTCTGGTGTTAATACAGAAATATAGTCATCATTATTAATTTCATTTTGTACAAATTAATTAATGTCAAATTTATTTATCTCAGAGAAAGCAATGCATTCCAATTTCCTGCACTCCATTATTCATGTGAATGGTAGAATAGTGTCTTTCTGATTTTCAGAACCTCAGTTGAGCTGTGGCATTGTTGATCTGCTGAACTAGACAGAAAAAGCCTTAAATGATCTTTCAATTTGGGCACAATTCAAATTAGGATTATAATAACTTTACATGAGGCTACAAATTGACATTTGAAATTGTAAACTAAACAAATTATTTTAAGAAATTATTTTCACTGGTTTAATCTTGCCCTTAGTGTACTTGTAAATTGAATTAACTGTGATATTACTGTTGTGACAGGAACCTATTTAATTCCGAAACATCTAGATGCTGTAGCCTCAGTAGTTCAGAAGTCCATTCAGAAACCCCAGATATCTGAACGTTTCTGGATAGAATCTTTATGTCACTGGCATCATTTTAGTACCGTACTTTGGAAATTGAAACATGGAAAGTACAGAATTTGGAAAATTAATACAATGTTTTATTGCTGTTTTAGAATCCAGATAAATATTTATATCTGACATTTTCACACATTTGTGGTTAGGTATTTTAATGTCATTCTATATTTTAAAAAAATCAAAATACAGAAATAACTTATCTCAAACATGCCAATCTGTAGATGGATCATTGTATTGTATTTCATTTGAAATGTAGGAACTATATTGGAACGCTTCTATTAACACTCTGAAGTGTTTTCAGATTGACCATGAATGTAGAAACACTCTTATTGACTCAGAGAGCAGAATGAGCGTCATGATGCTGTTAACTTTTGATGAGAACTCCAGACACGATGCTGACATTATATAAAATTTTGTTGGCCATTGGACATTGGTTGAAGTTTCTCACTAGGATGGTGAAGATAATTTAATCTAGATCTGTCACTCCTCTTGCATACGATTAATTATCCCTTTCTTTTAGTAATAGCTACTTACTCTTAATATGCACAAAGTTGGGTAGGGGGGTGGGGGGAGCAGTAGTAATCCTTCTCTTGATATTGCCTAGTCATCTAAAATCTTTGAAAATATTTGATGGTCTTTGCGCAGTGGTAGAATTTTGTAGCTAAGTTGGAAGTCACTCTGCAGTAATAGTGTGGAGACAGTATGTTAGAGATAAAGAAGGATCAGCATCAGATGCCGGTCGCAATAAAACCAGGTAATGTGTCACAAGCTCACAGACTTGCAGCAGCAAATAACTAAGCAATGCAAACAGGTTCATCATGGCTTATCACTTTTTTTTCAGCTTTCTTACCTATACCTTCTGTCACTAATATAGGTGCCATGGTGTGGTGACATAAAATTGTTCACTGTAATTTTTTTTAAAATACACATGTCAATAAATTGCTATTCTATTCTATTCTATCTGGAAACTAAGGGATTTCCGGTGTTCCTTTGGATGTAATAAAATCCCTGATGGGGAATTCATTGTCTTGAACCACAAAGCAGAACTAATCCAGGACAGACCACCAAATGCAGCATAGATTGCAACAGAGTGAAAAATATTACATCTTCGCTGTAATCAAGTTTCACTGCAGGCCCTGCAATACTATGATGACCTATTGTCTCACACAGGCGATTTGAAAACACTGAAAGCTGTTCTCTGTAGTTTTCAATATTGCGTTATAATGCACTACATACATTTAAGCAAGTATCAGGGTACATTATCAACTTTGATTCAGATCTTGTCTCAAATACTGCAGAGACAGTAAATGGATAGTTTATGGATTCTTCAAGAAAAACATAAAAATAAACAAAGTCTGAGAACAGATAGGAAGAAGGATTAGATTTCAGACTCTGCAGAGGCTTCAGTCACAGTCACTGAGACAACACTTTTGTGCCAAGAGATTCTGTTTGTTTTTACTGTCGGCAGACCAACATTTACGATGTCCGCCTTATGTTCATCAGCCAGACATTTGCAGGTTAAAGTTCATGTTTTTGGGGTGTTAAAGCTTGAATAATTAATTTTTCAAATTTAATTTTTTTTGGCATGTTATTAGCCTCAAATGAAAAATGAGAAAATCCCTTTTCCAGGGAATCAAGAAAGGGTACAGAGGTGAAATTGTTGAATCAGGAATTTATTACAGGTGTACTTCTTGCTATAATAGGGAATTAATCCTGATGCTAATTTCCTTATACTCCTCCTTTGCTTATTTTCCTATTTTGTGCAGCAATATTTTACAGTTTTGATTAATCTTTAACTTTATCGTCCAATAAATGAGACGTAAACGAGCACATTTATCGATTTTTTTTCTGAAAGATAGCCTCGACTGAACTGCCACATTTAAGTGGATTAAGTAACTGTACGTAAATAAACAATCAAAAATATGACAAACCGATATAAATAACCAAAGGCAGAAAGCATAGATATTCAGTTAGCACATTAACTAGACAGCACCAGGCATGGCTTCCTCTGTGGGATAGGAACCAACTACCGTGGCAGGGCTGTTGTGATGCAGTGATAGTGTTCCTAACTTTGTGTCAGGGTTCAAGTCCCATCTATTCCAGATGTGTAAATTAATATCTCTCAACAAACTGAATTTAACAAAAAACAACATTGGATCCATTCTCCCTCATAGAATCGTAGTACAGAGAGACCTTTCAGCCCATCAAGTTTATGCCACCATTAAATCTGCACTACTTCCACCTTCCAGCACTTGGCCTACAGTCTTGAATGTTATGACACTTCAAGTGCTCATTCAAGTACTTTTGAAAGGTTACCCACCTCAACTACCCTCCCAGGCAGTGCATTCCAGACCCCCCACCAACCTCTGGGGGGAAGTATTGTCCTCAAGCACCTCTATATCTTTCACCTTAAAATATGTTCCCTTGTATCGACCCTTCAACTAAGGGAACAGCTGCTTTCTATTCACTCTGTACATAGCCCTCACAACCTTATACAGTTCTTTCAGGTCCCCACTCAATCTTCTGTGCTCCAAAGAAGACAACCCAAGCCTATCTAGCTTCTCTTCATCACCAAAATGCACCATCATTGGCAACATCCTGATGAATCTCCTCTGCACCCCAATCAAAATGCAGTCTCATCCTTTCCACAATGCCTGACACCACGTTGTAGTCCAACAGGTTTATTTGAAATCACAAGCTTTCGGAGCACTGCTCCTTTGTTACGTGATGAAACATTGTGATTTCAAATAAAGCTGTTGGACTATAACGTGGTGTTGTGAAAGTTCTGACTTTGTCCACCCCCCAGTCCAACACCAGCATCTCCATATCATTCCTATAATACAGTGACCAGAACTGCACACAGTCTTCCAGCTGTGGCCTAACTCCAATCCTGTACAACTACAACATTACCTCACTGCTCTTACAATCTGTGCCATGACTGATAAACTAATTTGTTTAGTTTAAAGCTGCTGTTAACCTGCCCTGTGGTCTTCAGGGATGTGTGACAGACACGGCAAGGTCCCTCTGAGTTTCCTAGTGTCCTGCCCATCACTGGGTATTCTTTTATCTGGTGACTTCTTTCCAGTCTTGGGCAAGTGTCTGTGTGGAGTTTGCACATTCTCCCCGTGTCTGCGTGGGTTTCCTCCGGGTGCTCCGGTTTCCTCCCACTGTCCAAAGATGTGCAGGTGAGGTGAATTGGCCATACTAAATTACCCGTAGTGTTAGGTGCATTAGTCAGAGGGAGATGGGTCTGGGTGGGTTACTCTTTGGTGGGTCGGTGTGGACTTGTTGGGCTGAAAGGCCTGTTTCCACACTGTAGGGATTCAAATCTAATCAAAGTGCAGCACCTCACACTTATCGGGGTTAAATTTCATCTGACCATCTGACCAATGTACTCAAACTCACCATTAGTGACCTACATTGCACGTAATTTCATTAACAGGAAACACAGTGGTTTAGTGGAGGTGGATAATGGTTGAAAAATCCCACAGGTGACTTGTTGATAAAACAAACATACAGTTGCTTGTAAGAGCACTTCTGGTTATATTGGAAAACACACACCTTGGAATTTAGCTGCAGCTGATATACCTCTCCTCCCTGATGATGTGTTATAGCAGATAACTCTGACTCTTTGCCATCTTTGCTGAATAGTAAACTATAGGAGTAGAAAGGACATGTTAATGAATGCTATACTCCATCCAAGAGCTCAGGCTGTAGAATGCTAATCATTAGCCTTTTTATTTCATAGAGACGTGAAAATTGAAATTCTTGAAATAGCATACAGAACAGATTATTGCATCTTCATTTAGAATTGATGAGTTACCTGTACCGTAACATTCTCAGAGACTTTTGCTGCCTAATTAAGAATCCAGTAAAAATTGCACAGAGAGTTTAAACTGTATATTAGTGCTTTGGACAGGTGCTTAGTTTCTTTTACAGTATATTATAGAAGATGGGGAAACTGCAAAGTTTTCTGGTGATTCTTCTAGTGTTGGGCTTAAAATGGTTTAATTGGAAAGCGGTCTGCCTACTCACCTGTAATTAATACCTGACATGAGCATGATGCAGGGGGAGAATGAAGATATTTCATAGGCATGGAAAAGCAGATATAGATCCACAACCTGATGGATTAAAACTGCTGCCTATAATAATCCAAAAGTGAATGAATCTGGGCAATTCATTCCCTGTTCTTAATGATATTGGATCACAGAGAATTATGGCCAGGCATCACTGTGAAATGATCACTTCATCACAAAACCTTTAGCAGGTCTGACAGCATCTGTGGAGACACAGAAACAGAGTTAACATTTTGACTAAAAACTTATTTTGCTGATTGTCTCCTGCAATTTTTGTTTTTGTTTTAGATTTCCAGCATCCACACAATTCTTGGATTTATCTTAGGCTGTCTGGAAAATGGTTAAAGAGAAAAATGAGGGGATCCTCAGAATGTCAGACAGGTCCCATTTTAATGATTCCTCTACTTGTTCACCACCGTCAATCTACGTCTTATCTTCGGTTGACTGCAAATTGAGAAGCCACTGATGGTCTGGACAAGTCAAAAGAATAGAGCCTCTGTTTTGTATAAACTAATTATACAGCAATTAGAGCCAATCAGATAATTGCATCCTTCACTTAAACAGAATCCACACTTTACAAAACGCAGGGTTACAATAATAGTAATCAAAATATCCAGTTGATGTTTAATCTGTAACTGTGGGGGGTGGGGAGGCTGGATGAAGTCACGTGCGAGATGTGTATGATTTCCAAATGCAGGCATGTGGCAGAAATTTGCAAAGCCAAATGCACTGGAAAGGGTAATTGACCAGATTTAAAATGTCAACCTGACTGTGCAGGGTGCAGTTCAAGTTCCAGTCCCACCTGCTCCAGAGGTGTGTAATACCATCTGTGACGATGCTGTCATTTTAAAACAGTTATTTTGTCCTTGGTTCTTTTTGAAGAAAGGTTGTAAAGGCAGAGGGACCAAAGGGTCTAGTTTAACAATGGAAGAGGACTGGCCAGTCATCTGTTTCTGTGCTGTGCAGCTCTATGACTCTATAAAAGGAAGGGCATAGAAGGATATGGGTGAAATGCTGGCAAATGGGACAAGATTAATTTCGGGTATCTGGTCAGCATGGATGAGTTGGACCAAGATATCTGTTTCAGTGCTGTATGACTCTATATGATTGTATCAAATCTTGTTAGATAAACAATTAGGGTTACCCGATATCTAGCTGTAAGTAATGCCTGCTCCATCATTGTTTCACTTATGTTGCAACGAGATCACAATACAAGAAGAAACTTCTTTAGGATGGATCTTTTAATACCTCTGTTATAAACATTGACAATAGAGATTATGAAATAGTAAGGGGGAATTAGGTTTTGAGAACTATGCGCAATTAGTTATCTTCAAATTCAGTCAAATGTTTTACAGCCGTATTCCTGCTGCAGCGACCAGTGTGTGCATTAATTGGTGTTTAATGCACTTCAACACGCTCTAGGCTTCCTCTTTCAATTTGAACTCCAACCAAGCTGGGCACAAACGGAGCTATAATTTATGCACACGTTCTCATTCACTGCACCTTAATGAGATTACACAACCATGAGCAGACATTGGGGAGACTTTAATCCACAGTCTTCCAGAGTAGCTGCACGTGTGCTGCGGATGTTGAATGTGCTTCATTCCTTTATTTTTCTTTTAAATGTAAATACAAACACCAGTTTCCCAGCAGATTAAAGTCATTAACTAAAGGTGTTTTTCGCACAGTACGAAACAAGTGCCACAGGGTCGAGAAAAGTTATCTTTCTTGCGATGGATAAGATTCAAGTTGGTTAAATCATTCAACAAGAAAGAGAGTGATTGTCAATTTTAAGGAAGTATAGATTGTCCCATTCTGATAGCAGTAGTCTCCGGCATCAATAGAAGCTTTTTCCACACCTTACTTTGGCGTTGTGTTCAATGCTTTCAGAAAGATTTCTGGAATTAAGTCACATCCATGATAATGTGGTGATCAATTTTAAACAAGACCATGGGATGTGGCACAGTGGTAGTGTCCCGGCCCCTGGTCCAGGTTAAAGTCCCATCTGCTCCAGAGGTATGTAATAATATCTCTGTACAAGGTGATTAGACAAATATAGGTTAAATACATAGAAACAAAACTATGGGTTAGGGAATTGTGCCAAATATTCTGTTATAAGTAACAAAATTGCTGGAAAAGCATTAATGTTAACTCTGATTTCTCTCCACAGATGCAACGAGATCTGCTGAGCTTTTCCAGCAGTTTCTGTTTTGTTTCTGATTTACAACATCTGCAGTTTTTTTTGGCTTTTATTCCATTATAAGTTCCTCCTTATTACCTTCATTGAAGTGTACATTATAACCAGTAGCAGATAAATCTACCTGGCACCTTACTCCATGTTTCATTTTGGAGCTGAATTTGGTTTGTGTTTGTGACGGATTCTTCTTTTGATCACAAACTGATTTTTTATATTTACCCATACTGCAGACTTCATTTCATTTGAGGTATCGTTACCTCCCCACTATCCTGTCCCCCGCCTTTTCTCACTGGAGTTAAAACAGCATAGGTGAATCTGAATGATAGGTGGAGATTGTTGGATCATGTAAGCAAGTCCTACAATACTTAATCATTTATACACTTATGGAAAAGTGCTTGAATGGTGCCCACTCTTCCTACTCTTTGTGAAATTCCAAGGATATTGGAGTTTATCAAACCTGATATTGATATTCATTGCTGTCTAGGGAAAGAAACAATGAGTTATACACAGCTTTTTCATAGAATTATTTTTCTTCTATATAGTATTTTACTATGTCTTCTACCCTCTCATTGTCTTAATAGATCAAATCGATTAGATTGAATCTCAGATGGTGATGAAACAGATTACAGACAGGAGGTAGAAAAATGGTGCACTGAGAACAACCTCGCTCTTAATGCCTGCAAAACCAAGGAACTCATTGTTGACTTTCAGCGGGATGTCACTCATGCCCCCCTACACATTAACAGCACAGAAATGGAATGAGTGGAGAGCGTCAAGCTCCTGGGAATGGTCATCCACAACAAGCTTTCTTGGACTCTTCATGTGGACGCACTGGTTACAAAGGCCCAATAACGTCTCTTCTTCCTCAGGCAGCTGAGGAGGTTCGGCATGACTGCGAATACCCTTGCCAACTTTTATGGGTGCGCCATCGAGAGCATTCTGTCTGGATGTATCACTACCTGGAATGGCATCTGTACCATTCAAGATCGGAGACAGTTACAGAGTGTGGTGAACTCAGCCCAGACAATCACAAAGGCCAACCTCCCATCTATAGATCCATCTACCAGGCCCGCTGTCAAGGAAAGGCCACCAACATTCTCAAAGATCCATCCCATCCTGACAATGCTTTTCTACAACCTCTACCATCGGGGAGAAGGTACAGAAGCCTGAACACATGCACCAGCTGGTTTCATAACAGTTTCTACCCCACTGTTGTTAGAATACTGAATGGACTCGCAAACCCCTAACATTTGCCTGTACCTGTGTTTTTGTTTTTGCTGCTGTTTTCCTATTATTTACTATCTATGCTACTTAACTCTGTGATCTGCCTGTATTGCTCGCAAGACAAAGTATTTCACTGTGCCTCGGTACACGTGACAATAAATTCAATTCAGATCACAAACAAGTTTCCACTTTACTTGGCCAGAAGTCACATGACATCAGGTTATGGTCAAATAGGCTTATTTGAAATCACAAGCTTGAAGTCATCTGATGACGGATCAACATTTCAAAAAATTATGATTTCAAATAAACCTGTTGGACTATAACCTGGTGTCATGTGACTTCTGATCTTGTCAACCCCAGTCCAACACCGGCATCTCCACTTCATGGCTATCACTTTGCTTGAAGTGCCTTGCTGTACGTCTTGTGTAGATTTCAAGTATTACGGGCAAACCTCATTACCAAATGTAGTCCTTGGTAGCGAAAGGTGGTTGTGGACATTTATGTGAAGTGGGTGGATGGATTTTCTGGGACCCACAAGAATAGGAATATATTGGGTGACTGAGGCGAGCGATATAGTCTGACATCACCCTAAGATGGTTGAAATGTGGAGACTATTTGTGCTGGATAGAGCATTGCGTTTACGCGTGGTCAGTCTGTACTTAGTACATTTTCATATTCAGGATACACACAGGTGTCAATATTGTTTTTAAAAAATTACTGCCTTCAGGAGAAAGACAATGAGGTAGGAGAATGTTTGCTGGCACTGAGAGCCGATCAGCAAGGGATGCTCCAATAACAAAAACAGAAATTGCTGGAAAAGCTCAGCAGCTCCAGCAGTATCTGTGGAGAGAAATCAGAGTTAATGTTTCAGGTTGAGTGACCCTTCCTCATCAATATTGAGGGAAATTGTGGGTTGGATGTGTGGGAGAGGGAAATGCCTTGTTTTGAGAGAAAGGAAAAAAGTGCCTCAAGGTAAGAAACTGAGGGGCCTAATAGGCAGTGTCAGTGCTGTCCAAATGTGTTCATCTCAATGTATTGGCTGGCAAAGTCCCTTTTGTGTTTAAACTGTTGAATTCATTGACCACTTCAAGCACTTTTGAGAGACCATACCCTTTGTAATGAGGGGAAGGCTGGTTGAGACTGCAAGTTTAACTGTGTCCCACTCAATGAATCCTGGACTCACGTGTTCCATTTTTATTTAATGTTTATGTTAATGTTGTTTGTACAAAAGGAACACCCTGAATTCCTCAGTAGCTATCATTAGGTACAAACCATGAGGCGAGCCAATACATTAAACTCTCTTTAAGCTTGTCCCAATATAAAACGATGGTACACACTTGAATCGAACAAAACCAATATAATTTGTGTACTCCACAACCACCTGATGAAGGAGCAGCGTTCCGAAAGCTGGTACTTCCAATTAAACCTGTGGAACTATAACGTGGAGTTGTGTGATTTTTAACTTCGTACACCCCAGTCCAACACCGGCATCTCCAAATCATGAATATAATGTGAAATTCTTTACAACTGAAATTAATTTTGTAACATGCCTGTGTCCCCTTTGTGCTCTCTGGAGTTGGACAGAGAAGTTATGGCTATGCAAAGCTTGTTTAATGGCCTGTAAACAAGAAAATGATGTAGATCACAGCATGAAGAATCGCCTAGACTTGAAACGTTAGCTTGCTCTCTGTCTATGGATGCTGTCTGACTCGCTGTGATCTCCAGCATTTTCTTTTTTCAGTACAGAGTCCAGCATCTACAGTAATTTGTTCCTTCCTTACTGAGCTGATTGGGAGAGGCAGCATTGTCAGCTGTTGCTTTTAGTCAATGAAAATCTTTTTCTGCTCAATCTAGCTTGTTTTTCATGCATGGTTACTGCCTCTTAGGATTTTAATTATAATTGTATTGGAAGGAGCAACAGTAAGAGAGAACCTGTTTACAGTTCTGATTAAAATTTCTGATTGTTTACCAAGTCACAGTGGATTGGCTATTACAGTCTGGTAGGAGGCTTGTGTTGTTGAATTGAATTCTGGTTCAGTGTACTTCATGTGAAAGATGTGGTTCACTGAACATGTTTGATAACATCCATTTATCATGCGTAGAATAAGTTGTTCTAACAGACAAATCCACATGGTGTGGCAAAAAGTGATATGAAGACATTAATGAGATTCTGCACATTGGCAATAAAATCAAGTGAACAGCTTGAAACAAAATGATGCCCAGACCAGCAAATCTTACTGCTTTCCTAAAATTGTAACAACCCAATAACACACAACTTGATGTGCCCTTGATTGCAGATACCTGTCAAGCTCAGATTACAAAAGCTGTAGTATCTTTTAATACAACACAGATATGTAATATGAATCCCCAACTGTGCTGCGCAATATATTTTTGAATAATGACTTGAGGCAGTGCGTCTGTAATGTTTTTTGAATAAGCTCAATGTATTACAGACAATAGAGGCCCATTGAAAGCAGAGGATTACATATGTTGATATCTTCTGAAATGTGTAACTGAATTACTTAGAGCTGAAATGCTTTAAAAACCCTGCAATTCCTAAAGGTAATGTGTCATTGGACAACACGTGTGTGGAAAATGATCAATCAAACTTGACAGCCAACTAGAGATTGTGTTTCTATCCTTGGGGGTGTGGGAAGAACATTTTGGAAGAGGTGATACTACCAGAAATTCAGTTTGGATGTTTCTAATGTCATGAAAATCATACCATTTTCTCGAACTTTCTCAGTCTCGAAGACAGCTCCATAAACTTTACTTCAGGAATTTTTTTATCCTTAAGCCAATTTATACATTTTTACACTTGTAATCATTGTTAGCACTTTAATGAAGTTAAAGGTGTTTTAATAAAACTACATTTTCTAGTCACCTCCTATTGTCTCACCCCCATCTCTGAAAGTGTAAATGTATTACCAAGATAGTGGTGTTGTCGGGACAAGAATTTGAATTTGTGAGTGACCAACACTTTAATTTATTTCATCTGTTGATAACCCACGTCTCACAAATAGATTTTTTAAAATAATAATTAGTACAAAAGCTATGGCTTAAGAAAGAACTAATTAGTTTTGATGATGCAAGACTGGTTCTTTCGCACTTTTACACAGAACGTTGTTGATAGTCACGATTGTCAAAAGTGTGTAGAGTTTTCAGAACGGATTATTGGATGTGGATTGGCTTCTTTTGCATAATGAAAGCTCCTCTTAAAATGATTTTTTTTTCAGCTTTAACCAATTAGTTATCCAAGCAAGGAGAAAAAAAACCCAAGAAAGGGATTTGTAATTGTAAAAATGTTTGTCTGGCAGAAGTATGCATTTTGCTGTGTGCCCTCTTCACTTGATCCAGGCATAGTGATTTCCATACTAGATATGGAAATGCAAAATGTTAGTAATCTTTGTAATGTCTTTAATCTTGAATTATTAGTGCACATGTTATCTCCTAGGTTGGTCAGATTTCAGGAAAGACTATTTCATTAAATTAGAGAGAATCAGTTATTTTCAAGTGATCATTTAGGTTTGAGGTCTGCAGAATGAAAGCATGCCTTAAGGTATATTGAGTTTGTTTGCAGAATAAGGTGCAAACTCATTAGAAAGGACAGCAGACCGTGCAGCTTGGTGAATAGAGGACCAATCAGAACCAGAGCTTGAGAAGGAGAAAATACTAAAACATTTAATAACTGGATGAGGAGGCCTGCAGTAGAGTGCATTTCTCTGTCATGACTCCTATTACAATTGTGCATCTCTACCATCAGGATTTCCCTTTATTACTATAAAGCTGGAAAATTAAACAATTATAAGACACTCCATCTTCTGCTGAGGAGGTTTTACATCAATTCATATCCAGCAGCCTGCTCTGAAGACCCTGCTCACATTTTAGTCGCTGGTCCAAATTCTCCTGCACTGGAGATAAGCCACAACATTCTTCTACAACCTTTTTAAGTGACCTTTTTATTCTTTTGGAATAGGTTTATTCCAATGTCCGACCTTAATGAATCCTCAAAATTCCAAGATCCTGATGTATATATTCAACAATAATAAACCAGTTTTTCCCAGGGCTGAAAATGTGTTGCTGGAAAAGCGCAGCAGGTCAGGCAGCATCCAGGGAACAGGAGAATCGACGTTTCGGGCACAAGCCCTTCTTCAGGAAGCCCTTGTGAAGAAGGGCTTATGCCCGAAACGTCGATTCTCCTGTTCCCTGGATGCTGCCTGACCTGCTGCGCTTTTCCAGCAACACATTTTCAGCTCTGATCTCCAGCATCTGCAGACCTCACTTTCTCCTCCCAGTTTTTCCCAGGGCCATACCTGTATGAAGCTGTATTAAAATCTGTCCATTTGTTTTGTGATTCTTTACAGACCAATAGATTAATAAGAGAAAACTTTATCTCCAGTGGCCTACAATGGGACAAGTAACGAATATTTCAGTCAAGGGGACATCTGTTATTTGTATGAGTAAATGGGTCTAATGTAAAATCAAATCCATGAGTGTTAACTTCTAAAGAAACAAACACACATTGTTTAACACCAAGCATATCACAGATTACACAGTCCAAACTGCTGTTAGTATAAATGACTTTTCCTCGTGTCCATGATTTTTCTGTGGCTTGAGTTTCAATTTGATCAGGAATGAACCTTTTTTTATATTTGAAAGCTGACATGTATTATGAAAATACAGCTGAGTAAACCTTTGTTTTCATTACCTGCTTTACATTTTCTGATTAATTCTCTAGTCTTTCCAGCCAAAGTTATTGGGTGGATTAAGGTGGAGGAAGCCATATTTCTGCCATCCCACTTAATAGACACACAACTTAGAAATCATGATAAAGCTTAAGCTAGTAATAAATTTCATTTGGTACTAATGTGTGGTCAGAAAATTGCAAGTAATTTAACTATAGTTAAGTAGTGCAGTTCAGGAGTCAGCATTACAGTGTTGCCCATTGATCCCAGTGCATCGGGGTATAACAATGTTTCCAAGGCTGAACATTTTAATATGAATTAATGATCTCCTGTTACCCCATACAAAAAAAAAGGCAAGACTAAGTGATTTTTCTCTGAGTTTGAACCAGGACGTCCAAATATAATTCAGTCCCAATTTTGTAGTCATACATCTGTTTTGACTTTTGCAATAACTTTTGGGGTTATGCTCGTGAATAGCAATGTGTGGTAATTTAGGAAACAAAAGGAAAAAGTGATTGTCAAAGCCTACTGTATCTACATGCTCCTGCAATCTCATGCAACCCAAACTATTTCCATTATTTACAATGCAAAAGTCAAGAGTGTGATAGATTACTGTCCATTTGTCTGCATGAGTGCAGTTCCAAAAACGAAACTCAGTGCTATCCAGGATAAGGCAATTTCCTTTCAACCTAACTATTTACCCTGCCACTTTTTAAGCATTGCTGTTGCAGTGTGTATCCCCCGTAAGGTGCAGTAGTGATTTTTGTCAAGGGATTTCAACAGCACCTCCAATAACCATGACCTTTTACCATTTTAGGGGACCAAATTGCACACTATCCTGACTATTTTCCTTTTAATAGTTGATTAATCCATATCCGGGAATTTCCAACTTAACAGTGCTGTCGAAGGATCTTCATAAAGGCTGTTGCCATTCAAGAAGACAGCTCACCATCACCACCTCCAGGCCAATTAGGTTTGAGCGATAAATGCTGGGTTTGTGAATAATGTGCTGCCCTGTGGGAAGAAAACAAAACTATCAAAGCACATGAATAGAGAAGGGGGAAATCAAAACAGCCAAATCTGGATGGGGTAGGAACAATGGGTGTTAGTCTAGATGAAAAATTGGAAAAGAAATCACATGAACAAGAATGTACATTAATTTAATGAGACTGAACAAAATAAACTGAGGAAACAGGTTGTTAGAAACCTAATTCTTTTCAGACAGTGCCTTTGGATTGAGGATAATTTGTTTCCTCCATGAGTCCAGTAGATTTAGCAGCCAGCTGAGAATTCAATATGACCCCCATCCTCCACCACATGTAGGTGATTGGTTCAATGAGTTTTAGAAGCTTTGTATCTTCCCAAATAAATCGTACGACCAGAAGCCAAGGGCTCTCATGAATTGGTGAAGTTGTTTGATCTTTTCAAGGATGTTTTAAGGCCATCCCTAAAGCATTTTCATTGTCCACCCGCTGCCATGACCAAGTTACGAGTAGAGCAATAGCTTTTGGAGTCTGGTCTCAAGCCATTGACATGTCCTACTAAGTAGAGTTGGTTTTGGTTGGTTAGCAGCTTGTTGGTGGGACATGTTGCCTTGAGAGAATGCTTGTATTGAATTGGCTTTCTTTCCACATGATTTGATGGACTATGCAAAGGTATGGCCGTGCTTTAAGGTGCCTACATAGGCTGTATGGATCTGCAAAATTTTTGGGATCACAGCAACTCAATAAACCATGACCTTGACCTTGGGTTTCAGGTCCTGGTGCTCAAATACTCTGTTTTTCAGTTGGCTAAAGGCTGAATTGTCACTTGGATGTGATAATGTACAAAACATATAAATTGTGACCTCGAATTGTTCTAGAATAGGAAATAAACATTAAATCCTTTTTTTTCAGGAAGGGTAGAGTAGGAATTAAATGAAGTGTTGCAGTCTAAATGGAAAAAGAGAATATATGCCACAGGAAAGATTGATAGTACTGTACACCTATACAGGTCAGAGAGTGAGCGTAATTAAAGATCAACAGTGAAAAGGATAATTGTAAAAATGAGGGAATTTTAACCTGGAAGGGAAACAGAATATAACATTTCCTTGGCGGAGTTGGGTGATTAGTAATAAACGTGGGATATGTTAATTATTTGCTCTTACCGAATCAAATTCCCACAAGGTGTGTGGGACTCCTTCCTGAAGCAGTTTGAGTATGAAGCAAGGAAAAATAAAAGTATATAAGCAAAAGTAGTTCACAAAGTGCATTGTTAAATGTGGTTGGTGGCACTGTTGATGGGTTGAACGGCCTCATTACTGCATGATTCTGAGGTGGACTCTATGACAAGAAGATCCTAAAGCTAATGTTCATAGAAATTACATTGAGGTTCTAATGAAAGTGAATGTATGAGAGGAGCCTGGAGAGCGAGCAATGCAATGGCCATTTATGAAAGGGGAAAGCAGCAATCTAGATAATTATGACAGGTCTGTGGATCTAAGATCTGTTGTAGAGCAGGTTGAAATGTTTAATTCAGCATTACATTGTTTGGAATATCTAGAGGAAAAGAAAATAATCAAGAACATCGGTTTCAGAAAGATGGGGCCTTACCAAATCGGTTGGTATTCCTTTAGGCATGGGTAAGTGGGGATTGTGTGATGGAGACATGGACAATGCAGTCTGACAATAGCAGTCAGAGTAGGCTATTTGGCCCATGAGGTCATCTGTCATTCAAGATAATCATGGCTGATCCTCTACCTCAATGTCATACTCTCATGCATTCACTCTCTCTCTGACGTGCACTTGCTGTCTCACATCACCTTGACACCTTTTTTATTTAGCTTCTAAAAATCAACTTTTATGTTTAGTGACTTGGTCTTCTCAGTCTGTTGGGGGAGAATTCCACAGGTTTACCATCTGAGTAAAGAGATTCCTCTCCATCCAGTCAATCTGAAATGGCCTCACCTATATCATGAGACAGTGAATTTCTTATCCCTGGAAACTCCGACCAGACAAAATATAATTCTGCACTTGGTCTGTCTCGGCCTGTCAGCATTGTATTACAATGAGATCCCCACTGATTTTTCTGAACTCCTCCAGTGAGGACGGGCCTGGTCAACCCAATCTCCTCCCTGCTACAACAAACCTTCCAGCCCAGGAATTGATCTGGTGAGTCTTTGCTTCTCTTCCTCTTTGGCAATTCTGTAAAGATTCCAAAAGTGGGCATGATATTCCAGGTGTGGTCTCACCTAAGCCCTGTACAATTGCAGTGAATCTGAACTCAAATCCTTTTGCAGTCCAACATGTGCCATATCGCTTCCTAACTGCTTGCTGCATCTCTGATTGATATTAAGGACATCCAAGTTCTGTTCCCAGTCTATCGCCATTTAAATCGTAGTCTGCTCATGTGTTTTTCTTACCAAATTGAGCGACTTCACACTTACCCATGTTATACTACATCTACCACCCGTTGGCCCACTCACTCAAATTGTCTGAATTGCGTTGAAGTCTCTTTACATCGTCCCCTCTCAATTCCACAGTTTTGTCACAAGCAAACTCAGAAATATTACACTCGATTTCCTCATGCAAGTAATTGATTGCATTCTGTTTAGCTAAATCTTAAGTACTGATACCTGCGGTACCTCACCAGTCACCACCGTTCACTCTAAAAAAGAGCGGTTTGTTCACACTCTGCTTCTTGTCTGATAACCAATTCTCAATACACGCCAGTGTATTACCACCAATCCCACATGCTTGACTTTGTACCCAAACATCTTTTACATTGGAATGTTAATATAGTCTTCAAAAAATACAAAAATGCCACATAGAGTCATACAACTTGGAAACAGACCCTTCGGTCCAACCAGTCCATGCTGACCATAATCCCAAACTAAAGTCCCACCAGCCTGCTCCTGGCCCACAGCCATCCAAACCTTTCCTATTCATGTACTAATCCAAACTTCTTTTTAACATCGTAATTGTATGTGCATCCATCTTTTCTACTTAATTATATCTTCAAATGAAGTTCCAGGTTTGTTAAACACAATGTCATTTTTATAAATCCATGATAACATTGTGTAATAAGGTTGGTATTTCTCAGGGTTATCCTATTATTTAAGAATAGACCCCAACGTGTAAGGTCTTGTGACACCACAGTAGTAACTAAGTTTTAAAAATATCTAGACTCCAGCATTGTCCTTACAAATATCAGGCTAACAGGTGTTTAATTCCTAATTTTCTCCCTTTTTCAGTGGGGTTATATTTACTGCCTATCCCTGCCCCCCCCTTCCCTCCCCCCACCCCCCACCCTCCTCCTCCTCCTACTCCTAGTTCTGCTGGCAGTGATCCAGAATCTGTAGAATTTTGGAAGTTCTCCTTTAATACCCTAGATCTTGGGCTCTGAAGATTTCTCAGACTTCATGCTAATTAACTCCTCCAGCATTTCTTCTCTTACTGACTTTTTTCTAATGGACCTCTCGCATCAAGGTTATTCAATTAATCCTCTTTTCACTGCAGGAAAACAAATCTCGGAAAGCCTGTTCTCTATTTTTCTTCCTCAGTTTACTAGTTTAAAAGAAAAAAAGTCTTGTATACACTCCAGGGATTCCTCCAGTTTTATTGTTCACGTTGTTGGCCCAGTCTTTGTGCAGATTGAAGTCACCAATGATTACTGTACAGTTGTATGTGTCTTTAACTTTGTTTAATGGCATCCCCCTTCCTCAACCACTGTTTGAAAGTCTATTTGTAATTCTTATCATTTTATTTCTGCCCTTCTTGCTTCACCCAGACTGATTCCTACATCCAACTTTCTTGTACCAGTATCCTTTCGTAGTATTGCACCTATTTCATCTTTGACAAAAAACACCCACCTCACCGCATTTTCATGTTTTAGCCTTGAATACTGTGACATATTCCCAGCCTTGGTCACCCCATGACCAGGCTCTGTAATCAGTCATATTGTACCAATGTACAACATCCATGGACTTTCAGAAAACCTTTTAACAATGTACTATACAAAAGACACTTGAAGTTCTGGAAAAAGCAGCAAACTGCTGAGTAACAGAGACTCGGAATCAAAAACAATTTGCAGTGTGAAACTTAAGATAGCACTAAGAGCTACAGGGTTCTAGTCTGGAAATATATTTCTTTGCATTCACTTTTTTACATTTTCTTGGAGATTTTTGAGACTTTCCCTTCCCCTAAATAAGATGAAAAAGTCAAACATGAAGGTAGTGTCCCTATTTTTATGATGAAAATGGATTGTGGCCTTTGGCTACATTTCACTGCTGTAGATCATTTGAAGCTCTTTGCTTAAGGATTAATGCAGACTACATGGATTAGCAGCAACATCTGCTGCTCTTCAGAGTTCTATAAACTCTTTTTTTCAAACTGATCCATCAATGTGCTAGAGACAGTCAATCCATTTTGTAATACTTAAATTTTGCAATATTGTGTAAACCTGCTATTTTCAGTAGTTTGTGCCTGAACATCAGGTACGGTCATTATTATGATGTATTTCCCAAAATCAAAGAACAAATGAAGTAATTTCTATGTCAAATTCATTGCAGCAAAGGAAAAATGGCACACTGGAGACCCAGGCACAAGTCATTTCCAACCAATTTAGAATGATATGTTATTAATGCTGGCTCTTTTTTAGGTTCAAAGGTTCTATTTGGCTATAAATTTAATTACTCACACTGAAGTTATTTTCTTTTAAAGTCACAGTTCTGCACTTTCTCAGGATATAAGAATGCACCTGTTTGAGGGGGAAATCTGGAGTTGTGTAAATTTTAAAATAAGTTTAATTAAGTGGTTTTGCTGAATCTTGTACTTTGCGTTTATTTCTACTTTCTTAATTAATAGAAGTATACTTGTTTTTAACAACTTCGAACCATAAAGTCACCATTCTTCAGTCAACCAGGCAAAAAAAAAATTAGCGCTGAAAATGTGTTGCTGGAAAAGCGCAGCAGGTCAGGCAGCATCCAAGGAACAGGAGAATCGACGTTTCGGGCATAAGCCCTCCTGAAGAAGGGATTATGATGTATTTCCCAAATATATCATAAAGGGGTGATAACGCCTAGATTTTTATTAAAGCTGTTGTTTAACTGACTGGTGCAAAATGTCTGGATGTTTCCATTTATCTGGCCCTCTGCTCTTGCTCCCTGTGCAAATGTGCTTAATCTCAATGGTATACTTGTGATTGATAATTCACCACAGAGAGGTTCTGTCACATAAGTAACAATCTATCTTTTCCCTTAATATATTTTCCTCCCCTAATTTGAGCAGAAATAGGAATCCCTGTTTTTATGCGCAAAAGCTGCATGCTTTGCTAAGATTAGCAAGCGGAAAAAGAAATTTCACTATCTACTTGTTTCTTGTGAAGAGTTGCATTTTCTTTCCCCCTACAAAACCATCTGCAAAATGAGAAACCTAATCCTAAAGAAGTGTGTGTCTGGTAACAAGAAACGCAGGGGTATCCAACAGGAGGTGAGGAAAGATTTAATAACTGTGAGGAGATAATAAAAATTCATGAAGCAAGTAAAGAGTCATCAATCAGTTACTCATGCACACTGGGTTATCTTAAATGTCCTGAGGTTGTGCGGTAAGCAGACTATATTATCCAGCAATAAAATGGCTGCCTTTCATCTGAAATGGTAAAGAGCAAAAAATACAGTTGGGACAGTCATAAACAATCAAAATGTAACTCTGCAGGTGTTTGATGGTGAGCATGATATACACAAATAAATTGAGTTTTTGATAAGTATGCATGGAACATAATTAATTAACTGCTTGTCACCTCAGTTTTCAAACTCACTGTCAGGTTTCTAACTAGACCCAAGTCTCTTGTCTAGACTGAGATCACTGATTTGAGCTGGAACAGAAGGAGGAACTTGATAATTGGTAATACAGGGCCAAGGAAGTGATGAATTGCTTCATGAATTGCTTTGCTTTAGGGTGCCATGGTGGCTCAGTGGTTAGCACTGCTGCCTTATAGTGCCAGGGACCCAGGTTTGATTCCAATCTCGAGCAACTGTCTGTGTGAAGCTTGCACATTCTCCCTGTTTCTGTGTGGGTTTCCTCACACAATCCAAAGATGTGCAGGTTAGCGTGAATTGGCCATGCTAAATTGCCCATAGTGTTCAGGGATGTGTAGGTTATGTGCTTTAGGCAGGGGAAATGTTGGGGAATTGGTTTGGGTGGGATGCTCTTCAGATGGTCAGAATTAACTTGTTGGGTCGAAGGGTCTATTCCCACACTGTAGGGATTCTAATTCTAATTTGTGTTACCAGCTGGTGACTCTTGCTAACTATTGAGCTTGTGGGAAAATTGGGTGAAAGGTTGGTTATAGCTGCATTGACTAACTATAAAATGTGCATCTTCTCTGAAGAATCAGGAGGCTACTATGGAACCACAGTTTTAAAATAAACTCACTTCAGCAAAGTGAGAAAGAAGAAGAACAAAGTTTCTCTTTCAGTCCCATATCACATGCTGCATATAAATTTATTAAAATGGTATATGTGTCTAGCAAGACACCAGCTCCTGATACAATGTATTTATGGTGTGAACCTAAACTGACTTGTTATCAAATGAAGTCCGAGAGTGCCTGCAGTGTGGAAGCAGGCCATTTGGCCCAGCAAGCCAACACTGACCTTCAGAGGAACATCCCACCCAGACCCACTATATCCATGTACACTAGCCTGCACACTATGGGGCAATTTAGCATGGCTAATCCACCTAACCTGCACGTCTTTGGACTGTGGGAGGAAACTGGAGCACCCAGAGGAAACCCACGCAGACACTGGGAGAATGTGCAAACTCCACACAGACAGCCACCCAAGAGTGGAATCAAACCCGGGTCCCTGATGCTGTGAGGCAGCAGTGCTAACCACTGAGACACCATGCCACAGAAATAGTTGAGTTTCTTTTGCTGTCTTTGCTGAGTTGGTTTTTGCTGTACTCTACTCCCAGTTGTAACAATGTAATCATAATGTAGAGCTGGGAAATCAGAAGGAAAGCCACATCCGAACCATTGTCACCAAGTTCATACTTGGTGTAACCTCTTCTCAGCCAAAAGTGATTCATACTGTTTGGACAGTGCTCCAAATTGGGAGAACAAACGAGAGTGATTGACAAAAGAACAAAGGGGCGATGAGCCTTGTTTTTAAAGAGGTGAGTTATCACCTGGAATGCATTGTGTAAAAATGTGGTGGAAATGGATACAATAGAAACTTCTGGAATTGAATATTACTTGAAAAGGAAAACCCTGTAGGACAGTGGAACTAATTGATTAGTTAAGGAACTTGTAGAAGCATTATGGGCTGAATGGCCTCCTGTTCAGTCTGAATAATCACGTTGAACAAATTGAATCTTTTATCTCCCCCAACCAGTATCGAGCATGCCCATTGTTAAATATATGGTTAAGAACCTTTGAATTATCCTCAATCAGACAAATTACTTCCAATTTAGATAAACTGTTGTGACAATTTACCACTTTTCACACTAACCATGGTTACCTTCCATCACTTTCGAATTGTTTCTACTGACCAGCTGTTGGATATTATCAGAGTCTTACATGAAAAATAGTCAGAACAGTCTCGTAGTTGCCGCTGAGGACGATATGTAACAGTCTTGAATAGATTTAAATCCAGGACACAAGTGAAAGAATGTGAATCACATTCAATATTCCATCTGATATTTGCCCACTTTCTGATAAAAGATCAATCTATTCCTGACAAATAAAAACCTTCCAAAGCTGTATGTACAAGTATCTTCCACTATTATTGTAACAATGTGGTGAGTACTGAAGAGAAGCTTACTTTTGTGATGGTTCCCATTTTAACTTCTTTCTTTTTATTATTTTCTTTATTTTGCTTATAATTTTTCTTTCTTTTTGGAATATGGTCCTATGAATCCCAACCAATCCACCCTCTGCCTCCGACAAGATGGATTGTGCCTGGATGTTGAAAATCACTAGGCCAGAGCAACACCTTTTTAATTCTGTTTCGGCCATGTTGACTTGACAAAAACCCTATCAGATCCAGTGCATTAATGCAGTTTTTTTATGAAGAAAGATTAGAACAAGTTTGTGTTGCTGTGAGGTGGAGGGGGGGAGAAAAAAGACTGAATGAGTGCAAGACGGAAAGCTTCATAAGAATACCAAGTCAAAAATCAAATGCCATCATAGAACATAGAACATTACAGTACAGTACAGGTCCTTCGGCCCTCAATGTTGCACCGACCTGTGAAACCTAACTGAAGCCCATCTTGCTTACACTATTTCATTTTCATCCATATGTTTATCCAATGACCATTTAAATGTCCTTAAATTTGGCAATTCAAATACTGTTGCAGGCAGGGCATTCCACGCCCTTACTACACTCTGAGTAAAGAACCTACCTCTGACATCTGTCCTGTATCTATCACCTCTCAATGTAAAGCTATGTCCCCTCATGCTAGCCATCCAAGGAAAAACTGTCCACCCTACCTAAACCTCTGATCATCTTGTATGTTTCTATTAAGTCACCTCTCAACCTTCTTTTCTCTTATGAAAACAGCCTCAAGTCCCTCAGCCTTTCCTCATAAGACCTTCCCTCCATACCAAGCAACATCCGAGTAAATGTCCTCTGAACTCTTTCCAAAGCTTCCACATCTTTCCTATAATGTGGCGACCAGAACTGTACACAATACTCCAAGTGCTGCCACACCAGAGTTTTGACCAACTGTAACACGACCTTGTGGCTCCAAAACTCAACCAATAAAAGCTAACACACCATATGCCTTCTTAACAACCCTAACAACCTGCTGGGTGGCAACTTTCAGGGATCTATGTACATGGATACCGAGATCTCTCTGCTCATCCACACTACCAAGAATCTTACCATTGGCCATGTGCTCTGCATTCCTTCCAAAGTGAAGGAGTAATAGGATTAAACTTGCGCATTAAACTCCATTTGCCACCTCTCAGCCCAGCTCTGCAGCTTATCTATGACCCTCTGTAACTTACAACATCCTTCTGACCTTAGTGTCATCCGCAAATTTACTAACCCATCCTCCTATGCCCTCACCAGGTCATTTACAAAAATGATAAACAGCAGTGGCCCCAAAACTGATCCTTGTGCTAAACCACTTTGTGCTAAACTAGTAACTGAACTCCAGGAAGAACATTTCCCATCAACCACCACCTTCTGCCTTTTTACAACTAACCTATTTCTGATCCAAACCGCTAAATCGCCCTCAATCCAATGCCTCCATATTTTCTGCAATTGCTTACCGTGGGGAACCTTATCAAACACTTTACTGAAATCTATTTACACCACATCAACTGACTTACCCTCATCCACCTGTTTGGTCACCTTCTCAAAGAACTTAATAAGTTTTGTGACGCACAACCTACATTTCACAAAACTGTGTTGACTATCCCTAATCAAATTATTCCTTTCTAAATGATTATAAATCCTATCTCTGATAATCCCGTCCAACACTTTACCAACAACCTAAGTAAGGCTCTCTGGTCTATAATTACAAGGGTTGTCTCTACTCCCCTTCTTGAACAAGGGGACAACATTTGCTATCTTCCAGTCTTCGGGAACTCTCAGCATGGTGGCTCAGTAGTTAGCACTGCTACTTCACAGTGCCAGGGACCCAGGTTTGATTCCAATCTCGGGCGACTGTCTATGTGGAGTTTGCGCATTCTCCCAGTGTCTGCGTGGGTTTCTCTGGGTGCTCTGCTTTCCTCCCACAGTCCAAAAATGTGCAGGTCAAGTGAATTGGCCATGCTAAATTGCCCATAGTGTTAGGTGCATTAGTCAGAGGGAAATGGGTCTGGGTGGGTTGCTCTTCAGAGAGTTGGAGTGGACTTGTTGGGGCCGAAGAGCCTGTTTCCACACTGTAGGTGAATCTAATCTAAAAAAACTATTTCCGTAGACAATGACAACATGAAGATCAAAGCCAAAGGCTCTGCAATCTCCTCCCTAGCTTCCCAGAGAGTCTTAGGATAAATCCCATCTGGCCCAGGGGACTTATCTATTTTCACACTTTCTAGAATTATTAACACCTCCTCCTTATGAACCTCAATACTGTCTAGTCTAATAGCCTGTTTCTCAGTATTCTCCTTGATAAGATTGTCTTTTTCCTGTGTGAATACTAACAAAAAAATATTCATTTAGTGCCTTTCCTATCTCCTTGGACTCCACGTACAACTTCCCACTACTGTCCATGTCTGTCCCGAATCTTACTCTAGTCATTCTTTTATTCCTGACATAGTGATAGAAAGCTTTAGAGTTTTCCTTGATCCTACCTGACAAAAATTTCTCATGTCTCTTCCTGGCTCTTCTTAGCTCTCTCTTTAGGTCTTTCCTGACTCATTTGTAACTCTGAAGTGCCCGAACTGAGCCTTCACGTCTCATCCTAACATAAGTCTCCTTCTCCCTCTTGACAAGAGATTCAACTTCTTTAGTAAACCCTCGCTCAACCACTTCCTCCCTGCCTGACAGGCACATACTTATCAAGGACATGCAGTAGCGGTTCCTTTATCAAGCTCCACATTTTAAATGTGCCCTTCCCCTGCAGTTTTCTTCCCCATCCTATGCATCCTAAATCTTGCCTAATCGCATCGTAATTGCCATTCCCCCAGCTGTAACTCTTGCCCAGTGGTATACACCTATCTCTTTCCATTGCTAAAGTAAACGTAACTGATTTGTAATCACTATCACCAAACTGCTAACCTACCTCCAAATCTTATGCCTGGCTTGGTTCATTACCAAGTACCAAATCCATGTGGAGTAGAGTGGTGCTGGAAAAGCACAGCAGTTCAGGCAGCATCCGAGGAGCAGAAAAATCCGACGTTTTGGGCAAAAGCCCTTCACCTGTATTCCTAATGAAGGGCTTTTGCCCGAAACATTGGATTTTTCTGCTCCTCAGATGCTGTCTGAACTGCTGTGTTTTTCCAGGACCACTCCACTCCAGAATCTGGTTTCCACCATCTGCAGTCATTGTTTTTACCAAATCCAATGTGGCCTTGTCTCTTGTTAGCCTATCTACATATTGTGTCAGGAAAGCCTCCTACAGACATTGGACAAAAACTGACCCATCTAAAGTACTCAAACTATCGTGTTTCCAGTCAATATTTGGAAAGTTAAAGGCCCCCATAACAATTAACCTGTTACTTTCGCTCCTATCCAGAATCCTTTCCTCTATATCTCTGGAACTTTTGGAGGCCTGTAGAAAACTCCCAACAGGACGATCTCTCCTTTCCAATTTCTGACCTCAGCCCATACTACTTCAGTTGACAAGACCTCAACAAACATCCTTTCTGCCACCGTAATACTGCCCTTGATTAATAATGCCACATCTCCCCCTCTTTTACCACTTTCCCTGTTCTTAATGAAACATCTGAACCCCGGAACCTGCAACAACCATTCCTGTCCCTGCCCTAGCCATGTCTCCGAAATGGCCACAACATCAAAGTCCTAGGTACCAACGCATGCTGCAAGTTTACCCACCTCATTCCTGATGTTCCTGGCATTGAAGTAGACACACTTCAAAGCACCTTTCAGCCTGCTTGTACACTCTTGTGACCTTGAAACCTGATGTATGACCTCATTACTCTCATCTTCCTGTACACTGGAGCTACAATTCAGGTTCCCATCCCCCTGCTGAAATAATTTAAATCCTTCCGAAAAGCATAAGCAAATACCCTCCACAGGATATTGGTACCCCTCTGGTTCAGGTGTAGACCATCCCATTTGTAGAGGCCCCACCTACCCCAGAATGAGCCCCAATTATCTGAATCCCTCCCTCCTGCACCATCCCTGTAGCCACATGTTCAGCTGCTCTCTCTGCCTATTCCTCACCTCGCAAACACATAGCATGGGTAACAAACCAGAGATAACAACACTGTTTGATCTAGCTCGAAGCTTCCACCCTAGTTCGCTGAATTGCTGCTTTACATCCCCATCCCTTTTCCTACCTATGGTGTTGGTGCCTATGTGGACCACGACTTAGAGCTGCACCCCCTCCCCCTTAAGGATCCCGAAAACATGATCCAAGACATCACGGACCCTGGCACCTGAGAGCAACACACCAACTGTGAGTCTTTCACGTTCTAGGTTATAGTCCAACAGGTTTATTTGAAATTGCAAGCTTTGGGAGCTCAGCTCTTGCCTCAGGTATAGTATGATAGGGACGTATAAGACATAGTGTTTATAAGCAAAAAGTTAACAACTTTAAAACTAGCTGTCCTTGGTGAATACTTTAATCACTTAGGAGATAGACTGCTGATTAAAATGCCAAATTCAGATTCCTTTTAAGTCCTTGTCCCTAGATAATTAAAGATTTTGTCAATGTCCAAGGAGTGATATCTCAGGTTAGACAATGCACTTTAGGTGTGAGGTCCCGCTCCGAGTCTGTCTACGTTTTAAGCTGAGGTCAAGTTTTATGTTTTTTTTTGACAGAAAAGAATTTTGAATGAAATAAATCCCGTATATGTGTGTGTGTGTGTATGTGTGTGTGTGTCTGTGTCTGTGTGTGTGTCTGTGTGTCTGTGTGTGTGTCTGTGATGTAGTGTGTGTGTGTGATGTGTGTATGTAGTGTGTGTGTGTGGTGTGTGTGTGAATGTGTGTGTAGTGTGTGTGTATGTTGTGTATGTGTGTAGTGTGTGTGTGAATGTGTGTGTAGTGTGTGTGAATGTGTGTGTAGTGTGTGTTTGTGAATGTGTGTGTGTGTAGCATGTGTGTGTGTGTCTGTGTGTGTGTGTAGTGTGTGTGTGTCTCTGTGTGTGTGCCTGTGCCTGTGTGTGTGTGTGTCTGTGTGTGTGTCTGTGCGTGTGTGTGTCTGTGTGTGTGTGTGTGTCTGTGTGTGTGTGTGCCTGTGTGTGTGAAAGAGACAGTGAGAGAATATGTGTCTATGCCTGTGTGTGGGCATGTATGTGAGTGTGTCCAACTCCTGCATCTTCACATCATTAGAATACCAATTCAAGTATAAAACCAAGATTTTTACAAGAGGGTTGATTGCCTGATGAGTGATCTCTAGTAGAGGTCTTGCCTTGGAGAATGCATGGCACTACTTAATTGTCAGTTCAGTGTCAGACTTTTTACATTTTAAACCAGGCAGGTTGACTTTTCGTTAAGGCACTTGTTCATTTGAAGTGAATAAACGGTAGTCACCTATTTTGAGTTGAAATAAATGCAGTGTGTACATGCTTTTTCTCTCTACAAACAACAGAGCCTTGTGCATTAATATATGTAGCTTTTGGGCCCTGTTTTTTTTATTAGCGACCCAGCCTGCCCACCACAGACAGGAATCTTGGATGGGATACAAAACTGGTGTTTCATGTGACCCTTTCCTGGTCTGGAGGCATCTGTGGAGATAATTTCAGGTCGAGTGACCCTTCCTCAGAACGTTAACTCTGAATTACTTCCACAGATGCTGCCAGGCCTGCTGAACTTTTCCAGCAATTTATTTTCTGTTTTTGTTTCATGTGATCATTTGCATTTCTCAACCAGTGAACTATATTCAAGACAACTTACCCCCACATGAAATGGGCTGGTAGGATTTGAGGCAATGAAGATTCCACCTGGTAAGCAACCTTCACATTTCTTCTCTCCAGCTCTCTTCACTGACCTCCTGCTCCCATCCTAGGAAATTCCCAGTCATTATAAAATAAACAACCAGGACCACACCTACAAACAAAATTGAACAATTTTACTTGCTTTGTAGTCAAACTATACAAGTTGAGTTTTAAAGCATAGCTAGAAAGATCCAGTCTTTCAGGAGTTACACTGGATTGTTCACTGTCATCGATCTTATTGAATGAATGAGAGGCAGAAGGCTGACTATTGTCTGTCTGTTCATCTGATAATCTAGCCAAGCAAGAATAAATCATGTTCAAAGGACATGGTGGAAGAGGTGTAAATCTTGCACTTCATTTTACTCGAATAGAGCAGACCTAATGGATTAAAATCTGTACTTTGGAAATTCCCTTCTTGCTTCACCTCTGCAGGACACAGACTAGATTCTGAAAAGTTTGAGAATAAATAGTGGATGATGCTGGAAAATACCCTGCAGTTTCCCTTTTGCTTTGAGCAGAACAACTACTGCTTAAGAGTTCAGATTTTACACGTGGAACAAACGGGCAAGGAAGCTGAATTATAAAGAGTATTTTCAATTTGTTTCACTACTTAAAATGATGTAACCTATCCGAGAATGTTGAACATTAATAGTTCAGGTTCCCAACCATTGCTATACTAAAATCTACAAGAGTGCAGTAAATGGCCTATGCTGACTTATCTGATTTTTCTTTTAAAACAAGCATCTATTTGTGAGAAATTGCCAGACAATACTTTCAGGTCAAAGTTGGTGCAGTACCAGTGAGCTGGGAATCACGTGCTCTGTGGGATTGGGTTAACTTGGGGTCAGTTAAGATGGAGAGTTTCAGAGTCATGTTTGCATGTACAACATTGTCTCTAACAGTTTTTGTTTTGCTCACTGTGGAGATGAACAGAAAATGATGCACCTCAGCTTATGCCTGTGCTAAAAAAAACAAAACCAGAGAAAAGCTGAACTGGGAGAACTGGCCACTCCCCTTTCATTGTACAAGTGTTTATTTTAAACTTGAAAGCCTTCTGCCTGAGGCAGTATCTGTCAGCTATTATCAAATTGGCCTTAAACCCCTTCAAACTCCAGACATTTTGGAGTCTATCATTTACAACCTCTGAAAAAGAACTAAGGACTGCATAACTTTGTTAAGGAGCAGCTTTATCACATGCTGTAATTCTTGTCGTTCAAGAGAAATACGTGTTCAACAAATGTTTCCCTGCTCTGTTTTATTTATAATCTTTTCTCCCTCCTTGGGTCATGTAAGTGATGAGATGGTCTTGGGTTTTTACTATTGGACGATTAATCCATAGGATTAACAATACCTGAAATAAAGACAAAGGGGATTAAAACCAAGGACAGAAGCCAAAATTGTTGGAAAAGCTCTGCAAGTCTGGCAGCATTTGTGGAGCGAAATCAGAGTTAACATTTTGGGTCAAGTGACCCTTGCTCAGAACTCAGTTTTTGTTTCTGATTTTTAGAATCAACAGTTCTTTCAGTTTTAATTTGATTAAAATCAAGGTTCCGGTCTATGCTGATTTAAGAATCCTGGCTGAGGGATAATTATACTGTATATGATGAAATCTGTCACATCTAGGACAGAGCTGGAGAATTTTTTGTTAATCATATATATATATATAAGCAGTTTGTGGAATGAAGTCACGGAATCGTGCGCTGAGGCGGCGTGTTTTTCTGTTTGTGGAATGTTTGATAAGAAAGTTATTACCTGGGAGGGTGAAATAGCATGACAAGAAGGTCTGTTCATCAGAATATAAAGGACTGCCTTGCAATGGCCTGACTGCCCCGGAGCCTGCATGGAGATGAGACTGAGCTATTTTTAGTTAGAATAGAATGGAATAGAATCCCTACGGTGTGGAAACAAACCTTTGGCCCAACAAGTCCACACCGACCCTCCAAAGAGTAACCCTCCCAGACCCATTCCCCTACCCTATTATCCTATACTTACCCCTGACTAATACACCTAACCTGAACACTTTGTGCAATTTAGTATGGCCAATTAGAATAGAATAGAATCTATACAGTGTGGAAACAGGCCATTCAGCTCAACAAGTCTGAAGAGCATCCCATCCAGACCTATCCCACACATTTCCCATGGCTAACACATCTAACCTGCACATCCCTGGACACTATGGGCAATTTTGCATGGTCAATCCACCTAATCTGCACATCTTTGGATTGTGAGAGGAAACCGGAACAGACAAGGGAAGAATGTGCAAGCTCCTCACTGTTGCCAGAGGGTGGAATTGAAACTGGGTTCCTGGCCCTCTGAGGCGGTACTGCTAACCATCGAGACATTGTGATGCCAACATACTGGGGTGTTTTCCATTCCTTATGGCTTTGTTTCCTTTATTTCTGCTATTTTCTAAATATTTTGGTTTGTAATCAAGTGTGTAGCCAAGATGGCGCTGGTTATGCCAGTGGAGGTGAGATGGTGTCGATGATTGGCGACTCTCGTTCCTGTGCTTGTGGTGTGGTGAATGGGACACCTGCCTGGCCACCAGCCTGTGACTGAGCACTTAATAAGACGGACGGTAAAGTTGGACACTTCCTTTATTTCTTCCTTTTTCTGACTTTATATTCAATGCTTTTGGTTTATTTTTGTGTTTTAAGATGGCGATGGGAGTGGCAATACTATACAACACTTCTCACTGTATTTTCTAAATAAATATCTGTGACAATAAATAAATCAAATAACTGTTCTGTCCCCGTTACCAAAGCTGGGTGGGAATGTTTCAATATCAATAATGTGAATTCACTCTCCAGTTGAGCTTGATCTTTCACAAGCGACCATCATATATTTTAAGATAATGAACCTGTCTTCTGTTCAGGACATTGTGAGTATCCTTCCTCACTGAAGATTAATAGTGTACACTGCTACCAGCAAGGACAAGTGATAGGAGTCAATCAAACCAAGGCATCCCAAATGATTCAGTCAGAAATGAATATGTTCAAGATAGTATGCTGTGAATTTCAATCATACTCACCTGAGAATATTCTTCAATTTTACAAAAGTCGCAACCATCTGATTTGACAAAGGGAAAATAAAGTCCAGATAGACAAGTGTACCTCTGCAAATGTTAGACCATGCACTTCTAAGCTGCTCATTAGGCTCCATGAAAACAGCATCAGCTGTGTTTATTGGATAGACCAACTAAATTAAGTCCTTTTTTTTAAAGAGGAAGAATGAAACATTCACATTCTTTAAAAGGGCTGAAAAACTAAAAGAAGGCTTGAAATGTTCACCAGCCAACAGTGTTATAATTGTTTGAAAATGTCAGCAAATCCTGCAAGAAAAATCTTTGTTTAAAAGAAGGACACATGAACGCAGCTGTTGGGCGGCACGGTGGCACAGTGGTTAGCACTGCTGTTTCACAGTGCCAGAGACCCCGGTTCAATTCCCACCTCAGTCTGTGTGGAGTTTGCACATCTTCCCTGTGTCTGCGTGGGTTTCCTCCGGGTGCTCCGGTTTCCTCCCACAGTCCAAAAATGTGCAGCTTAGGTGAATTGGCCACGCTAAGTTGCCTGTAGTGTTAGGTGTAGTAGAATGGGTCTGGGGCCAAAGGGCCTGTTTCCACACTGTAAGTAATCTAATTTAATCTAAATTGGCTAAAGGACATGGGAAAAGTGAATCGCAGAAAATGGGTTTGCTTAGCAGTGTTGAAGGAGAGAATGGTTTTTATTTTTTCACTAAAATGAATTTTCTGAGACATTGTACTGATGTTATTTTGATTTAAGTGTGCAGAAAGCTCATACGAAACAAAATCAAAATGAGAAAAAAAACATCAGTCCTGGTCTTTAAAAATCACACGGGTGAAATGAAATGAAAAACAAATCCTGCCTCCATTTTGGGAGAAAATATGAAATAGTATTTCTTTATAAAGTATTTCAATGCTCAATTTTACACAAGTCACAACCATCTGATTTGACAAAGGGAAAATAAAGTCCAGATAGACAAATATACCTCTGCAAATATTAGACCATGCACTTCTAAGCTGCTCATTAGCCTCCATGAAAACAGCATCAGCTGTGTTTATTGGATAGACCAATACTTTTTGCAGCAACAATATTCTGAAACAATTGACTTTTTTTTCTATTTTAATTAATAAATTCATTTGCAATTTGAATTCATCCAGTACTTAAAGAAAATAATTACAGAACAGGCCATTCTGCTCACCATGTCTGTGCCGACCATGATGCCATTCTAAACTAATCCCATCTGCCTGAACGTAGTTTGTATTCCTCTATTCCCTCTTTGTCCATGTGTCTAAGTGCCTCTTCAACGTGCTATCGGATCTGGTTCTACTTGCTCTTCTGGTAGCTAGGATGGCGATGGGTAGATGAAGATTGGGGGATAGTGGTGATAGCTTGGGGCAGAGGGTGGAGGGGATAGGTGGGAAGGAAGATGGACAGATAGGATAGTTCAAGAGGACAGTGCCAAGTTTGAGGTTGGTTCTGGGATAAGGTGGGGGGGGGGGGGGGGTGGTTGAACTGTCCTATCTGTCCATCTTCCTTCCTTCCTATCCACTTCACCCTCTGCTCCCACCTATCACCATCACCCCCCCCCCACCTTCATCTACTTTTCACATTCCCAGCTACCTTCCTGCCAGACCCACCCCCCTCCCATTTATCTCTCAGCCCTCTTGGGATCCCCCCATTCCTGATGAAGATCTTATGTCCAAACTGTCAACTCTCCTGCTCCTTGGATGCTGCCTGACCTGCTGTGCTTTTCCAGCACCACACTTTTTGACTGTGATCTCCAGCATCTGCAGTCCCCTCTTTCTCCCATTCTCCATCTGTGAGCCTACTCAGCCAGTAATATCAGGATATTTCCATTTGAGTTATCACCAATGAGTCAAGTTCGATTTTGCTCTCCTTTATTGTGAAAACTCTGTGATGTGTTGAGAAATTAGCCATATCTGGGAGCTCAGCCCCATCTTTTGTTTAGTTCCTGGGATTGGGTGTAAGGCTGACATTTTAGTACTGGTCACTGGCTAGCTGAACCTCTGAGGGCAGTTAAGAGCCAACCACACAAGACCTGATGTGACACACAGACCAAGAAGCTGTAAGGATGGCTGGTTTTCTTCCAGAAATTACATGGATGAGACAGGTGGGTCTTTTGATGACCGATTGAGCAGGTCAAGGATGAAAGCAGCTTTAGAATTTGTATTGATGCCAGTGCTGACAATACTCCAGCTATTGTTATTTCGTCACCACACAGGGCAACTTTTCAAAATAAAGCTTGGGCTGTTGAGGTATGGAGGTGGAGGAGGATTAACTATTTTCAGGTTCCCTGTTATTTTTGATTTCTCCTGATGCTGCAAGAGCTGAATGGCCTCCTCCTGTTCCTAAAACAGGACAATCTTTGGTAGGGGGAGGGATGGACGCTCTCAGGGAGGTCAGATCTGCTCAATATCAGAGTCATAGCGATCTGCAGCACAGAGGATCAGCTTTCAGCAGATCTCATCCCCGCCGGGCAAAATCTGAGTAGAATTGTTTAGCATTGCAAAGGTCTGCAATGTGACAGGTGCTGAAGGTCATGAGTACGAACCTCGAGGCTTCTACACAAAACTAGTCACTTCTGGACACAGATGTAATTGATATTCCACTCCCCTTGGATGACAACATAACCGGGAGAGAACAAACAGAGGGCATGCTACACAGCTAACACTATAGATACCTGTTTGTTAAGCTAAGGTGTTAAGGGATATGGGGAGAAAGTGAGGTCTGCGGATGCTGGAGATCAGAGCTGAAAATGTGTTGCTGGAACAGCACAGCAGGTCAGACAGCATCCAGGGAACAGGAGAATCGACATTTCGGGCATAAGCCCTTCTTCAGGAATCTGTAGAGGGAGGAAGAGAGCTTCTTCAAGGAAGGCATCCTTGTAAGAGGATTCGCAGTAGGTTAAAATCTTCGAGGAGAAAGTGAGGTCTGCAGATGCTGGAGATCAGAGCTGAAAATGTGTTGCTGGAACAGCACAGCAGGTCAGACAGCATCCAGGGAACAGGAGAATCGACGTTTCGGGCATAAGCCCTTCTTCAGGAAGAAGGGCTTATGCCCGAAACGTCGATTCTCCTGTTCCCTGGATGCTGTCTGACCTGCTGTGCTGTTCCAGCAACACATTTTCAGCTCAGTTAAGGGATATGGACCAAAGGTAGGTATATAGAGTTAGGTCACAGATCTGCAAACAACAGCTGCTGGAAATCACAGGGGGTCAGGCAGCATCCATGGAGAGAGAGCAAGCTAGCGTTTTGAGACAATATAATTCTTCATCAGCTGACTTTGAAGAGTCTACCATCAGGGAGAAGGTACAGAAGCCTGAACGCACGCACCAGCCAGTTTCGAAACAGTTTCTACCCTGCTGTTGTTAGAATACTGAATGGACTCACAAACTCTTAACATTCACCTGTACCTGTGTTTTTATTTTTGCAACTGTTTACCTATTATTTACTTATCTATACTACTTAACTCTGTGATCTGCCTGGGTTGCTTGCATGACAAAGCCTTTCACTGTGCCTCAGTACATGTGACAATAAATTCAATTCAATTTATCTAGACTTGAAACGTTAGCTTGCTCTCTCTCTCTCTCTCTCCAGAGATGCTGCCTGACCTGCTGTGATTTACAGCAGTTTTTGTTTTCAGATCCTAACCTGCTCCTACATTAGGCCACACATCAGCCATGATCCCATTTGAATGGTGGATCCGGCTCGAAGGGCTGAATAGCCTCCTCCTGTTCCTAAAACAGGGCAAGCTTTGGTCAGGGAAGGGATGGAGACCCTCTGGGGAGGTCAGATCTGCTCAGTATCAGAGTCATGGCAATCTGCAGCACAGACAATCAATCAGCTTTCAGCAGATCTCATCCCCGCCGGGCAAAATCACCCACCCTCTTATTGTAATCCCATTTCCCAGCACTTTTCCCATAACTTTGTACCACACATCACATTTAAATACTACAGCAGACCTTTTATTAACTGGCCCCTATGGGGCTTGGAGTGGGTCAGTTGATCTAATATTCTGGATAATCAAGAGGTACACATAACTGCAAATCCTGACTAAGCCAGGCTTCAAGACATAGAAACATAGAAGATGGGAGCAGGAAGAGGCCATTAAGCCCTTTAAGCCTGCTCCCATCATTCATCACAAGCTTGGCTGATGGCCCAACTCAATAGCCTAATCTTGCTTTGTCATCATAACCTCTGATCTCATTCGCCCCAAGTGCTGTATCTGGCCGCATCTTGAATATATTCAATGTTTTAGCATCAACTAATTCCTGTGGTAATGACAACACTCTTTGGGTGAAGAAATTTCTCCCCATCTCTGTCCTAAATGGTCTACCCCGAATCTTCAGACTATGACTGCACACACTCACCATTAGGAACATCCTCGCTGCATTTACCCTGTCTAGTCCTGTTAGAATTTTATAAATCACCAAGAGATCCCCCTCACTCGTTCGAACTCCTGAGAAAACAATGCTAACTTAGTCAATCTCTCCTCATACATCGGTCCCACCATCCCCGGTCTCAGCCTGGTAAGCCTTCACTGCACTCCCTTGGGAAAGAGCATCATTGCTCAGAAAAGGAAACCAAAACTGCCCACAAAAAAATCTATATTAAAAACATCAACATTTCTCATCAAATCAATGTGAAAACACACAGTAAGCAATAGAAATGGAATGCGTGGAGTATATACGTCACCATTATACTTTAAGTTTAGCGCTAGTTCAATGACATAGCGATATTGGAGCTATATACTTTTTGGGGGTTGATAAGGTGCTGGTTAGAACAAAGTTTGTTGTCCCTCAATGCTGTGAGAGTTTCTGCTTTTACCATCCTTACAGGCAGTGAATTCCAGATTCCGACCACCCTTTGGGTGAAAAAGGTTTTTCCCTCTCATCTCCTCCTCTACATTTTCTGTCCCTTGCCATAAATCAATGCCCCAAGTCTTTGATCTCTCCCAGGGAGAAAAGGTTTCTTGTCTCTCGTAATTTTATAGATCTCGATCACGTACCCCATCAGTTTCCTCTGCTCCAAGGAAAATAATTCCAGTCTGTTCAAACTCTCTTCATAACTAAATTCCTCATGCGAGGTAAGATGCTGATATATCTCCTCTGCACCCTCTCTGGTGCTGTCACATCCCTCTGATGATGTGGATTCCTGTATTACAAGAAACAATTCTCCTTCTCAGCAACACAATGAATAGTGAGCGAGAAGTCTGCACTTCACTCCACTTTGCCAATCGCTGCAGCCATAAAAACCATCTCCGAGCAGGCTCGGGACTACATTACCAACTACTTGCCAAAGTGACTGCGGCTTTGAAGTTTCTTTTTTACATCTGGCTCTTTGCAGACTAGAGCTGGAGGTATTCACAACATCTCTTTGCCATCATGCGAAGTCTTTCCATTTAAAGAGAGCTGGCTACGTTTCATTCTCTCTCTCCAGAAGAATAAGTAGTGCCAGCATATGGGTTTCGTTTAAATTAAGGGCATCCAAGGAACACTAACAAGATTATGAGCACTCCGCTGATCCCCTTTGTACAATGAAGACCGCTTCCTTGTATGCTTGCTATTATTCTACCTGGTTATACCAATAGGATTTCTGTAGAGGTGAGGTGAGAGGGACAGCAAGGCTGCTTTAGACCAAGTGTGGCATCAAGGAGGCCAAGCAAAATTGGAATCAATGGGTATCAAGGGGCACTCTCTGTGCTGGTTGAAGTGATCCCTACCCTATGGGAAGATGGTTGTGGTTGTTGGAAGTTAGCCGTGTCAGCTCCAGGACATCTCTGCAGGAGTTCCTCAGGGTAGCGTCACAGGCCCAACCATCTTAAGCTGCTTCATCAATGCTTTTCCCTCCTTCAATTGCGGCAGCGAATGGCAAACATGAGTGAAGTGCAGATTTCCCGTTCACGATTCATTGTTTCACTGAGAAGGAGAATTGCTTCCTGTAATACAGAAATCCACATCATTGGAGGGATGTGACAGCACTGGAGAGAGTGCAGAGCAGATATACCAGGATGTTGCCTGGGCTGGAGCGTTTAGTTTTGACGAACGATTGGATAGACTGGGGGCTGTTTTCCCAGAGAAGACTGAGGGGGGATTCTCCTTCAGAAGGTCAGAAGTGGGGCATGTGCAGTCATTGAGGGACAGTCATTGTGCAGTCATTGGTGAACAACTCAGATCCACAACTCGTCAGAGGCTGAAGGAGTCCATGTTCAAACACAACAAGATCTGGACAATATCCAGGTTTGGGCTGACAAGTGACAAGTAACATTCGTACCACACAAATGCCAGGCAATGACCATCTCCTATAACAGACAATCTAAATACTGTCTTTTGATATTCAATGGTGTTATCATTATTGACAGGCTAGTGTGGTTGGCATTAAGTTGCTCCCAAGCATAGGGGCTATAAGAAACCATAAGGTGGGTAGAGAGCATGGGTTGACATGAAGGGTGTAGGTGGGTATGGGAACATAGATTGGCATGGAAGATATGAAGGATGATTGGGGGAGGGGACTGGATTGAAATGAAGGTTATGAGAGAACATTAGGGTGGGGCATGGATTGGAATGAGCTGGCATTAACCTGGTATGGGGAATAGCTGGAGATGTAAGAGATAGAAGGACAGGTCTTTAACATAATACCTGAAGAGGTGACAGCATGCTGGTATTATTGCTGGACTATTAATCCAGAGACTCAGGTAATGTTCTGGGGACATGGGTTCGAATCTACCGGGGGAGATGATGGAATTTGAATTCAATAAAAATCTGGAATAAGATGGTCATGAATCCATTGTTGATTGTTGTGAAAACCCGTCTGGTTCACTAATATCATTTAGGGAAGGAAATCTGCCATCCTTACCTGGTCTGGACTACATGTGTCTCCAGACCCACAGCAATGTGGTTGACTCTTAGCTGCCCTCTGGGCAATTAGGGATGGGCAACAAATGCTGACCTAGCCAGCAGTGCCCACATCCCATGAATAATAATAAAGGAATAAGAGCTAAGATAAAACTAAAACTAAGGCAGGCCTTTGAAACAGCCCACTTTGGTACTTAGTCGCTGTGGTTACTTCTCATCCGCATCAAGTGAACCTTAACCTCCTGGAATTGAGGTTTTGCCATTCAGGTGGATTTCTTGAGGTGGGAAATTTCCCAACTCCACTACTCTCTGCTTTCGGAAAGCTATTGTGAAACTTGAAAGGGTTCAGAAAAGATTTGCAAGAATGTTGCCAGGGTTCATTTATCCCCTGGAACATCGGAGGCTGAGGGGTGACCTTACAGTGGTTTATAAAATCATGAGGGGCATAGATTGGGTGAATAGGCAAGGTCTTTTCCCCAGGGTAGGGGAGTCCAAAACTAGAGGGTATAGGTTTAAGGTGAAAGGGGAAAAATTTAAAAGGGAACTAAGGGAAAACCTTTTCATGCAAAGGGTGGTGCTTGTGTGGAATGAGTTGCCAGAGGAAGTGGTGGAGGCTGGTACAATTACAACATTTAAAAGACATCTGGATGGGTATATGACTAGGAAGGGTTTAGAGGGATATGGGCCAAGTGCTGGCAAATGGGACTATATCAGTTTAGGATACGTGGTCAGCATGGATAAGCTGGACTGAAGGATCTGTTTCCATACTGTGTGAAGCGAGCAAATCTCTAACCAGGTCCCTGTCTCTGATTCTTGTTGCCACATACATATACCTCCACCTTTCTTTGATGCAGTGTTGCTAATAGGTGTCCAAAATAGCACGTACCTTCTACTTCTGGGAGACTAACTGCTCTGGAGTTTCCAGGAATGTCCCTTTCCTCCCTTTTGGGAATAAGATTGTAACACTCTCCAACTTCCTGCACGTTGGTGCAAACCTTGTTTCTAAGAATTTGGAAAAGTTGCTGATTTGCACCTCTGCTCTGTCTCCAAACCTGCTTGCTGTTATGCAACTCACAGTGTCCGGGTCTATTAACAGCTTTAAGACTGGGGATTTTCTTGGGGGCTTTCCTGATTGGCTGCCGTAACTTTGGAAACCCCATGTTTTACGGAGGCAGAAGCCCAGTGGAAATTCCCAGCAGAACATTTTTTTTAAAATTTTAATACAGCTTCCTTTATTAATATTCTGATTAAGGTTCATTGAGCTGAAACACTATACCTAGCTGCGATTTGTATCCCTGATGGAACAGATGGCACCCACAGATGGTACCCCACTGCTGTCTCACAAATAGCCAGTTATATGGGGTTAATGCTTACTGTTTGAGGCTGACTGAAATTTTCCAGGCCTTCCAATTGAATCTCCATCAGTTTGTTACCTGACCTCCTAGTATTGCCAGCATTTTCTTATTTTGCATTTCCACCCACATTGATTTGTTTCCGTGTGTACTTTTTTTGGCATCTGTGGGGAAATCCTCGTTTGACCATTTTTAAATAAGTGCAGGGATAGAACACTTGAGTAAAAGTTGCCCTTTCCCCTTTGCTGTGTTTAAGAAACGCCCTGACTGGACCACCAGTCTTTCAATTTCACAGAAAACAACAAAGACCTGCTGAGCTTTTCCAGCAATTAGATTTTTTCCAATTTCATAAGCTCCCTTTTCTGCTTCTCCTCTATGTCTTTGGTATTTCTGCCGCATTTGGGTTGTATCAACAGCATGATCTCAAACACTCTTAATTTTGATTAAGTTGTCTTTGTTTTAGACTTGATTTTAAGCTAATCTTTTCCAAAATTTGACATTTGTGTCAATGTTGAACTACTGATTTTTGAAATATTTATAGTTTGTACTTAGAAACATTTATCTCCTATTGCTAGTCTGCTGTAAATTACATATTAATTCCATTCAATTAATCAAATCTGTCACTTTGGGTCATTCATCTAGAGTAAAGCAATGCAGAATGAAAGAAAATAGTTGTTACTCCATGAGAACCACATTCTTTGGGTGAGTAGCTGATATACGTGAATTTTCTACCAATGGTGAGCAATATTGATAATACCTATAGTGATATAAGGTTTATTAAGGAAAATATTATTTTTATATCTAGTGAGTTGGCAATACAGAGCACATTTAACCTAGGAGCCACATGGGTTATAAAGTACTAAGTGCATGTTTTGTGTATTCTTCTGAGATTTGTAGTATTTTCAGTTGGTTAAAGAAATTGGATTTTGTCAGCTGTTACGCACCATTCATGTAGCTAAATTGGTTGTGAAACTTTAGGAGGGTACAACGTTGCATTTTGAAAACCTGTTTGATACTATACAGTTCTAGCTGCTGCAGTAAAGCTCTGGTGACTATTTCAAAGAGCTGTTGGGGCCCTTGCTGTACTAATAAAGGGCTTCATGTGCACTTTAGGATTCTGTCAGAAACTGCTTTGCCTTGACAACAGCAGCAGCCATGCTGCATCCAATTTCACAAGATCTTCAAGCAATTTATAATCCTGGGAACCACTACTCATTGATTTAATCTGGATCCAAGTTTACAATAGAGTAGAATCACCGTTTGGTCCACTTGCTCCCCATTTCTGATTTCCTTTCCAGTTAAGCCAGTTGGTATTGATTGCCAACACCACATTCACAGAATCCCTTTGGATCTGCAATTGGTCCTGGTAGTTCATGTGTCCTGTATTATCAAGGCTGGCAGATTAATTTGCTGTGGTGCTGTTTTCCATTTCATGAAGACATGGGCCTTCACACAGATTGTAGCAAAGATTAACTTTTCACACTCTCACCTGGGCATCAAGCAGACAGAATGCGTTCCCATGATGTGGGCAAGATTCAACGTTTAAGCAGCCTCTTTGGAACTGTGTTCTGGATTAACCAAGGTAGGACTTCCTTATATCATGGTGCAACGTCACAAATTCTGAAGCAGTGAATCCAGTGAGATTCAAATGATTTGGCTTAATATAAAAGAAATCAACAACTACCTGTATTTGTGGATGTAAGAGTACTGCCCACTAAATCATTACAATCTTACCTGTTGTATAGTCTTGCTGGATGGATAATCTGTGTCTCAACTGGACTTCCTCATTATGTAGATACAAATGGTTTGTTAAGGTATATTCTTGAACATTTTGATAGAATCCCTACAGCGTGGAAGCAGGCCTAACAAGTCCACACCAACCTTCTGAAGAGTGTCCCACCCAGACCCATTCCCCTACTAGTTTTATATTTACCCCTGACTCATGCACCTGAAACTATGGGGTAATTTAGCATGGCCAATTCACTTAAACTGCATATCTTTGGACTGTGGGAGAAAATCCACACAGACAAGGGGAAGAATGTGAAATCCTCACAACTGTCTGTGTGGAGTTTGCACATTCTCCCCGTGTCTGCATGGGTTTCCTCCCACAATCCAAAGATGTGCAGGTCAGATGGATTGGCCATGCTAAATTGCCCATAATGTTAGGTACATTAGTCGGGGGTGGGGGAGGGTAGATTGCTCTTCAGAGGGTCAGTGTGGACATTTTGGGCCAAATGGCCTGTTTCCACATGGGAATCTAATCTATTCTAATCCACACAGACAGTCTGAAGCTGGAATCAAACCTGGGTCCCTGGCACTGTGAGGCAGCAGTGCTAACCACTGAGCCACCGTGCCACCCTTGTCTCTACAAGGCCTAACTTCACTCTTTTCTTCAAGCTTGGTATGAATGTTTTGCACACATGGTTCTCAGGTAGATTTCATAATTAATCTGAACTTGTGTAAACCTGACAGACATTGACCTACAATCAAGCCACCGGTCCCTGCAGTATCATTGTCCATTTGTTCCCCAGGTGAGACTATGAAAAATTACTTTTATGGTCGCATCCTCCCATAATTTCAAAAAAATCACTTGAATTTTGTTTTCGATATTCTAGTTGCCAAGAGCTGCTAGAAAATTGTATGTTTTGTGTCTGTCTGTCTCACTCTGTTTTTCTTTCTTTTCTCACGCTCTCTCCCTCTCTTGCTCTCTCTCGCCCTTCCTCTTTCTCTCATTCTTTTTCTCTCTGTCACGCTCTCTTGCTCTCGCTGCCCCCTTCCTAACTAATAATAATTGCCCAACAATCTGTCATCCAGACTTTTCACTTTTATTCCTGACAAAAACCCAGAATCTATCAAAGAGCCAAATCTTGCATGTTGTGCCTTCCATCAGCCTGGTGACCCTCAGAATACCTCTTTCAGAGTGATACAGGATCAAAGCTTTTCACGTCAACATTATTGAAGTGTCATAGCTCCATGAAGTGTTGATAAACTACACGATCATACCCTAGGACCATTTCCCTAATTCTACCAAACTGCGTGAAGTGTGCATAAACATATGCACAGACAAAGTTAAAAAGCACACAACATCAGGTTATAGTCCAACAGGTTTAATTGGAAGCACTAGCTTTCAGAGCGCCAACTCCTTCATCATGTGATTGTGGATTCCAATTAAACCTGTTAGATTATAACCTGGTGTTGTGTGATTTTTAACTTTGTACACCCCAGTCCAACACCGGCATCTCCAAATCATACTCACACACAGTATTGTTAAACAACGGAAATCAGTCTTCAGCCTAGCAGCATCTTTGGAGGGAAATCAGAGTAGCCTCACCAGTATCTTATACAGTTGCAAATGGTTGTCTCAATTCCTATACTCAATGCACTGACCAATAAAGCATCCATTCCAAACGCCTTCTTCACCACCCTGTTTTTGTTTCTGATTTACAGCGTCCGCAGTTCTTTCAGAAATCAGTCTCCAGTTGGCTCTTCTTAAGTAGTATTTTTGCTGTTTAGAGCCGTTTATTTTAAAAAAATCACAAAGAATATGAACTACACATGGGTGAAAGGGCACACATGAAGAGCACTTGTTTCAGTGTTTTCTGAAGAATTGGTAAAGTTGTGGAATTTAATCATAGAAGTAGAACACCATGAATACAAATCTCTAATTTTATTGAGGGTTTGTAAATCAGAATTGTTAACATTCTCTAGATGAATAAATAGCCCATCCTCTGCTACTCCAAGAACAAGACCACAGCATATCTATGAAATGAATAGTAAAATTAATGCTGTGGTTCTGTTCGCCGAGCTGGAAGTTTTTGTTGCAAACGTTTTGTCCCCTGTCTAGGTGACATCCTCAGTGCTTGGGAGCCTCCTGTGAAGCGCTTCTGTGGTGTTTCCTCCGGCATTTATAGTGGCCTGTCCCTGCCGCTTCCGGTTGTCAGTTTCAGCTGTCCGCTGTAGTGGCCAATATATTGGGTCCAGGTCGATGTGTTTGTTGATGGAGTTTGTGGATGAGTGCCATGCTTCTAGGAATTCCCTGGCTGTTCTTTGTTTCGCTTGCCCTATAATGGTAGTGTTGTCCCAGTCAAATTCATATTGCTTGTCGTCTACGTGTGTGGCTACTAGGGATAGCTGGTCGTGTCGTTTCGTGGCTAGTTGATGTTCGTGGATGCGGATCGTTAGCTGTCTTCCTGTTTGCAACAAAAACTTCCAGCTCGGCGAACAGAACCATAGCAACGAGCACCCGAGCTACAAATCTTCTCACAAACTTTGAGTAAAATTAATAGGAAACATTTGAATATTCTTTGTGGATGTAAACTGCAATGTGTAACAAATAAAGCTTGAAGCACCACAAAATATTTTGGGGACACGGTGGCTTGGGGATAATGTAATTGCTGTAGCAATCCAGAAGTACTGACTAATAGTGATTTGAATTCCACCATGGTGGATAGCAAATTATATGAATTCAATTAATGTACTCTTATTTAAAGGTTGGTCTAATGTCGTCCATGAAACCATTGCTGGTTGGTTAATTAGTTAACCAAAACGGATTGTGACAGTATCCTCTCTTCTAGGAACAGAAATTGACCTGATCTGACCAACATTTGACGAGAGTAACATTGACTCTTAAATGCTTTCTGTAATGGCCAAGCAAGCTACTTCATTAGAGTCATAGAGTTATACAACCCTTTCCTCCAACCCGTTCACACTGACCACATATCCTGAACTGATCTGGTCCCCTTTGCCAGCACTTGGGCCATATCCCTCTAAACCCTTCCTACTCATATACCCATCCAGATGCCTTTTAAATGTTGCAATTGTACCAACTTCCACTACTTCCTCTGGCAGCTCATTCCATACAAGCACTAACTTCTGCGTGGAAATGTTGCCTTTTAAGTCCTTTTATATATTTCCCCTCTCACTTTAAATCTATGCCCTCCAATCTTTGACTCCCCTACCCTGGGGAAAAAGACTGTGGCTATTCACCCTCTCCATGCCCCTCCTGATTTTATAACATCACCCCTCAGCTTTCGACACTCCAGGGAAAAACCACCCCAGCCTATTCACCCTCTCCTGACAGCTCAAACCCTCCAATCCCAGCAACGTCCCAGCAACTGCCCTTACCAGTGCCTTGTACAGTTGCAAATGGATGTCCCAATTCTTATACTCAGTGAAATGACCAATAAAGGCATGCATGCCAAAAGCCTTCTTCACCACCCTGTCTACCTGTGACTCCACTTTCAAGGAACTATGAACCTGCACCCAAGGTCTCTTTGTTCAACAACACTCTCCAGGGCCCTCATATTAAGTGTATGGGTCCTGCCCTGTTTGCCTTTCCAAAATGCAGCACCTCACATTTACCTAAATTAAACTCCATCTGCTACTTCTCTGATCAAGGTCCTGTTGTATTCTGACATAACCTTCTTAACTGTAAATTACACCATCAATTTTGGTATCATCTGCAAACTCACTCACCATTTCCCCTATATTGACATCCAAATAATTTCTATAAATGTCAAAAAGCAGTGGACCTAGCACTAATTCTCGTGGCACAGGTACTCAGTCCAAATTGGATTAAAGCATTACCTAAAATAAAGTTAAGTTGCCCTTGGCATTTCAAAATCAGTTTTTTGGATGAATAATGGTCAATGAGAATTTGTGAAATATTTACAAAGATCTATCTCTGATGGGAATTGACATCTGTCCATTTTTATGGACAATTTTTCATGTTTTTTATGGTCGACTGACTGCTGTGAATTCAAAGATTGAATTTATAGATTAAAATTGAACATATTTAGCTACTCCTAGATCAATATCCTGGATAGTCTGAGGGATTAGAAGCATAGAGTCATAGGTGAGATATAGCAAGGAAACAGAGTATTTGGTCCAACTCGTCTATACAGACTAGATATCCTAACATAATCTAGCCCCATTTGCCAGCACGTGGCCAATATCCTTCTAAACCCTTCCTATTCCTATACCCATCCAGATGCCTTTTAAATACTGTAATTGTACCAGCCTCCACCACTTCTCCTGGCAGTTCATTCCATACATCACCACGCTCTGTGTGAAAGTTTTCCCCTTAGGTCTCTTTTATATCTTTCCCCTCTCACCCTAAACCTATGCCCTCTAGTTCTGGACTTTCCCACCCTAGGGAATAGACATTGTCTATTTATCGAATCCATGCCCCTCATAATTTTATAGACCTCTATAAGGTCACCCACAGCCTTTGACACTCCAGGGAAAACAGCCCCAGCCTGTTCAGCCTCTCTCTGTAGCTCAAATCCTCCAACCCTGGCAACATCCTTGTAAATCTTTTCTGAACCCTTTCAAGTTTCACAACATCCTTCTGATAGGAAGGAGACCAGAATCATCAGATATTATTTGTAATTGCATGCAATATTCCAAAGGTGGCCTAACCAATGTCCTGTATAGCCACAATGTGACCTCCTCATTGGTCAATGCTCTGACCAATAAAGGAAAGCATACCAAATGCCTTCTTTATTATCCCATCTACCTGCAACTCTACTTTCAAGAAACTATGAACCTGCACTCCAAGGTCTCTTTGTTCAGCAACACTCCCTAGGACCTTACCATAAAGTGTATAAGTCCTGCTCTGATTGGCTTTTCCAAAATGCAGCACCTCGCATTTATTTAAACTAAACTCCATCTAACACTCCTCAGCCCATTGGCCCATCTGGTCAAGATCCCGTTGTACTCTGAGGTAACCATTTTCACTGTCCAATACACCTCCAATTTTGATGTCATCTGCAAACTTATTATCTATAGATCCTATGTTCACATCCAAATCATTTATATAAATACTGAAAAGCAGTGGACCCTGCACCGATCCTTGTGGCACACCACTGGTCACAGGCCTCCAGTCTGAAAAGCAACCCTCTACCACCACCCTCTGTCTTCGACCTTCCAGCTAGTTCTGAATCCAAATGGCTAGTTCTCCCTATATCCAATGAGATCTAACCTTACTAACCAGTCTCCCATGGGGAATCTTGTCGAACACCTTACTGAAGTCCATATAGATCATGTCCACTGCTCTGCCCTTATCAATCCTCTCGGTTATTTCTTCAAAAAATTCAATCAAGTTCATGAGACATGATTTCCCACATACAAATCCATGCTGACTTTCCCTAAATAGTCCTTGCCTTTCCAAATATACGTAAATCCTGTCTCTCAGGATTCCCTCCAACAACTTCCTCACCACTGATATCAGGCTCACCGGTCTATAGTTCCCTGACTTGTCCTTACCACCTTTCTTAAACAGTAGCACCACGTTTGCCAACCTCCAGTCTTCCAGCACCTCACCTGTGACTATCGATGATACAAACATCTCAGCAAGAGGCCCAGCAGTCACTTCCCTAACTTCCCACAGAGTTCTAGGGTACACCTGATCAGGTCCTGGGGCTTTATCCACTTTAATGCATTTCAAGACATCCAGCATTTCCTCCTCTGTAATATGGACATTTTTCAAGATGTCACCATCTGTTTCCCTACATTCTAATACTTCCATGCCCTTCTCCACAGTAAACGCTGATGCAAAATACTCGTTTATTAAATGACAAATGCACTTAAACAGGAAACATTCTTGAGGAAGTTATAAACAAGATTTTCTCTAATGCTTATCGAAACTGAGCTGGATTGTTACTCTTTTATAACTCTGTTACCCCGGAGTTAGCATTGAATCATCAGTAAGTATTGGCACAGACTTGTTGGGGCCAAATGGCCACTTTCAATGCTGGATGATCCTATAGATAATGACTTCAGGTTGACATTAAGAACAGTATAATGCTTGTTTTTCCAACTGTACATCTTAGAATATGATGTGCATTTAAAACTCTTTATTTGAAAAGTTCAGAATTTGGAAGGACATGTTAAGACAGTGAAGTAGCAATGAAGCAGGGTCTTTCTGCAAATTAATTTGATTATCTTTGATTTGAGTGTCACCTTGAGCATCTTTGCATAAAATCTGAAAAATTTGGAAAAGAATCCTTAGAGGGAACTATGCTTATAAACATTTGAAACAGGCCACAGCTTGTATTGGTACAAGAGTTAGAATTTTACTTATCACTGCAATTCTTACTCTTCTGCCCCCAGTTAAAAACTAGTACATTTATGTGCAGAAACGTAGTATGGAACAGTCATAACTTTAATCATTCCCAGGCAAATGGAAAACCACAATTTAATTCCTCATCAACCATATCAATGTTTTAAAAGTGCGAATCAATGGCACAGTTGAAGTTAACACTGCAGCTTTTATCACTTTCTTTTCTGCCTGCAAAGCAACTTTTTGCCATGGTAACCAGCGTAGGTTTTAAAGCAGGGTTTTCAGGAACTTGGTTAAAAGAACACACACTGAGGAGTTTACACCCCTTTAACAACTGCAGTTAGCTTTGAACTAGCATTGTACTAATCAGAGGGCACAGCAAGACTGTCACCATCACTGAACTGAAACCAGTCACCGTATCAAACTGCTGCATTATGGAGCCCAATAAAAGATACTAAACTGCTTGTGATTTTTTTTACACTCTACTGATGCATTCTTTTGTTTCTTCAGTAGTTCAGAGCATGAAGCGAAAGAAACCTTGATGAGCATAACATAATTGAGACAACTGCTGGTAAACACCGAGATCTACTAGTTTGAAAGTGAACCTTGATTACATTGAGCTAACATGAGAAATAAATAACTTTTCTTTCAATCGATAAAGAGAAACATGTATTTGGGGAAACTCCTAATTTGAACACTCCTTCAGGGACTCTGCTTAACATTTCCAGTTCAAAAGATGCCCAGGCCCTTTGTTCCTAATGTGTTTTCTCCCTGGCAGCATCTTCCTGAGTATCTTGTGTCCCCTCTCCTTGCCTGCTTTGGCTTTCCTTTATTACAGCAGCAAAAAAAAACTAAACGTACCTCTTCTATCTGATCAATTTGATGTTTAGGCTTATCATTACCGCTTTTTGTTCTTTTAATTTTCACTCCTTCCCCATTTGTTTCACTCCTCGGTTTCTTGCTTTTATTTGTATTTCTTGTCCTCAGACATTTGGTTTCTCCTCCTCTTCTTTAGCTTCTTGGTCTCTCAAGATATTTTGTTTCTCCTCCTCCTCTTTGGCTTCTTGGTCTCTCCAGACATTTCCTCACTTTGCCGGTATATTGTGGTGTTTGGCCTGTGTCCACTCCAGTTCCTCCAGCTGAGGACAGGCTCACGTTTAAGCAGTCTGGAGAAATCCAAAGTAACAGGTGATCTTCTTCTACACACAGAACAGAAGAATTAGAAGCAGGAGTAAACTCTTTGGCTCTGTGAGGTTGACCCAGAGTTCAATAAGGTTCATGGCTGGTCCAATTGTGGTGTTACCTTTTTCAGTTTGCCCCTCCATTACAACCCTTGCCTCTCTTGCTGATCAAATCTCTGCTGAACTGCCCCTTCAATAAATTCATTGGTCCACACTTCAGTTAGGGAACAGGCAGTTGTCATGGCACAGGGGATCACTGGTTAGTACTGCTGCCTCACAGCCCCAGAGACCCGGGTTCGATTCCACACTCAGATGACTGTCTGTGTGGAGTTTGCATGTTCTCCCAGTGTCTGTGTAGGTTTCCTCCCATGGTCCAAAGATGTTGCAGGTTGAGTGAATTGGCTATGCTAAATTAGTCTGTACTTCTGCTCAAAACATCAACTCTCCTGCTCCTTGGATGCTGCCTGACCAGCTGTGCTTTTCGACTCTGATCTCCAGCATCTGTAGTCCTCACTTTCTCCCTGTAGTGTCCAGGGTTGTGCAGGCTGAATGGGTTAGCCATGGGAAATGCAGGCTTATAGGGATAGAGTAGGGCAGTGGGTCTGGGTGGGATGCTGTTCGGAGGGGTCGGTGGACCCGATGGGCCAAATGGCATGCTTCCACACAATATAGATTCTATGATTTCTACAGTTCCTACTGAAAGGTCACAGCGTAAAATGACTTGCGATTCAGCACTCACCCATATACTTGTTGTAAAAGGTGGTCTAAGATTTTCCAGGAATAATTCCACAGACATGGCCTTTTGAGCCTGCTCCACCATTCAATAAGACCATGAATGATCTGATTTTAGCCTCAACACGACATTCTGGCCTATCCCTGATCATCTTTTATCCCCATGGGGATCAGTCTAGCTCTGCCTTAAAAATACTTTAAAGGTTTTGCATCCACTGCCTTTTGAGGAAGGAAATTTCAAACTCAACCTTCAGAGAATATTTGTCCTCATCTGTCTTAAATGGGCACCCATTTTACTTTTCAACGATTACCCCGAATTGTAGATTCTCCAATAAGAGGAACCATCCTTTCCACATTCATTGGGTCAAGTCCTCTCAGGATCTTATGTTTCAATTAAGTCCTCTATGACTCTTCTAACCCTCAGCAAATACAAATCTAGCCTTTCCTCTGAAGGCAATCCATTCATTTCAGAAATTGATTTCGTAAATCTTCTCTAAACTGCTTCCAATGAGTTAACACCTTTCTGTAAGCACAGGAACTAGAACTCCAGATACAGTCTTACCAATGCTTCGTATATCTGAAGCATAACCTCCCCATTCTTCCATTCGTTTCCTCTTGCAATAAACTAGAATATCCTATGAGCTTTCTTGATTACTTGTTGTACCTGTATGCTAACCTGCTGTGATTCATATACTGGAACACCCAGATCCCTCTGCGCCTCTGGGCTCTGTAACTGCTCACCATTTACACAATGTGTTCCTTCTTTATATTTTTCTGCCGAAATGGACAATTTCACACTTTCCCACATTGTACTGTATTTGCCAGATCTCTATCCCTTATGTGCTCTTCACAACTCCTGTTCCGAGCTACCTGCTTTGTTATCAGCAAATCCACTATAGTTTTTGGCACTTTCATCCAAATCATTTCCATAAGCGGTGAAGAGTTGAAACCCCAGCACCAACCCCTGAGGCTCACCACTCATGATATCCTACCAGCCTAAAAAAAAACATTTATTCTTAATCTTAGGCAACCAGTCTTCTATCCATGATTCAATGTGAACATATCCACCTTAATGACTCAAAAGTATACAAGTGGGCTGGTACAAGTAGTTTTGCAGTTTGTTGGTAGGACCCTGTCTAAAGTGCAGTGCCCTCCAGTGACAAATTTGAGACCATTAATTTTTAAACTGTGCTCCCTGGTTATAGATGCTTCAGCATGGAGAATCATCCTCTCATCATCCACATCCACCCTATTAGTCGTCTCAAGATCTTTTGTTTCAAGAAGATCATCCTCCATCTTCGAACTTCAAAACAGGTATTGACACAACCTGCTTGACCTTTCCTCATATGGGATTCATTTACGTCTTGGATCAATCAAGTAAACGTTTGCTAAACTGCTAACATCATTGTATCTTAAGGAGACCAAAAATGTACACTGCACTCCAGTCAGGGTCCTGCCAACAACCTGCAAAACTAACATTAACCAACGTGTATACTTATTTCCCCTTGCGATAAACACAAACATTTCATTTGCCTTCCTAATCACTTTCTACAACAGCTTATTAATGTTTTGTGTACCAGGACACCTCTGGATTTTGCAGTCTCTCTCCAATCAAATAATATGCTGCTTTTCTATTCCTCCTACCAAAGTGGACTCATTCATATATCCCCACATTATACTCTAACTGCCAAACTTTTGTCCATCAATGTTACCATAATAGAAATTCACCAAAGATCCTCAGAAATTGATTTCGCACAAACAAAAAAAATCATAATTAAAAGGAAAAATGACCATGGGGATAATGCTTTCAGTGTAAGTTACTTACTCCTCTTTTGGGTTAGAGATCTGGCAAATACAGTACAATGTGGGAAAGTGTGAAATTGTCCATTTCGGCAGAAAAATAAAAAGAAGGAGCACATTATGTAAATGGTGAGAAGTTACAGAGCTCTGAGATGCAGAGGGATCTGGGTGTTCCAGTATATGAATCACAGCAGGTTAGCACACAGGTACAACAAGTAATCAAGAAAGCTCATAGGATATTCTAGTTTATTGCAAGAGGAAACGAATGCAAGAGTGGGGAGGTTATGCTTCAGATATACGAAGCATTGGTAAGACTGTATCTGGAGTTCTAGTTCCTGTGCTTACAGAAAGGTGTTAACTCATTGGAAGCAGTTTAGAGAAGGTTTACAAAATCAATTTCTGAATTGATTTCCAAACCCACAACCACTTCCCTGTAGAAGGACAAGGGTAGCAGATTTATGAGAACACCACCACCTTCAAGTTCCCCTCCAAGCTACTCACCATTCTGACTTGGAAATATATCGCTGTTCTTTCATTGTCGCTGGGCCAAAATCCTGGAAAGCCCTTCCCAATGGCATTGTGGGTCAATCCACAGCAGGCAGACTGCAGCGGTTCAAGAAGGCAGCTCACCCCCACCTTCTCAAGGGCAACTAGGGATGGGCAATAAATGCAGGGCCCAGCCAGCAACACCCACATCCCACACAATGAATAGATTTTAAAAATCTATATCCTGCAGTAGGCTCTAATCATTCTGTCGATTATGGGAATACATAGACTCATCAATCTGTGGTAGCCCTTGGATCTGAAACAATGAACCAGTGGTGCTATTTTAAGCAATCAACCAATTAGCTGTTCAATTTATACGTGCCACTTAATAATCTCTCATAAATAACATCATTGACCTTCCTTCAGTGCATTTGTACACCAGACCAGTATAATCTTTTATGAATACACCAAAAATCTTGCAGCAGAAATCAAACACCTCACCAATGTGTATAAAAATGGACTGCATGCATATTGAAGTCTCAACTTATGATGTGTTATTTCCTAAGGTATGCCTATCTTCCACCCGCACTTTAAATATTTCCCTTGTGCCTTACCAGTGTACTATTGACCAGAAAGCAGCTTAAACATAAGTAAATGCGATGTTGCAAATATTTCCTTTCATTCACAATTTTTACTGAAAACTCTTTTCAGCCCATGAATTACGTCAGGTTGGCAAGGTTGAAAATGGTGGGGGGAGGGGTGAGGGGGGAACATTTCACTGTAGATCCGGTTGTCAGTAGGGTTTTATTTTACGACACATGCTCTTTGATATCTGGGGAGCCCTAGCTGGTGGGTAATATTCTCGAGGATCCACCAACTTCATGTCAACAGAGTCTGCTGCACTTCCGTTATATTGAAATGGCAGTCTCTTGGGCTCAATGGGAGATGCTCTTCAGCTGAGTATTGCTGTTCAAAGAAAAGAGGCTATTAAAGTTAACGATGTGGAACACACAAGGGAGTAAGTAACTTACACTGAAAGCATTATCCCCATGGTCATTTTTCCTTTTAATTATGATTTTTTTTTGTTTGTGTGAAATAACCCCAGAGGCCAGTTAAAAGTTAAACCAAGAGTTTGCTACATATTTTTTCAAAGAAGTGAGCCCATGTGTTGATTTGCCTGTTAAAGTGAAGCCTGCTGGAAGGAGAACGGCAAGTCCAACATAAATGAAACGTCAGACATTTCATTCTGAGCTCTCGAATTCCTTGATTAGTATCAGAGTGCTTAGTGCAGCTTTACCTTACTCCAACATATTCACTCTTGGAGAAACAAATCCACTTCTGAAAATAAGAGGATTGGGCAGAGTAGGAGGGGTGCCAACTCTATTTGCATGTCAGAATCCCTTTGTGTTAAGCCTAACCTGAGGATTTCTATTTTGTTTGCTGCTGGTTTGTTTTTGAATTTAGCAATCAGCACTTGGTTCCAGTGAGCAGAGAGTAACATCGCAAAGACTTGCATGTTGGACATGGGTATTGGGCATTAATCCCACATTTGGACTCTACCTCTTTCTTAATCTGCAGCTGGTATAAAGCTTACTGAATTCTAGCTCCTTCCATGAAGATGTAAGTTTACTGGGGCATCCTCTGTCAGTTAACTCCTTCACAGGGTGAGTACTCTACAGGGGTGGCAAGGTGGCTCAGTCGTTATCACTGCTGCCTCACAGTGCCAGGGTTCGATTCCAGCCTCGGGTGACTGTGTGTGTGGAGTTGCACATTCTCTCCTTCTCTGTGAGTTTGCTCCGGTTTACTCCCACAGTCCAGAGATGGGTAGGTTAGGTGGATTGTCCACACTAAATCGCTCATAGTGTCCAGGGACGTGCTGGCTCGGTGGATTAGCCATGGGAAATGCAGGTTTACAGGGATAGGGTGGGTGAGTTGGTCTGGGTGGGATGCTCTTCGGAGGGTCGGGGTGGATTCGATGGGCCGAATAGCCCACTTCTACACCGCAGGGATTCTATGAATCATTCCCTTATCTGCCTTTGTGAAAGTGACCAAAAGCTGAATCAGAATTGAAACATTTCTGATCCTATCCTAATTGGGACCGTGAAAATCTGTTGCCAATTTTCTAATTATTTTTAAGCACCACGGACAATTTTGATTCCTGCTTCTCCAGCTTAGAAGGTTAGAGTGGGGGAAGGCCACCCACTGTCCTGATGGTTACCACAGAGCCATTAAACGCTGGGCACAGGGTAAATTACTTTAAGGCAAGACTCTTATTGCCTCACATGAGAGGATATCCTGTTTGAGAGAGCTGCTAGATCCACAGGCAGTCTGACAATGCTGAGAGGCCCAGGTAGGCCGGCAGATGAGATTCTTCTTAAAAAGGAGTGACTAGTGATATGAAGAGGCGTGCAGTAAGGGTGGCTAACCTGGAGAGGTGCCATATATCTATCCAGGGAGCCTCAGCGCAGGTGCCCCTTACGTGATGCCAGTTCAAACAGGAAAAGGGTCCTGCAGGACATTATGATGACGCACACTGACAGTTTTGCCAATCTGACTATTATTTCCTCCACTGCCGGAAACGGAAGTGGAAAAATTCAATGCAGCGTGCTACACATAAAGCCTATGGAAAGTAACTGGGCTGAGGAATGGAGGCAGGGCATCGGCATTGGCATTTTGTTCCTTGAGCCTGGCGGTTTTGCAGAAATTTCTCATGAAAAATGCAGCCATTTGAATAGTGTCCATGATTGGTCAATAAGATCACTCGTGAAATCATAATTACAGGTCCGCTATGGTGCAGAAGGAGGCCATTCAGCCCATCGTGCCTTCAATTTGAGCATCATTACCTAGCGGCAATCTCCTTCCCACTTCCTCCAGACCAAAGGGGTAGCCATGGCACCTGTATGGGCCCCAGCTATGCCTGTCTCTTTGTTGGCTATGTAGAACAGTCCATCTTCCGGAATTACACCGGCACCACTCCCCACCTCTTCCTCCACTACATTGATGACTGCATTGGCGCCACCTCGTGCTCCCGCGACGAAGTTGAGCAATTCATCAACTTCACCCACACATTCCACCCTGACCTTAAATTTACCTGGACCATCTCTGACATCTCCCTCCCCTTCCTGGATCTCTCCATCTCCATTAATGACGACCGACTTGACACCAACATTTTTTACAAACCCACCGACTCCCACAGCTACCTGGATTACACCTCTTCCCACCCGACCTCCTGCAAAAATGCCATCCCATATTCCGAATTCCTCCGCCTCCGCCATATCTGCTCCCAGGAGGACCATTTCCACCACAGAACACACCAGATGGCCTCCTTCTTTAGAGACGGCAATTTCCCTTCCCCCGTGGTTAAAGATGCCCTCCAACGCATCTCGTCCACATCCCACACCTCCGCCCTCAGACCCCACCCCTCCAACCGTAACAAGGACAGAATGCCCCTGGTGCTCACCTTCCACCCTACCAACCTTCGCATAAACCAAATCATCCGCCGACATTTCTGCCACCTCCAAACGGACCCCACCGCCAGGGATATATTTCCCTCCCCATCCCTTTCCACCTTCCTCAAAGACCGTTCCCTCCATGACTACCTGGTCAGGTCCGCGCCCCCCAACAACCCACCCTCCCGTCCTTGCACCTTCCCCTGCCAGCACAGGAATTGCAAAACCTGCGCCCACACCTCCTCCCTCACCTCCATCCAAAGCCCTAAAGGAACCTTCCACATCCATCAAAGTTTTATCTGCACATCCACCAATATCATTTATTGTATCCGTTGCTCCCGATGCGGTCTCCTCTACATTGGGGAGACTGGGCGCCTCCTAGCAGAGCATTTTAGGGAACATCTCTGGGACACCCGCACCAATCAACCACACCATCCTGTGGCCCAACATTTCAACTCCCCCTCCCACTCTGCCGAAAACATGGAGGTCCTGGGCCTCCTTCACCGCTGCTCCCTCACCACCCGACGCCTGGAGGAAGAACGCCTCATTTTCCGCCTCGGAACACTTCAACCCCAAGGCATCAATGTGAACTTCAACAGTTTCCTCATTTCCCCTTCCCCCACCTCACCCCAGTTCCAAACTTCCAGCTCAGCACTGTCCCCATGACTTGTCCTACCTGCCTATCTCCTTTTCCACCTATCCACTCCACCCTCCTCCCTGACCTATCACCTTCATCCCCTCCCCCACTCACCTATTGTACTCTATGCTACTTTCTCCCCACCCCCACTCTTCTCTCATTTATCTCTCCACGCTTCAGGCACTCTGCCTGTATTCCTGATGAAGGGCTTTAGCCCGAAATGTCGATTTTACTGCTCCTTGGATGTTGCCTGAAATGCTGTGCTTTTTAGCACCACTAATCCAGAATCTCCTTTCTTCCCCATACCCTTGCACACCATTAGATAGTCATTTATTTATACATCCAAATAATTACCCAATGCCCTCATGAATGCTTCGACTGAACCTGCCTCCTCTACATTACCGGACAGTGCATTCCAATCCTTGGCTACCTGCTGTGTAAGAGATTTCATTTCTCTCACACATTCGCTTTGTTTGCACATCACTTTAACTGTTTGCCCAATCACAGTTCTGAAAACCTCTATCAAATGTCCTCTCAACCTCAGACAAAGAACTGTCCCAACCTCTCCAATGTATCCTCACAACCAAAGTTTTGCATTCATGGGACCATTCTTGCGAATTGTTGATGCACTCTCTACGATTCATTCACATCCTTCCAATAATGTGACTCTAGAACTGCACACAATTCTCCAGCTGAAGTCTAACAAGTATTTTGTACCAGTTCAATGTTCCTTCTCTTGTACTCTATGATCCTTTTAATAAAGTTGAGAACATGTATGGTATACTAACTGCTCTCTCCACCAAACCTTTAATGATCTGTGCAAACATTTACCCAAGCCCCTCTGCTCCTACACCCCATTCCTCTTAGAGCTCTACCCTTATTGTATGTCTTTCAATGCTCTTCCCACCAAAGTGCATCATATCATAGGGCTTTTGCCCGAAACGACAATTTTCCTGCTCCTCAGATGCTGCCTGACCTGCTGTGTTTTTCCAGCACCACTCTAATCTTGACTCTAATCTCCAGCATCTGCAGTACTCACTTCTGTCTACATTTCTCTATGCTGAATCTCACTTGCCAACTACCTGCCCTCTCCACACAACACAGACGTTTCACACTGTCTTCCTTACTGCTTACAAATCTTCCAAGTTTAGTGTCATCTGTAAACTTTGAGGTTGTCTCCTGCACTCCAAGATCCAAATCATTAATATATCAGAAAAGGTGAGGTTCACAATGCTGTTGTCTGGGCACTCCACCAAAACCCTTCCTCCATCCGGAAAAATATCCATTAACCATTCCATATCCAGCACATCAACATCATTTAGCCTTCCTGCTACCTTTTCAAACAAAAAAAATCAATCTAGTAAAACACTATTTCTCAAGTCCGCCACACACTATTTCTCATTTTGAAATCCATGCCGACTCCTCCTAATCAAACCACCTTTTCTTTTGTTGCTTCCAGTTCTTTCCCAAATAATTGTTTCTGGAAGTTTCCCCACCACCATGGTTAAACTAACTGGTCTGTAATTGCTGGGACTGTCTTTCCCACCTTTCTTGAACAACATTGTAATGACAGCAATTCTTCAGCCTTCTGGCACCTCCCTGAGTGCAGGGAAGACTGAAAGATTGAGGCCAGAGCCCCTATAATTTCTACCCTTGCTTCCTTACATCCTCGGATGCATCTCATCTAGTCCTGGTGTCACCGTTAAGTACCAACAGTTTATCCCAGACATCTTCCTTACTGATTTTTAAGCTCTTCTTAGGCATAGAGTTATAGAGTCATAGAGATGTATAGCATGGAATCAGACCCTTCGATACAACGTGTCCATGCCAACCAGATATCCTAACCTAATCTAGCACCCTTTGCCAGCACTTGGCCTATATCCCTCTAAACCTTCCTATTCATATACCCATCCAGATACTTTTTAAATATTGTAATTGTACCAGCCTCCACCACTTCTTCTGGCAGCTTATTCCATACAGATACCACTCTCTGTGTGAATAAGTTGCCCCTTAGGTCTTTTATATCTTTCCCTTCTCACCCTAAACCTATGCCCTCTAGTTCTGAACACTCCCACCCCAGAGAAATGACCTTGTCTATTTATTCTATCTATGCCCCTCATGATTTTATAAACCTCTATCAAGTCACCCCTCAGCCTCCAGGGAAAACAGCCCCAGCCTGTTCAGCCTCTCCCTATAGCTCAAATCCTCCAAATCTGGCAACATCCTTGTAAATCTTTTCTGAACCCTTTCAAGTTTCACAACATACATCCTATAAGAGGGAGACCAGGATTGCACACAATATTCCAAAAGTGGCCTAACCAATGTCCTAGGAGAAAGTGAGGACTGCAAATGCTGGAGATCAGAGTCGAAGAGTGTGGTGCAGGAAAAGTACAGCAGGTCAGGCAGCATCCGCGGAGCAGGAGAATCGCATTTCGGGCATAAGTTCTTCATCAGGAACCAATGTCCTGTACAGCTGCAACATGACCTCCCAACACCTATAGTCAATGCTCTGGCCAATAAAGGAAAGCATACCAAACACCTTCTTCACTATCTTATCTATCTGCAACTCCACTTTCAAGGAACTATGAACCTACACTCCAAGGTCTCTTTGTTCAGCAACACTCCCCAGGACCTTACCATTAAGTGTATAAGTCCTGCTCTGATTTGCTTTTCCAAAATACAGCACCTCACATTTATCTAAATTAAACTCCATCTACCACTCCTCAGCCCAATGGCCCATCTGATCAAGATCCTGTTGTACTCGGAGGTAACCTACTTTGCTGTCTATTACACCACCAATTTTGGTGTCATCTGCAAACTTACTAACTATACCTCTTATGTTCGCATCCAAAACATTTATATAAATGATGAAATCGGTGGACCCAGCACCGATCCTTGTGGCACACCATTGTTCACAGGCCTCCTGTCACCTTGGCCTGGGCAGCAGCATCCTATTTTGTAAAGACACATGCAATGCAACACATTCATTTAACACCTCAGCCATGGCCCTGCCTCCAGGTGCAAATTTCCTTTTTGGTCTTTTATCTTTCCTACTCTGTCTTTGACCACCACCTTTCTATCTTCCTTACCAGTCATACACCTACAGAAGACTTTGGGATCCCCCTTATGTTAGCTACTAGTCTTCTCTCCTAATTCTTCTTCGCTTATCCTCGACGATTTCATAACCACCCCCTCCACAAGCCTTTGGCATTCCTCTGGATTCTTGATTTTATTTTCTGCCTTACGCCTATCAAAAGCCCATGTTTTACTTTCTAATGCTAATCTCTACCAGCTCTTTCGTCCAAGGAGTGCTGACTTTGTTTGCTCCTTTCCAACTTGACAGTAACAGAGGCATTTGCTCTTTGAAGGTCGCCCATTGTTGAGTCACAGTTTGTCATGGCAACCTCTTGTTCCGTCAGTCATGCCCAGCTCTGGTCTTGTCCCGTTGCATCTAATGTGCTTAATGAAACAAAGTTGAGTCATTTGGCAATCTCAGAGGAAATATATTAATCTCTGTTTTATGAAATGAGGAAAACATTAATCTGGTGTGGAACATTATCACACTGAAATATCAGGGAGAGGCTTATTCTGCTAGGGTTGTGACTGAGGCACATTGTTGTGGAAGAGGTAAAAGAAAAGCTGTATTTTATATGACTAAGTCAGGCGTAACTCAAGATTAGTGCTTGACACGGGCACAGACTGTTCAAATTGAAAATGATTCATTTCCCCAGAAACAACCACTGGAATTACAAAAACATATCCCACAAGAGATAGGAACAGGAAGAGGCCATTTAGCCCTTCGAGCCTGCTCTCCCATTTAATAGGATCATGGCTGATCTAACATTACTCATGTCCACTTCCCTGCCCTGTCCCCTGATTCCTTGAGTCTCTGACTGATCAAGAGTCTGCATCAACCTTAAATATACACAAGGACTCTGTCTGCATAGTTTACTGTGGCAAGGAATGTCTACAAATTAACTACAAATTAAATTTAAAGCCATAGCTTATGTAGTGTTTTATTCTTTTACAGTGGCCTTTAACAACTTTGCTACTTCTTTTTTCTTTTCATTGTCAAGAAGAATGTCAAATCCTATTCAAACATCCAGTAAAATCATTTATAAATTATCCATATGGTAAAGTCACTCTGCTTCTGATTGTAAGAGTTTTTATTAACATTGCTGAGACTGCACAAAGAACATTATAGTGCAGGAACAGGCTCTTTGGCCCACCAAGACTGCATTAACACACGATGCCTTCTGAAACTAAAAACGATTTGACTCTATGCAATCCATAACCCTATATTCCCTGCCTATTCATATATCTGTCGAGATGCCTCTTAAACCATGTTCCCGTGTCTGCCTCTACCAGCTATTCTGGCAGTGCATTCTAGGCACTTACCACTCTCTGTGTAAACAAAAGTGCTGCCACTCACATCTCCCCACCACAGCAATGTCTCAACTTCCTCAAGACGCTAAGGAAATTTGATATGTGCAAAATGACTCATCAATTTTCATAGATGTATTATCGAAACCATTCGATTTGGTGCATCCAATCTATTTTGTTCAAAAAGCACACAATCTGTAGGCAGGCAGTCCATGTAACATTTTATAAAGTCCTACTTTTGAAATAAATCCAGTCTGACTCCAGGTTGGGATACAGACAGATTCTAACCTCACACCTTTAATGCAGTGTCTGAGCTGAGATGTCACCTTTTTTTAATCCACTGATAAAACCTTCAGTTATCTAGGGGCTGTGACTTGAAAGAAATTCTTGGATTTACACATTAATCAATTGAAACCTGCATCCATATTCTAAGTGATTCAGGACTAAACAGTAATCTAGGTTTGTTCAATACATTGCATCAGTTGTATGACACTTTGATCTCTTACCATAAATTCTGTGTCCTTTATATCTGCCCCACTCGCTACCTGACGCTCTGAAAGCTTGTATTTTCAGATAAATCTGTTGGACTATGTCCACCCCAGTCCAACGCCTGCACCTCCACATCACAGCTTGGAATGGTAACTGCTCTTCCCAACACTGCAAAAAACTACACAGAGTCATGAACAGAGACCAGTCCATCGCATGAACCAGTCTTCCAACCACTGACTCCATCTATATCTCCCACTGCTTCAGGAAAGCCACCAACATAATCAAAGATCCCTGCCACCCTGGTTTTACTCTCTTCCACTCTCTTACATCTGGTAGAAGATCTAAAAGTTTTAATACACGTGCGAACAGATTCAAGAACAGTTTCTTCCCCGCTTAAATCAGACTTCGTAATGGATCTCTCAAATGTTAATTCTGATCTATCTCTCTCACACCTTCTCTGTGGCTGTAACACTGTATTCTGCACTCTGTTCTGCTACTCTAATGCACTTTGGATGGCATGATCTACGTGTATAGCATGTAAAACAATGTTTTTCACTGTATCACAATCAGTGACAATAATAAATCAAACTCAAACTCAAATTAAATCTATGTCTCCTAATAATTGACATTTCTACCCAGGGAAAGCGATGCCAACTATCCATTCAATCCATGTCTCTCATAATTTAATATCCGTCAGGTCAAGTGAAAATAAACCAAGTTTGTCTAATCTCTCCTCATAGATTAGAATCATAGAATCCCTATAGTGTGGAAACAGGCCCTTTGACTCAAGTCCACAACGACCCTCTGAGGAATATTCCACCCAGACCCATTCCCCTACCCTACTACTCTACATTTACCCCTGACTAATGCACCTAACCTACACATCCCTGAACACTATGGGCAATTTAGTGTGGCCAATTCACCTAACCTGCACATCTTCAGACTGTGGGAGGAAACCGGAGCACCCAGAGGAAACCTGCACGAAACCCGCACAGACACTGGGAGAATGTGCAAACTCCACAGAGACAGTCATCCGAGGCTGGAATCGAACCCGGGTCCATGGCGCTGTGATGCAGCAGTGCTAGCCACTGAGCCTCCAAGCCGCCGTGCCACCCTCCAAAGCAAGCAACAGCCTGGTAAACCATGTCTGTACCTGCTCCAAAGCATTCACACCCTTCTGGTAGTGTGCTGACCAGAACTGTACACAATATTCCAAATGTGGCCTAACTAAAGCACTGTACGGATTAGCCAAAACTACACAGTAGATTTTGCGTTTAGAAAGCTAACTCAACTTAATAGAGCCCTCTAGTGGTGGCACTGACCAATAGTTTTGCAGCAATATTTTCCAATGAGCACAGTTTTGTGTTAGCCGTGAGCAAATTGTCACCACAAATCAACATCAAACCATTTTGATTACTGAAGAAACCGATGAGTTTTGCTTTCAAGACCACAAATTAAATTATGTTGCAGTTTTAGGAAAAACTTCTGTCATTCACCTTGCACCTGGTACCAATATATACTGCACCAATGGAGAACAGTATGACTGTTAATGCTTTTGGATAGAAGGTTAATAATATGCTGTTAGCTGCTAGTATCCACAGGACAATAACCATAAAGAGGACACTAATGTCATCTCCTGGTGTGACTAGAAGAGAGAGATAATGTAAAGATCCATTAAAGATTTCATACTAGCTAAGAGAGGGTCATGTCTGTTTTTTTATTAATCAACTAATGACCCTAAGGCACTCCATATGTACTCATTAACAAAGCTGTTGTTGGTCAGGAAATGACACTAAATGGTACAATTCACATAAGAATATTTATTCCATTGCTGTTACGGAAAATGAGATTAGCACAAATGAGCACTAACTGCACAGCATGCAGGCCACAGCCTTGTATTCTCCACTGGTCAGAGGTCATAAAAACGCCATTACTGTATCTAAATGCACAGAGGGCACTGTCTGTTAAAGACACAGTACCATTCAATATGAAGGTATTTGATAAATGCTGTCTCATCAAATTATATTGTGGAACAATAATCAGTCATAGATTGACAAAAACAAACAATGGCATAACTATTCTCGTAATGATTGAAACATTTGCTTTTCAGATAATTCTCAAATGAACTACTTTGGTAAAATGGCTCATAATTAACAAGATTATGAAGAATTCAAGTTGTGCTTGGTTTGATTGATAACTTCTTGATTCATTATGTTTAAGCAAATCCATTTTTATCTTGAGGAACCCTTGCTTAATGTGATCTGTTTTCTCATAAGTTTTTTTTAACCTCCTCTTGGCTTATGTAAATATAATTCTCACAAGAACCAATGGCCATCATCACTTAGTTGAAGATTCAGGGCAGTGTGATGTCCAGTGGCAAGTTCCATAAACTTCTACGAGTTGTGCACTATCTTCCTGCAACTTGTATCAATGACCCGGAAGTAGTGGGGGCGGGATTAACCCTCAGGACAGACAGAAATGGTTGAGGGGTGAATACTGTCAAACATGAGGTATGAAAGGTGGATCTCGTACCACTGAATCCACATTTCTTACCCTATCATTGCAATGATGTCTTGCTATCAGTTGGCAAGGACAGGTTTTCATAATTTTTAACTCGATCTTCGATGCAATTGGAAGCCTGACTTAAGTTTAATGTTTGGGAAATGTGGTAGCTACGTGGGAGCAGTCAGATCAAGCAGGTTGTTTATACAAAATTACTCAACTTGTGGAATTCATTGCCACAGAGGGCTGTGGATGCCAGGTCATTGAACATATTGAAGACAGAAATTGATACATTTTTGATTGCCAAGTGCACCGAAGGTTACAGGGAGAAAGCAGGAAAATGGGGTTGAAAAATCTATCAGCCAAGATCGAAAGGTGGAGCACAATTGATGGGCTGAATGGCCTTATTCCTGCTCCTTTGGTCTTATGGTCTAACTTGGACAGGTGCTCCACTTGAATCAAATCTACTGCTAACTGCAACCTCTGCTCACTGACACTATCAGATGACTTGGTGACTGGAAGGACAGCAGATGCTGGAAGTCAGAGTTAGTAGATGCGAAGATGGAAAAGCACAGCAGGTCAGACAGCATCTGAGGAGCAGGGAGACAGTAAGGACAGCAGGTGCTGGAAGCCAGAGTTAATAAATGTGAAGCTGGAGAAGCAGATGCTATCTGACCTACTATGCTTTTCCAGCTTTACATCTATTGACTGTCAGATGACTGCCCACTCTTCAAAAGCTGTGACCCTGAGCCTGTGATATCCTCACAATGCACACTCCAAAGCCCAGTGCCCAGTTGTCTTTCCTAATTGGCAGGTACCATCCCCAAGGCCCCCATGTGCAGCTGTTCAGAGAGCAGGGCTTTATTCCCCTGGCAGCAGCCAATCTGCCCAGCCACTTTTTTAAAAAAGACTAAGTCAAAACCTCTGTATTTCTGGCTTCCCGGCTTCTACTGAAGAATGTGCTCCTTAGTCCCACAAATATATAAATGCCATTTGCTGAGCAGATTAAAGTGATATGTCCATCGACGGTGGTGATAATTGACATGAGTGAACCCAGCAACATCTGAAAAGTTATAGAATCATACAGTACAGAAACAGATCTTTCAATCCAACCAGTCCATGCCGAACATAAGCCCAAATTAAACTAGTCTCACCTGCCTGCACGTGGCCCATATCCCTCCAAACCTTTCTTATTCATGTACATATTCTAATGTCTTTTAAACATTGTAACTGTATCCACATTCACCACTTCCTCTGGAGGTTCGGTCTACACATGAACCACTCTGTGCAAACAAAAGAAATGCCCCTTACATCTTAAATCTTTCTCCTCTCACCTTAAAAATATGCCCCCAGTCTTGAAATCCCCCTCCCAAAGGAAAATACAACTGTCGTTCACCTTATCTATATCTGTCATAATTTTATAATCTCTTTTAAGGTCATCCCTCAACCTGCTAATCTCCAGCCGAACCAGCCTCTCTTTATAACTCAAGCCCTCTATTCCCAGTTGGTCATCTCTTGGTGCCATTAACATGGAGATTAATGATAGGAAGGAAGGATTCAATTGGAGAAGATTCATCCAAGAATAATTCTTTAAAAACTTTCTTTAAAGTTAATACTTAGTTACAAGGACCTTTTCTGGCTGATCGTTACGCAGCCAATTACCAATGTATTCTTAGCCACAAAATATAATAGCTGTTTCAAATAATATTCAATTCAAATTTTGTGTGTGGGTTTAAAATCCATGTTAACCGGAGGATTCCCGACAGCTGTCCCCAAGCTACGAGAAAGAGGCTGAGGAGAAAGGTTTCAAAATTAACGAATATTGAAACTAGGAATGTTCTGACTGAGCTGCCTGTGTTTAAGATGCAAGGAATACCTGACTAAAATGGTGTTTCGAACCCCAGGAAGATTGGAGTAGATTTGAATGGATGATTTTATTCAAAATAAGTGAAAGGCCCAAGAATCGTAGAATCCCTACAGTGTGAAAAGAGGTCATTCGGCCCATTGAGTCTGCACTGACCCTCCAAAGAGCGTCCCATCCAGACATCACCCCCACCCTAACCCTGCATTTCCCATGACTAAACCACCTAGCCTGCTCATCCCTGGACGCTATGGGAAATTTAGCACAGCCAATCCACCAAGCCTGCACATCTTTGGACTGTGGAAAGGGAAACCAGAGCACCTGGAGGAAACCCATGCAGATTTGGGGAGAACATGCAAACTCCACATGGGCAGTTGCCTAAAGGCTGGAAATGAATCTAGAATCCTGGCACTGTGAGGTTGCAGTGTTAACCACTGAGCCACCCTGAAGAAATATCAATTCTTGCACAAATCAACTTTAAAGGCTAATCTTACAAATTTTGATAATTACCTTGCTTGAGTTTTGGCATGTGAAAATGGAGTTAGGATGCTCAGTTTAAAGTACAGATATAATTTATTGTAATTCTTTGTATAATTTATTTTACTGTATAATTTATTGTGCTTTTTTAATCATTTAATGTAACCAACTGTTCAAGGATGTTATTATTAAAATGTTATTATTAAAAATAATACTATTTGATTTTCAAAATTCTTTTATTTTAAACTAAACTTCATTCTTTTAGTAAATATTTGGGGTTTTGGTTTGAGGAGATTATTGAAATCATAATAAAGGACCTGGGGACGAAAGTTTTGAGATTGTACTGAGTCACAAATGAAAATCAATAAATGAAAAATATTTATCTTTCAAAAAGGAAAACTAGGAATAACTTTATTAGAGTCAAATGAGATTCAGTCTCACATTTTATAACTGCAAAGGGCATTTTAAGTAGTCGGCCCCTCATATCAAATCTGAAGAATTCACTGATTCTTGGCAGTTCTACTCCTTTGACCTATTAATGGCAAGTACTTAAATTTAATGTTGCAAGACAAGCTGCCAGATATTCAGTGTCTACCCTGTCATGTCATGGGGAATTTCAGGGTCGTTTGAGAAGGCAGTTTGAATGAACAAATTGAAGGTGAGAGAAACATTGACATCTCTCCTTGAGTGACAGCAAAGACAATTGGAGTTTTTAATTTGATATTCTGATTCTAAGGACATTCTGTTCTAATTAATATGTACAAATGCATTTAAAAATTGGTGATAACCTTTTTAATGAAAGTGTCAACTGGGATGGGATAGGCTAGCTTAAAGCATTGGAAATGTAGAAGAGTGTAGAATTTATTTCTGATGGATGTCTATTTTAAAATTCAATCCTCTAAATGCAGCAGCTGTCCTATCTGGGCCTGACACATACACAGTACCTTTCAAACCTGACCACAAATAAACACTGTGGGCAATTAAGAAGGAAAGAAGCTGATGGTTAAAAGTACTGAACATGAAGTATTAACTTTAGTTGTGTCCAGTGCAGCTTGTTATAATTACTTTTCAGTATTTAATTATTAGTTCTTTTCTTACCTTATATAAAGAATTCTCATTCACCTTTCACATAACAATTCTACTGATGAAGGATACAACGTGATCTGCCAAAGCTTTCTTCCTCATCACACATGCCAATTGATCAGTATAACTTCTGTCTTAAGTTTAGATATCTGGGAATCACAAACTCTTATTCTCTGCCAACAATATGGACAGTGGTAATTTTATGTTTGAATGGATGCTCTGTACAGGCCTGGAGTTCATGTACGCTGTGATCTAAATCAAATGTGCTTTCAGCCAATACTGAAGGGTTCTGAGGAAGGGTCACCGGACCCAAAACATTAAATCTGATTTCTCTCCACAAATGCTGCCAGACCTGCTGAGCATTTCCAGCAACTTCTGTTTTTGACTTCCAGCATTTGAAATTCTTTTGGTTTTTACTGAGGAGTATTTCTTTGGTCTACTTTGACACATTGCATCTGTGATAAAGAAGAAGCATTTCTGTTGATTTTGATCTGAGGTAGTACTTTTTAAACTGAGCAAAATCAAAAAAAAGAATTTTAAATTTGAACATGCAAGGGAACAAATTTTCAAATGCCGTTGTAAGAGACGCAGTTGTCATTGTTTCCGTCATAATAGATAGGCACAGATTTGGAAGATACAAGACTAAGAACTGGTTTTGCTTATTATCCATCCACAGAGTCATGTTTACAACATGTCTTCATGAGTTCTAGTGAAGGTGGGGAGCATACACTTTGCTGCCACTTTGTTTGCAATAGTGGACTGTGTAGATCCTGTTCTACTCATTACCAGTACGTGCTGATTACATTTTGGCCACACTACAGAACAGCAGAATAGTTACACTGCAGGAGCCCATCATGTCTACACTAGTTCTTTAAGCATAATGATGGAATGTCTTTCTACTGCCTTTTCCATATAACCCTGAATAATATTTTTGTACAGATGATCATCTAACACACTCTGTCTTGAATGATTCACTCTGACCTGTTTCTACTGCATTTGCAGGCAGTGCATGCTAACCACTTGCTGTGTGAAAGGTATTTGTTTCTCACATCTGTTTTGCTTCATGTAGACCCATTCCGTCTCTTTCCCTGTCCTCTTTGAGAGGGACCAGTTTGTCTCTGCTCTGTCCAAGAACCCTCATGAGTTTGAAAACTTCAAGCAAATCTCCTCTTAGTCTTCCCCTCTCAAAGGTAAACAAACCCCACATTTTATTTCAAGTTAAATTTCATAATCTGCCAGGTGAGATTTGAACCCATGGCCCTGCCACATTTGATGGGGCTTCTGGATTACCAGTCCACTGACATTATGAGAACTGCACCATCTTCAGTCTGTATGACATGTGGTATGGAGGAAGGTTTCGGTCTGTTCCTCAGCCAAGGAGTTGGGCATTAGTGACTGGCATTTTGGATTAACAAAGAGTCCTTCATGATCTGCCCACACATTGAGACGAACTGGTTTAGTTCATGTCAAGATCTGGAACTATACCTTACAAAATCCTAACAGTCATTCCAGAAACCCAAAAGTGATTTGTGTTTGTCCAAAGTTAAGTTCAACTCATTTCTTTATTGATAAATAAGAATAGAAAATGTTGATATTAGACAGCATTGGGCAGCTGAAATTGCAGGCAGTGTAATGTGTGACTGTGATGAGACTGCCAACATGGTGGAAGCATTGAACCAAAAGATGCTGGAAATTGGAAACAAAAACAAAACAGAAATTGCTAGAAAATCTCAGCAGGTTTGGTAGCATCTGTGGAGAGAAAGCACAAGTAATGTTTCAGGTCCAGTCACCCAACTTCAGAACTTCTGGACCTGAAATGTTAACTATAGTGGAAACATTTACTGGAGAAGATTTTTTTTCCTTTCAACCTGTAACTTCAACACTTTGGTTTTTAGTTCTGGTTTCCTCTTTTTGTGTCAGAAATTTAGAAAGTAAATGTTGCAAGCATCTGAAAAGATTGATGGGGTGGAAACTTCCGGGTCCCTGAGCAATGTGGCCGTTGGTGGGAAAGTTAGGGAAACGAGATGAGATCGACAGGAAGGTGATTCTGCCAAAAACAGAACGTCGTGGTCTCCAACCAAGTGCTAAATGGAGAGATATGAATCTCACTCATGATAGGCGAGACTAATTTACATGAATGAGCATTTCATTATTACCCAATCTCACCTCAACTTCTTCTTCATTATCAAATAGAAACTTGACAGTGTCCCTTCCTCTGAAACTGGAGAAGCACTTGACCCAAAACGCTAATTCTGAATTCTCTCCACAGATGCTGTCAGACCTGCTGAGCTTTTTTGCAATTTCTGCTTTTGTTTCTGATTTCCAGCATCTGAAGTTCTTTTGGATTTTATTTCAGAATTTAATCAATAAGTTTCTGAAAAAGTAAATGGACAGAGGATTGCCTTAGAAATGAAATACTTCCCCATATGTATTCTAAGCACCTTTCCACTGCTCTAAAGTGTCCCCTGCATTTGGTAATACTGCTCCTGATGGTTATTACGTTTCTGACGAATTTACAACGTGTTCTGTATTATGTTCATGTCCGAAAATGGGGATGAATTTGTCGACCCTGGTTGAGGTTGCATGTTGTAATTATGTCCTTAGAAGTCAGCAATTTTACTCCCAACTAGTTATGAGCACCCTAGTGAGCTAGAATATGCAAATCTTCTTGAAAAATGGTGACTTAGCAGCTCCATGTCTGTGAAAAGGAACAGTTAAGCTGAGAAAGGTTTTCTTGCTAAATCCTAACTACAGGGGAGAAATCAAAATAGATTGTTTTCACCTGATACCTCATTAATTATGTAATAAACACTGCTTTGTTAGCTGCATTTATGGCTCGGTGGGTGACTATATGATCAGCGAGAAATATTGACCAGACAGTTTCAAGTTTAGTCCAATGTGTATATTAAGTTAACTGATGTCAAATTAAGTGGTTGTGTTTGAATCCTGGGACAAAGAAGGGAAAAGATCAAGCAAATTGCTACGTAACAAATACTGTCAGTATCTGTATATTAACGAAATATAGTATGGTTTAACTATTGCCTCACATTAGATAGGATGTGGGCTCTTGCTATTTAAGGTCACAGATGAAAAGTGGTCACTTGAGCAATGGAATGCTGTTGTACCCAAGTACAAGTTTGTACCTGTCCGAGAGGAGAAACTAAAGAAACGTTTTGTTAAAACGTGTTTTATGTTCCCAGTTTTGATTTCACATAGAATTTAAGTTTGGTCATCATATTTATGCAATACCTTTTGTTTAAATTACCAAGGGCAAGGGAAGGGACTTTAAGATATAGGTCAATAAAAGAATCAAAGAACATACATTCATTAAAAGTAACTTCAGTTCCAATCTATTAAATTCTTGTAGTTATCATTTTGTAGTGTATTCATTGAAAGGTTAGTTCACTCAGTAGTACATATATGAATAGGGAGCCCACTCCCTACTTGTAATGAGTCAGCATTGTGAAGGAAACAGTGTGGTTATTTTTTATTAAATCTAAGCATCTGTTTAAGCAACAAATGGCTGTAAGGTGTAATTATCTGATCACCACTGACCTGCAGAAAATTCAACATGACCTCTCTTTGAGATGGTGGATGATGATAATAGAGGGGGGAAAATAGAGAACTATCAGTCAGCTTCCTGAAGCTTGTTGACTTTGTCAACCAGAATTCCAAAGAAGCTATTCAGCTTTAGTGTCTATGGCCGTATTAAGCAATAGTTGAATGGCGATGGCAATGAATGTGAATTTTACTGGGTGTGTCAGGTCGTGACAGGTCAATATTAGTGTTGAAAGACTAGCAAGCAAAGAAATAAAGTGCTCCCAGTTCGATGAAATAAGCCTAGATTTTTCACCCAAAGTCCCAGGCAGAGGTAACATGGCATCAATTGCTGTACATGCATCCATTGAATGCAGGTTTACTGAGGTCAAAGTAAATAAAATAACCAGAGCTCGCTCCAAGCATTGAATTTGTAAAAATGAGCCTGAAGCTGTTGGCCTGAGACCTGATTGTAATTAGGCTTCAAGGCTTGACTAAACAAAATCTGTTGAACTCCTGACATAGAGTCATAGAGTCATAGAGATGTACAGCACGGAAACAGACCCTCGGGTCCAACTCGTCCATGCCGACCAGATATCCCAACTTAATCTAGTCCCATTTGCCAATGTTTCGTCTGTATCCCTCTAAATCCTTCCTATTCATATACCCATCCAGATGCCTTTTAAATGCTGTAATTGTACCAGCCTTCCCCAATTCCTCTAGCAACTCATTCCACACACGCAACAGCCTCTGCATGAAAAACAGAGGTCCCTTTGATATGTTTCCCCTCTCACCTTAAACTTATGCCCTCTAGTTCTGGATCCCCCACCCCAGGGAAAAGACCTTGTCTATTTATCCTATCCATCCCACTCATGATTTTATAAATTTCTATAAGGTCACCCCTCAACCTCTGACGCTCCAGGGAAAACAGTCCCAGCCTATTCAGCCTCTCCCTATTGCTCAAACCCTCCAACCCTGGCAACAGCCTAATACCAAAGGCCCTCCTGAAGCAGCATGATGTCAGAAGCTCAGCTCGTATCACTGGCTTCAATGCTGAACTTGCCCACAGGTAGTGAGAGGTGAACTGGAATGGGGATTCCAGACCTGGGGGAAGAAAGGGCAAACCATGGGATGGGGCAGGGGATTGTTGATCAAGAACGGAAAGTTATGTGGCCATCATACTGGGCTGGCAGTGGATTGTTGTATCTTTACGAAACCAGGAGGAACATTCCTGTCTCTGAGTTTCCGAACCTAGAAGCATCAATGGCCTAATTGTTTATTTCATCCCCGACACGAAGACCCCTCCTCTAGAAGGCACTGCTGGACATTTAATTAACCTCATCTCGTGTCTTTAGATCACTGAGGGATATGTTTGTCTTGGTAAGATTTTCAATGTTACTTCACCTCGTTGTCAAAATGTGAGTACGAAAACTCAATTTACTCGTCAATCTGCACAAGAATGAGCATATCTTCCAGCTGGCCTATTGATTTGTTTGAAAATCCATTATTGGTTACACCTCTCGAGGCAAAAACCTCAAAAACATTTCATTGGGAAACCCCTTAGTACGTCTGAAAGAATTACTAACAACTGGCAATAAAGCAAAAGAAAAACTACATTTTAGTGGGTAAAATAAGAAAACTAGTGAAGAAATAGTTGAAATCCATTTTAACCTTGCATTATTATGCTTTGTTCATGGACACAAACTCCTGTTTTACATGTGTATGATGTATGCACAGAGACAATCTTGTATTACCATAGATAGGGCTGTTTATATCACCGAGGCAAAAGTGAGTACTACAGATGCTGGAGATTACAGTCAAGAGTGTGGTGCTGGAAAAGCACAGCAGGTCAGGCAGCATCCGAGGAGCAGGAAAGTCAACTTTTCGAGCACCTCTCTACTTCTATTGCCTCTCTACTCATGGCAGAGTAAACAGCACAGATTTTCCACTTGTACCTCAAGATCACATCAGGTATGAATAAATGACACAGGAATCAGATGTGGATAAAAGTCAGCTCTGCACAGAAACAGTGTGGGTTGTCCCATTGAAGTTTGGGTTTGGTAAGATGACATGAGGGAACTCGTCATGCATTCCGGTGAAAAGCCCTCCCGAAAAATCAAGGCAAGTTGGACTTTGGCAAAGAAATGTAAAATTCAGCTGCTCAGACAGAGGAAAACCTTTCTAATGACCAAGTGCGTAAAAGTGACTGCCCTTGGCTATGCTGATCTGCCTTTTATCATCGAGTTTTCATTCAAAACATGAAATGGCCTCCACCTCCATAAATTCTAACTGCACTAAAATCTACCTCTCTGCATCCATCCTGTCTCAACATGGATTGCTTGCATTCCAAAAATTTTGATCACATGATGAACTGTTCCAAAGTCAGATTATGTTAAAGCTGCTAAATAAATATAAGTTTTTGTTGGTGACAACATGACAGTTGACCATGAAATGCCTGATGACAATTGATCATGTGACACTTGTGTATGATCAATAATAAAACAAAAATGAGCAATGTCACTGCATTTGCCTTCCAAATGTTGGTTCCTTTGCCAATCTGTGCACTAAGTATCATTGTTCAAAGGTTTGCACCATAGCTGCTCTGTTATCTTATTCATGGGAAGTGGGCTGTTGCCCGAAGCTAATTTCCCTGGGGTTGGAGTTGGTGGTGAGCTGCATTCTTGAACCACAACATTCCATTTGGTGTAGGACAATGTCTCCCCCCATTGCATAACCTCCCCCCCCCATCCCCTCACCTCCCCTCCCCTCCCCTCCCTCTCCCCCACCCTCCACCCACCCAGCTGAATATTATCCAAATGGTTACGGCTCTTTACAATGCCACTGGCTCCCTCAGGTCCCTGCAGCACCCTAAGTCTCCCTCTTGCAGTGATTCCAGCAGTTACTGCTACGACACAACGGTGTGGTAGAGACAGAGCAATGGTAAGAGGTACAACCTGCAGGAAATCTGAAGTCTCGACTTTCCAGGTTACTGAAGTCCATATTAGCTCTGGATCTGGAGACAAAGTCCCATCTGAATCATAGAAATATAATTCATCCTTAATCTGTAACTTCCTTGCCCAGTGTGTCTGTCACTCTACCAGGAGGAAGTGAGGACTGCAGATGCTGGAGATCAGAGTTGAGGGTGTGGTGCTAGAAAAACACAGCAGGTCAGGCAGCATCACAGGAGCAGGAGAGTCAGAAATTTATGGATGCAATTTTCTCGTGTCTTTGTGTCAGCCTGAGGTTGCCCAAAGCTGAATTCAAACCTCAGTCAGTATGGGAGCATGTGTGAGCTGCCTCTTTAAGGTCTTCCATTGCCTGTTAAGCATCATGCTGAAGATAGTGGTGAATCAATTCAGAATCAACGTGAACAACCTGAGGTTCAGACAGTCACTGTTGTGGCTCACTTGTCCACACTGATTTTCATTAATCTGCCTCATCGTTTTCTGAAGTCCATCTCTGCTCAGAGTGTCCAATACCTTGGTAAGATACACAAAAGTGACTTACCGATCTTTGGTTTGCTCACAACTCATATTCAAGGGCTAAAGGGGTCAAAGACTATGGAGAGAAAGTGGGAACGGGGACAGCGTTGGGTGACAAGTCATGGTCATATTGAATGGTGCAGCAGGCTTGAAGGGTTGAATGGACTAATCCCACTCTTATTTGCTCTTTCCTTAAACCTGCCTGACTGTGACTACCACATCTGTGTTGTCTTTGTTTGTTCTGAGACTGCATCAGCTCTCTGGAAGATGGATTTTCACAGTGCTCGGCAGAAGCTTGTTCCAGAATCTTCCCAGCGGTGTGGAGTCTGAGTTTTCTCCTTAGTTTTTGTACGAGGCAATGATAATGATGGATGGAGGTCCTGTGGAAATCTGCACTGTTCCCAGCAGATCATGGAGACTGGAATGGAGGGATGGCTTCAATGCTTGGATCTGCATCAACACTGGGAAATTTGCTGTGCTTCACCTGGTTGCTAGTGGTTACTGCTTCCTCCACAGTTAGGGTATCATCCAGTTCTTCTTGACAAGCTATTGTTGACAGTATCATGCACTGTGCACTTGTCACTGAGCATTACAATTAGCCTTTAATGATTGTTTCAAGTCTGTGGATCATAAGCCTTAATACATTAGAATACAATTTTTAGTTTCAGGAATTAAGGTTTTAACTTCAGATAAACTTCTACTCTGATGTAAATGTGACTCAAAAAAGCCTTGATGTTAATATTACAAAGTCAGAGTAGACCGTGTGAACACTTGATCATGAATGACCTAATACTGGAATTGTGGTAAAGCCAGAAGATCTCTACTTACTTCAATAAAGATTTAAATGATGTATTTCGTTCCCAGATGAAGAGAGGTTGGGGCCAGTTGGACAATGAGTGAATTCCTTGGAGGGGATAAGACCTTCTGGAGGAGGGTTAATAAACCCCATTAGCAAAGTACGGAATCACAGTTATGTTGAGGACAAAGTTAATTTTCTGAAGATTTCCGAAAGCGTGCCGTTTGTCATTGAAATAGACTGTAGGGATAGAAGGTTGTTCTGTTTAAATTAAAAGGCTGTTAGCTCAGAAAACCTACGCTGTGGAAGTGAGGTAATTGGGGATATTTAAGAGACTGCTGGACATGCATATGGTCACAGAAATGTGAGGGTTCGTACATTAGGTTTAGCTGACATGAGGATCAATGGTCGGCACAACATCGTGGGCTGAAGGGCCTGTTCTGTGCTGTACTGTTCTATGTTCTATGTTCTATGCAGTTACATGGGAACAGGAGTAGGCCATTCAGTCCCTCCAGCCTGTACCACCATTCAGTGACTTGTGGCCTAACTCCACACTCCTGCCTTTGGCCCATATCCTCTCATCCTTTCGTTTAATGGAAATATTGCCATCTCAGATTTAAAATTAATAACTGATAGTTGCCATTTGTGAAAGAGAGTTCCTGATCTCTACCACACTTTGTTGGTAGTTATATGGACCAGACCAGAACCGCATCCCCGCCCCCCCCAAAATATTTTAAGAAGGGAGCCATTTTCTTATTGTAAAGGCAGATGGGAAGCGGGTATTCCAGCTGTGATGCAACTGGTCAAACCACATGGCTTTAAGCAAAACAGAATTTATTTAAACACTGGAGTTGAAACACGAACAAAAGAAAGCGGGATTTAGAATAACTTAACTATTGGAAACTTAACTGATCTGACACAGCGACTTAACAAAGGAGCTGTTCCAATTACTGCAACATCCCATAAACACACCGCTTAGCAAAAAGTAAATTCATACACAGCGGCACGGTGGCTCAGCAGTTAGCACTGCTGCCTCACAGCACCAGGGACACAGGTTCGATTCCAGCTTCGGGTGAATGTCTGTGTGGCGTTTGAAAATTCTCCCCGTGTCTGCGTGGGTTTCCTCCAGGTGTTCCGGTTTCCTCCCACAGTCCAAAGATGTGCAGGTTAGGTGAATTGGCCATGCTAAATTGCCCGTATTGTTGGGTGCATTAGTCAGGGGTGAATGTAGGGGAATGGGTCTGAGTGGGATTCTGTTCGGAGGGTCGGTGTTGGGCTGAAGGGCCTGTTTCCACACTGCAGGGAATCTAATCTAATCTAATCTAATCTAATCTGAACGTAGGTTCTTACAGGCAGGAGAGATTTCAGAGAGAAAAGTCAGCCAGGGATCATCTGCTGAAGCATGGAACTTTCCTTGCACTGAAGCAGCATCTGTGTCTGCTACAACTAAACCAAACTCAGAAAAACCTGAACTGGGAGAACTGGCCACTCCCCTGCCATTGTTAAATTGGACATATCCAGACATTTCAGCACCTCTGCCTTTACAACCTCTCTTGAAATAAACCAAAGGACAAAGTAATCTTTTAAAGTGATAGCATCGTCACAGTAGAAGTGCTTCCTAACATTATTCCTGAATGGTGTTGCCCTATTTCTCATATTATGCTCCTAGTTCTAGAATCCCCAAACAGTGGCAATAGTTTATCTTTGTCTGTACTGTCTTGTCCTGATAATATCTTGAAGACGTCGATCAGGTTACCCATTGACATTTAAAATTCTAAGGGAAACTGGCCTAATTTGCATAATAAATTAGAAATAAATAATGAAGTGTCACTGGACCCAAAATGTTGACTCTGCTTTCTCTCCACAGAAACTGCCAGAACTACTGAGTTTCTCCAGCTATTTCTATTTTTGTTCCTAACTTGTATAATCTCTCGTCATTAACCCCTGAAGTCCACGTAGCATTTTTGTAAGTCTATATTGTACTCCCTCCAAGGCCAACCTGTCCTTCCTAAGGTACGGTGCCCAGATCTTCTCACAGTCCTCCAAGTGGGGTCTAACCAGAGTTTTGTATAACTGCAGTATAACTTCTGCTTCCTTCTAATCCAGTCCTCTCGGTATAAAGGCCAGTATTCCATTAGCTTTCTTGATAATTTTTTTCCACCAGTTCATGACATTTTAAAGATCGATGTATCTGAATCCTGAAGTATCTTTGGACATCCATTGTATTTAAGTTCATACCATTCAGAAAGTGCCATGATATCTCCCTTTTGGTCCAAAATGGATAATTTCACACTTGCTTAATTTTGAACTCCATCTACCATGGTTTTGCCCATTGATTTAGAACATAGAACATAGAACATTACAGCGCAGTACAGGCCCTTTGGCCCTTGATGCTGAGCTGACCTGTGGAACCAATCTAAAGCCCATCTAACCTACACTATTCCATTTTCATCCGTATGTTTATCCAATGACCATGTAAATGCCTTTAAAGTTGGCGAGTCTACTACTGTTGCAGGCAGTGTGTTCCATGCCCCTACTACTCTCTGAGTAAAGAAACTACCTCTGACATCTGCCCTATGTCTCTCACCCCTCAATTTAAAGCTATGTCCCCTCATGCTAGCCATCACCATCCAAGGAAAAAGGCTCTCACTGTCAATCCTACCTAACCCTCTGATCATTTTGTATGTATCAATTAAGTCACCTCTCAACCTTCTTCTCTCCAACGAAACCAGCCTCAAGTCACTCAGCCTTTCCTTGTAAGACCTTCCCTCCATACCAGACAACATCCTAGTAAATCTCCTCTGAACCCTTTCCAAAGCTTTCACATCCTTCCTATAATGTGGTGAGTAGAACTTTATGCAATACACCAAGTGCGGCCACACCAGAGTTTTGTACAGCTGCAGCATGACCTCGTGGCTCTGAAACTCAATCCCTCTACCAATAAAAGCTAACACATCGTATGCCTTCTTCACAACCCTATCAACCTGGGTGGCAACTTTCAGGAATCTATGTACATGGACACTGAGATCTCTCTGCTCATCTACACTACCAAGAATCTTGCCATTAGCACAGTACTCTTTATTCCTGTTACTCCTTCCAAAGTGAATCACCTCACACGTTTCCACATTAAACTCCATTTGCCACCTCTCAGCCCAGTTCTGCAGCTTATCTATGTACGTCTGTAACCTGCAACATCCTTCAGCGCTATTCACAATTCCACCGACCTTAGTGTCATCCATAAATTTACTAACTCATCCTTCCATGCCCTCCTCCAGGTCATTTCTGAAAATGACAAACATCAGCGCCCCCAAAACAGGTCTTTATGGTACACCTCTAGTAACTGAACTCCAGGATGAACATTTCACATCAATCACCACCCTCTGTCTTCTTTCAGCTAGCCAATTTCTGATTCAAACTGTTAAATCACCCTCAATTCCATTTTTTTAAAAAAATTCAATATCTTTTTGTAATTTTAAGCTAGAATCTACATTGTCCACAATGCCACCTATATCTGGTTGGTCCTTATGCAGACTGTATCTAACTGGATTGAGAGAACAAACCTGCACTTTAAGCAAAGAAAATAGGGAAGATATTGTTCTCTGTGAAAAGTGTAAATTGAATTTAAGGTCAGTCTGGATTTTTTGAGGGAAAATGCAGAAGGATGACTTGCTTACTTTCCAGCTAATCTACACAAACTTTTGAGGCCGGAAACAGTCAGCAAATTTAGCTGGGAAGACCATGAGAAGCCAGTTGGGTAGCTGCCAGAAATCATAATAAAGAGCTGAGGGATTCACAATCATAAGATGTTCGGTAAAAGTTTGAGTCTCACTTAGCCAGGAAGGTAATAGATCTTTCTCCATAAAATATTGGTTCAGGGATCACCTAAAATACTAAGAGAAACTAATGAAGAATTCTGGAGGATTGTTGCATGCCTTGTAGGAATTGACCTTCAATATTCTTCTTATGGATGAGGGGATTCTTGGTAGGAAGCAAACAAAAAATTTACTTTATAGTTAAAGTAATTATGAACAATTGCATTGAGTTAGAAGTATGTACTCTTTTTAATTCTTATATGATATAAAGTTTGCTTTTATTTGCACACATGTTAATTCTTATTGCTGGATGTTCAAATTTCTCTTTAAATGTTAACTAATAGGATTGTAACACAATCCAAAATGCTGTGAATTGACGAACTGCCTGTAACAGAAGGAATGGGTGTGAGTTAATTCCATCCTAGTGCCTCTTTCCAAGGGTTACTGAAGTTATCCCCTGAACTCTTAAAAACCTCAAATAAGTATCAAAGATAGAGGGCTGGCATTTCCTAATCTCCCTGGGTATTTCTTTTTCTGGTGTCTGTGTCTTTTTTCCTGGTACAAGCAAATTTTCAATAAAAAAAACCTTTTCGACCTTGAAAACCCATTCACTGATAATAGGCATCACTTACTGATAATAAGCATCCATTTATAGATATTAATTTTTCAAGAATTTGGGATGAAAGAAATGCTCGTTTATTGCTCTGGGAATGAGGTTAAAATCTGAGTTTTTTTGTTATTGTACATCATTTTGACTGTATTATCAAAGTGTTACAATTTTAACACTTCCATGCAATGTTGAAGTGTTCTTGTTTAAGCAGTGAGAGGATGATATCTATGGATTTGGTTTCACTGCATCAGACAGAATGTTGGAGTTTGGTTAGATTCTAGGTTTGAATGAATTGTGACACAAATTATTTTGATGCCTTGATGAGTATTCATTGTTTGGGTTAAAAACGCCAGTTGAGCAGAAATAGCAGGATGACTATTGGGTTGTTGAAACTAAACAAGATGAGATGTTAACAGGGCAAGAGCGCTGGTAACTTTATTTGTTGGTTTGAAAATGTTTGCTTTACATAAGGTGGGGCCAAGTTCTGAATGAAACAAACTTCAATGGATAAATTTTACAAACTAAATGGTTGTGGTTGCTTGTCATCTATCTTAGATCCTGTCCGTGAGGAAGCTATTCAATTAATCAACACTAAAAATTGATCAGGGCAAGTTTGATCTGTTTAGCATCAAACAGGAAGATACAAAGTGGGTTTGTTCCGGTTTCCTCCCACAGTCACAAAGATGTGCAGGTCAGGTGAATTGGTCATGCTAAATTGCCCAGAGTGTTAGGTACAGGGGAATGGGTCTGGGTGGGTTGCTCTTCGGAGGGTCGGTGTAGACTTGTTGGGCCGAAGGGCCTGTTTCCACACTGTAGGGAATCTAATCTAATCTGAATCTAATCTAATCTAAATCATGCATTTAATTATAGCCATAAATATCTTTCATCAGGAAAGATAATGTGCTGGGCTCAGGAATTGAAAATTTCCAAATCAACAATCTGCCTTTCTTCATTTATTTTCTGATTTTTCTTTCAATTGGGACAATGCGCATTGGTGGGAGTGTTTGAAGTAATTCAGATGTTACTGAATCACAACATTAAAACATTCATGTAACTGCTGTCTAGAACACGTCAAATAAATGTTTAACAACTTATTTTATATAGAACTTTAACCTTATGATAAAAGTCCCAAAGTGACTCACAGGAGCATTATAAGATGAAGTATTATTCTGAATGACATATGGAGATGTCAGACACATCACCAAAAGTTTTGTAGAAGAGGTAGGTTTTAAGAAATGCCTGAAAGGAACAAGTGAGGTGGGGAAGCAAAGAGGTGTAGGGAGATCATTGCACAGCTTGGAACTTTGGAGCCACCGAAGATGAGAGGCCTGAATGAGAAGAGCTCAGATATCTTAGAGGGCTGTAGGGTTGGAAGTGAGGATGATAATTTTAAAATAAAGACTTTGCCTGAGTTGGAGCCAATGGAGACCAATGAGCATCGGGGTGACAGAGGAATATGAAATATTGGTCACATTATGTAGTGGTTGGTTTTTGTTCAAAGTAACGAGTAAAGAAACTAAGACATACAGTAAATGTTGTCAGCTTATATTTTTCTTATGTAGAAGTTTACCAGGAGGTAACATCCACCAGTATGCATTGCCATGGTTGTAAGATAGAAAACCAGGAGGTCTTGTTGGAATGTTGAGTTTGGAAGTCTGCTATTTCCATTATTTTAATAAACACAATTCAGAATCCCAATAAAAACAGGCTTAATTAATATAATTTGTGCTGGAATAATGTTAGTGATTTGAGGTCAAGATCACGCAAGATGCAAGATAGTGCCGAATATGGTCGATTCCTTGCGAGGTCATGCATGCAGATCTAAGTTTCCTATTTCCTACAATCGTTCTACATTCTTTAAACTGAATAGCATGCTTTTAAAAATTACTAATAACTCTGTTTTATGTAAAGTCACTGGTTTGAAGCTCCTCTACCCTACTGCTGTTAGAATACTGAATGGACTCACAAACTCTTAACATTCACCTGTACCTGTGTTTTTGTTTTTGCCGCTGTTTACCTATTATTTACTATCTATGCTACTTAACTCTGTGATCTACCTGTATTGGTTGCATGACAAAGCTTTTCATTGTGCCTCGGTAGACGTGACAATAAATTCAACTCAATTCAATTCCATCTTTAGTTCCTTAGGGATTGATTGCTCGAGACCAGTTTGGGCATAAGCTTTTATGCTGGATTTGCCACACATGTAATGATGAGTCAAGATACATATTGATTGGATTTCACCATGACCTTGGTGCTGCAAGTGGTTATTTCTGATTAAAGAAGAGAAGATTAAGCATATCAATTTAAGGCATGGGTGATTGCTAACATTGGGTGGGACAAAAGCATGGAGCTGATTTCAACATGCCAAAGGGTGGCATGATGGAGCTGATTTTAACATGCCAAAGGCACGATGGCTCATTGATTGGCACTGCTGCCTCACAACACCAGAGACCCGGGTTCAATTTCACCCTCGGGCAACTGTCTGTGTGGAGTTTGCACATTCTCCCTGTGTTTGCGTGGGTGCAGTCCAAAGGTGTACAAGTTAGGTGGATTGGTCATGCTGAATTGCCCTGTGATGTCCAGCGATGTGCAGGCTAGGTGGATTAGCCATGGGAAATGCAGGATTTTAGGGGTGGGTGGGGTGCCCTTCAGAGGATTAGTGTGGACTCAATGGGCCGAATGGCCTGTTTCCACACTGTAGGGATTCTGTGAAAAAGCAACATTGAGAGGACAGCCTCAGACTGGGGTCGGCAGTTTTACTGCCCATTGGTATTGATTCAGTGTTTGCTCCTACTTTTACGAGATAGCTGCACTGCCTCCTGTTCAAACCCATTTTAACTCGAAAAATCAGGCTCCTTTGATGCACACAGGAATTTGATTGACATTTAGGAAAGGACTAATGGGAGTGTATTCTGCCAGTTCCATTAGTGCCAGAGGCAAAAGGGCTAAAAAAAAATGTCAGTTTGAAATTATTTGAGGGACCAGGAGCAAGGCCAGTCATAAAGAAATCATGAACAGTGAGTGAATGCTTCCCTTAAGTAAAGTGAGAGCAGATAAATGAGAAAGCAATTCCTTCAGAGAAGGGAGATTGGAACATGGAAAGGGAATCTGTTGAAAACTGCGGGGAGGTACTCGAGGATGAGGTGAGATGTGAAGGCACTGTTCTATTTGCAGAGGATAGGGTTGGTTTGCCAGTTCAGTGCAATCTGAGTACTTTAGGTAAGGTGGAAGTCAGGTTGGATGAATTCCAAAAAAAAGAGAAAAGACATGAATTCACGTTTTACAAATATGTATGTAGTTTCTCCAACCAGATGGTTTCATTGTGTCATCAACAGTCATTGCTCGAATAAAAGACTATAATTAAATAATTTGAAATAATCAGAATGAATTAACAATTTGAGTTATTCACACTTTTTGTTTTTCACACTTCTAACTTGAATATTCTTTCTTCAAAAGATTCTGTACCCTTTTATAACCTATCTAAAATATTTCATTGTACTTCTTTATCAATCTTCTGTGTTTTTTATAACCTTAGTTTCTCTGAAAAGTAACTCCGAATTATCAGATTAAATTTCACGTCAGTGTTGGCTGAAATTAAATCATATTACCTGGATATAAAGTAAATCGTATTTTAATGAACTGATCTCAATCATTTTGATTCTGTTCTAATAGCATGCTTTACATTTTTACGAGTATGGAACCCTCTGTATTCCCAGGTATTTATCAACAAAATACACCTGGCTAAACTCCTAGTCTTACGTGTGATAGATAACGAGCTTCAGTCTATGTGCAATAATGTTACTTTTTACAAACTTGTACATCTGCATATTAATTGACTTGAATAGGTAATACATTATTGCATTTCTGGTCACTACAAAAGAAGTGTGTTCCTTGGCATCATCCGTCTCAAAGTAGAATTGATGTCATCACTAAATATAGGGCTTACCACAACATGTCATCCTTTGATGTGTTGTACTGTCACATAACATACTGCAAATTGTGTTACCCTATATGTAACATGACAGTGCACATCAGTCTTTTATTATAACAATCCTTTTTGTTAACCTGGATAATTTATTGCATATATTGGAAAACATAAGTCACTGTCAGTGAGAGCACACCTGCATCTCTTTGAACTCTAGCCAGAGGAAATGAATTTCAAAAATGAATAATATACACCTTTGGTGTTAGTCACTTGGATAGAGGAGAACTGCAGCAGGCAAGGCGAGAACAAGCCAAATAGAGCAGTTCCCACAGAAATGTTTAAACTAGGTTCTAAATTTCAAAAGATAAACTTGTAAAGTGCTGAATATCCAATTCCTAAACATCTATTTGATAAAATCTTTGAACACAGAAGTTTTTGAAAATGCTAGAATCGTATTTTTCACAGACTGTTTTGACAAAGTTTCCTAATAAATAACTTCTAACAATTTAGATTTACACATAATTATATGTTGTAAAGTACTACCACAATTCTATCTGCGCTGCAGAGTTAACAAGAAAGATTGGTATTCCAATTTAATCCTGGAATTCTCAGTTTTCCCCAATCTAATTTTAATAATTCTTTTTACATTCCTTACTTTCCTTGCTTAACCATTCCTTCAGAATTATGCAGTCAGACAGTCAGCTTTCTAAACTCAGATGAAAGTAATTCTACTCTCTCCACCAGAAAGCACAAGATTCACTTTTGATTTTTCCCTCTTCTCATTAAGGAGTAACCAGCCTCTTCTCAGTTATTCCTGATGAAGGACTTTTGCCCGAAACATCAATTTTCCTGTTCCTTGGATGCTGCCTGACCTGCTGTGCTTTTACAGCACCACTCTAATCTTGACTCTGATCTCCAGCATCTGCAGTACGCACTTTCGCCCAGCCTCTTCTCAGTGTCCATTTGCTTTTCTTATTTATATCATTTTGCTTTTGTTTTAGTTCTCACCCAAAGAAATCCCATGCAGATGAATAAAATACTTTTCTCTTTGTGTTCAATGTTATTGACCTTCCTTGTGAAGTCTGCACTCCCTTATAATAGGCCAGAGCCTGAGGGCTGGACCTGTTTACATTTCAGCTGGATTCTTGCTACATTTCAGTCAGAAGTGTGAGATGAAGAGTTGAATATTCCAAACTTGACTAGGTGTCCCCTGGAATGGCAGCATCTCCATCTCTTTTACCTGGCAGTGACTCAAGGGGACAGAGTTGGACAGTAACCCACAACAGTGGAACATCACTCTGACCTGACCTCATTAGTACAACCAATTTAAGGTTCAAGACTCTTCCCCCTAACGCACCTTGGCTATAATAAGAATTATTTTTATTGTTGGCTCCTCATGCAAAGTTTTTGAAGGAGTCAAATAAAATCTTTCTCCACAAGGGAAACACAACTCAAAGGAGTGTATTTAAGTGGGGTGTTGTCCCCCATTCTCCAGTGTGACAAATGTGATCGAAATAAAGTGTTGGCTTCATGGTCCATGTGATTTCAAGACCTCCAATTTCCAGTGGTCACCTGAATTATGGTACAGTTAAGAGAATGGAAATCTGAACTAGACAGGCCTGGTCACAACTGGAGACATTAAAAGCTGTACAATATTTCATGACTTTTTCATGAGAACAGACATTACCAAACCGTCTTTGTAGATCCTGGCAGAATCACGAGATCGTTTCTGCATTTTATGCATTGGATTCATCTTATATTTAAACCGCATATTATTTTAGTATGCCATATTTAAACTGTCATGATTTGGAGACACCGGTGATGTTGGACTGGGGTGGACGAAGTTAAAAATCACACAACACTAGGTTATAGTCCAACAGGTTTATTTGGAAGCACTAGCTTTCGGAGCGCTGCTCCTTCATCAGGTGATTGTGGAGAATAAGAGTGTAAGGGACAGAATTTATAGCAAATGTTTCCAGTGTGATGTAACTGAAATTATATACTGAGAAAGATCTGAATTGTTTGTCTCTCATCTCCATGCTGGTATCAGTTCTTTCATATGTAAATAGCAAAACTTTTTTTAAAAGTTACATTGTCAAGTGCAATGATTAGAGTCTATCTGATACAGATAAAGGCGATTGTGGTTGTAAGAGGTCAGTCATTTCTGCTCCTGAAGATCTTCACAGGAACTGTTCGAGAGAGTCCTTGCCTTAACCACTTGCAGTTACTTCATCCATGACCTTCCCTTGAACATAAGGTCAGAACTGGGGATGTTTGCTGGTGACTATGCAGTGTTCAGTACCACTCATAACTCCTCACTTACTGAAGGAGTCCATGTGCAAATGCAACAATACCTGGAGAACGTCCAATTTGGGCTGAGAAAGCAGCATGGTGGCTCAGTGGTTAGCACTGCTGCCTCGCAACACCAGGGTCACAGGTTCAATTCCAGCCTTGGGGTGACTGTGTGGAGTTTGTGCATGCTCCCCATGTCTGTGTGGGTCCTCCCACAGTCCAAAGATGTGCAGGTCAGGTGAATTGGCCATGCTAAATTGCCCATAGTGTTACATGCATTAGTTGGAGGGAAATGGGTTTGGGTGGGTTACTCTTCGGAGGGTCAGTGTGGACTTGTTGGGCTGAAGGGCATGTTTCCACACTGTATGTAGTCTAAAAAAAAAGTGACAGTGGCATTTGTGCCACACACATACCAGGCAATGACCATCTCCAACAAGAGAAAACCAAACCATTATTCCTTGACATTCAGTGGAATTAGCAGAGCTGAATTCCTTGTTATTGACGTACTAGTGATTATCATTGGCCAGAAACTGAACTGGACTATCCGTATAAATACTATAGCTACAAAGGTAGGTCAAAGATTAGGAGTTCTGCAACAAGTAACTTACCTCCTGATTCCCAAAGCCCATCCACCATCTATGAAGGCATAAGATGGCATGCTCCCCACTTTCCTGGATGGGTGCAGCTCCAACAACACTCAAGAAGCTTGACACCAAGCAGGACAAAACAGTCTGCTTAATTGATTGTACATCCACAGCCATTACTCCCTTCCCCACTGACACTCAGCAGCAGTGTATGTTATCTTTAAGATGCCCTGCAGAAATTCACCAAACATCCTCAGACAGCACCTTCCAAACCCAAGACCACTTTCATCCAGATGAACAAGAGCAGCAGATATGTGGGAAGGCCACAACTTGCAAGTCTCTTACAAGTCACTCACCATCCTGGCTTGGAAATATGTCGCTGTTCCTTCAGTGTCGTTGGGTCAAAATCCTGGAATTTCCTCTCGAATAGCACTATAGGTCTATCTACACCAAATGTACTAGAGTAGTTCAAGAAGGTTTGGGGAAAGTGAAGACTGCAGACGCTGGAGATCAGAGTTGAAATGTTTTATGCTAGAAAAGTACAGTCCGTCAGACAGCATCCGAGGAGCAGGAGAGTCGACGTTTTGAGCATAAGCTCTTCATCAGGAATGAGGGGAGCTGCAAGGGGGCTGTGAGATAAATGGGAGGATGGGATGGCGCTAGGGGGAAGTTAGCTGGGACTGCGATAGATGGATGAAAATGGGGGTTGATGGTGATAGGTCGGAGTAGAGGTTGGAGCGGAAGGTGGGAAGGAAGATGGACAGGTAGGTCAGTGGGAGGAGGGGAAATGAGGAAACTGGTGAAATCAACATTGGTCTGGTGTGGTTGGAGGCTCCTGAGGCAGAAGATGAGGCATTCCTCCTCCAGGCATCAGGTGGCTAGAGTTTGGCAGTGGAGGAGGCCCAGGACTTGCATGCCCTTAGTGGAATGGGAGGGGGAGTTGAAGTGTATGTCCACAGAATAGTAGGATTGTTTAGTGTGTGTGTCCTAGAAATGTCATAATCTCTGAATTACTGCCGGAGCCACATGTTAATTGACATAGGGGTAAGAAAATTAGGGAAGTAAACACGTGGCTAAGAGATTGGTGAGGGAAAGAGGGATTCCATTTCATGGACTGAAAATGTGTTGCTGGAAAAGCGCAGCAGGTCAGGCAGCATCCAAGGAGCAGGAGAATCGACGTTTTGGGCATGAGCCCTTCTTCGGGCTCATGCCTGAAACATCGATTCTCCTGCTCCTTGGATGCTGCCTGACCTGCTGCGCTTTTCCAGCAACACATTTTCAGCTCTGATCTCCAGCATCTGCAGTCCTCACTTTTTCCATTTCATGGACACTGGCATCAGTTTTGGAACTGAGTTGGGAGTGGTGGTGGTGGGGGGGGTGTGGGGGAAGGAGAACAGTTTGTGTACCGATTGGATGGTTTCCACCTGAACCAGTCTGGAACCAGTGTTCCAGCGAAGAGGATAAATTGGGTGGTCACTAGAACTTCAAACTTGTGAGTCAGGGGGAAGGGAAAGGGAAAGCAACAGGGAGTATGGAGTAAAGTAGAAAGATAAGCAGCAGGTTAGCATGTGTGCAGGGTTTAAGTTCAAGGCAGACCAGGAATGAAGCAAAAAGGAAGGATAACTTAGAACATACCACGAGAGATGCTGGAAATCATGAGGATAAGAAAATTAGCATTAAGGTGCTTTACTGAATGCTTGTGGTATTCGTAACAAAGTAGATGAATTGACGGCACAAATCATTGTGAATGATTATGATGTGTTAGGCATCACAAAGAGATGGTTGCGGGAGTTCAGGACTGGCAGTTAAACATCCAAGGATTTACAACTTGGATAACAGTGGCTGAAGGACCTGAATTGAAGGGAATTTATATTTGCCAGGATTTGGTGTTGGAGAGACTGTTCGGTCTGAAGGTTGATAAGTCCCCGGGGCCTGATGGTCTACATCCCAGGGTACTGAAGGAGGTGGCTCGAGAAATCGTGGATGCGTTGGTGATTATTTTCCAGAGTTTGATAGATTCGGGGTCGGTTCCTGAGGATTGGAGGGTGGCTAATGTTGTACCACTTTTTAAGAAAGGTGGGAGAGAGAAAGCAGGAAATTATAGACCAGTTAGTCTGACCTCAGTGGTGGGAAAGATGCTGGAGTCTATTATAAAGGATGAAATTACAGCACATCTGGATAGTAGTAACAGGATAGGACAGAGTCAGCATGGATTTATGAAGGGGAAATCATGCTTGACTAATCTTCTGGAATTTTTTGAGGATGTAACTCTGAAGATGGACAAGGGAGATCCAGTAGATGTAGTGTACCTGGACTTTCAGAAAGTTTTTGATAAAGTCCCACATAGGAGGATAGTGAGCAAAATTAGGGTGCATGGTATTGGGGGCAAAGTACTAACTTGGATTGAAAGTTGGTTGGCTGATAGCAAACAAAGAGTAGTGATAAACGGCTCCATTTCGGAATGGCAGGCAGTGACCAGTGGGGTACTGCAGGGATCAGTGCTGGGACTGCAGCTTTTTACAATATATGTTAATGATATAGAAGATGGTATCAGCAATAACATTAGCAAATTTGCTGATGATACTAAGCTGGGTGGCAGGGTGAAATGTGATGAGGGTGTTTGGAGATTACAGGGTAACCTAGACAGGTTGGGTGAGTGGGCAGATGCATGGCAGATGCAGTTTAATGTGGATAAATGTATGGTTATCCACTTTGGTGGCAAGAACAGGAAGGCAGATTACTACCTAAATGGAATCAATTTAGGTAAAGGGGCAGTACAACGAGATCTGAGTGTTCTTGTTCACCAGTCAATGAAGGTAAGCATGCAGGTACAGCAGGTAGTGAAGAAGGCTAATAGCATGCTGGCCTTCATAACAAGAGGAATTGAGTATAGAAGCAAAGAGGTGCTTCTGCAGCTGTACAGGGCCCTGGTGAGACCACACCTGGAGTACTGTGTGCAGTTCTGGTCTCCAAATTTGAGGAAAGACATTCTGGCTATTGAGGGAGTGCAGTGTAGGTTCACGAGGTCAATTCCTGGAATGGCAGGATTACCTTACACTGAAAGACTGAAGCGACTGGGCTTGTTTACCCTTGAGTTTAGAAGACTGAGAGGGGATCTGATTGAGACATATAAGATTATGAAAGGATTGGACACTCTGGCAGCAGGAAACATGTTTCCGCTGATGGGTGAGTGCCGAACCAGAGGACATAGCTTAAAAATACGGGGTTGACCATTTAGGACAGAGATGAGGAGAAACTTCTTCACCCAGAGAGTGATGGCTGTGTGGAATGCTCTGCCCCAGAGGGCAGTGGAGGCCCAGTCTCTGGATTCATTTAAGAAAGAGTTGGGTCGAGCTCTCAAAGATAGTGGAATCAAGGGTTATGGAGATAAGGCAGGAAGAGGATACTGATTAGGAATGATCAGCCATGATCATATTGAATGGCGGTGCAGGCTCGAAGGGCAGAATGGCCTACTCCTGCACCTATTGTCTATTGTCTATAACTTCTCAAAGAGACAGGGAGATGGGCAGAGGGGGTGGGGTTGCTGTTGCTCTGAATAACACAGGGTCAGATGATGTGGAGTTTGTGTGGGTGGGGTTGAGGAACCACAAAGGGAAAGAAACCACATTGGGAGTTATGTACAGACCTCCTAACAGTGGTCAGGACCAGGAACGCATGATGTACCAGGAAATACGTAGGGCATGTCAGAAAGACAAGGTCACGGTGATCATGGGGGGCTTCAATATGCAAATAATGTTGCCCGTGGATCCAAAGAAAGTGAATTAATGGAATGCTTACAGGATGGTTTTTTTGGAACAGCTTGTGATGGAGCCCACAAGGGAGCAGGCTATTCTGTACTTAGTGCTATGTAATGAGCCAGACTTTTATAAAAGATCTTAAAGTAAGGGAACACTTAGGAGGCAGTGATCATAATATGGTAGAGTTCAGTCTGCAGTTTGAAAGAGAGAATTGGATGTAATGGTGTCACAATTAAATAAAGATAATTACAGGGGCATGAGAGAGGAACTGATGAAAATTGACTGGAAGCAGAGCCTAGTGGGGAAGACAGTAGAGCAACAATGGCAGGAGTTTCTGGGTGTAATTGAGGACACAGTGCAGAGGTACATCCCAAAGAAAAGAAAGATTATCTGGGGCAGGGCATTAGACAGTCATGGCTGACGAAGAAACTCAGGAAATATATCAAAGAAAAAGAGAGCGCCTCAAAAGTGGCCAAGAGCACTGGGAAATCAGAAGATTGGGAAGACCACAAAAACAAACAGAGAGAAATAAGGAATGAGAAGATCAAATATGAAGTTAGGCTAGCCAGTAATATTCAAAATGATAGTAAAAGTTTCTTTCAATGCATAAGGAACAAACGAGAGGTAAAAGCAGACATTGAGCTGGTCCAAATTGATGCAGAAAGGCTAGTGCAGGGAGATAAGGAAATAACTGAAGAACTTAATAAATACTTTGTGTCAGTGGAAGACATGAGTAATATCTCAACAATTAAGGAGAGTCGGGGGCAGAGTTGAGTATGGTTGCCATTACAAAAAAGAAAGTGCTAGAAAAGTTAAAAAGTCTAAAAATTGATAAATATCCTGGCCTCGATGGGCTCCACCCTAGAGTTCTGAGGGAGATGGCTGAGGAAATAGCGGAAGCATTGGTTTGGATCTTAAAAGTCATTGGAGTCAGGGAAAGTCCCAGATGATTGGAAAATGACTGTTGTAACCCCCTTGTTCAAGAAAGGATCAAGACAAAAGATGGAAAACTATAGGCCGATTAGCCTAACCTCAGTTGTTGGTAAAATTCTAGAATCCATCGTTAAGGAGGAGATTTCTAAATTCTTGGAAGTGCAGGGTCAGATTAGAACAAGTCAGCATGGATCTAGTAAGGAGAGGTTGTGCCTGACAAACCTGTTAGAATTTTTTGAAGAGGTAACAAGTAGATTAGACCAGGGAAACCCAGTGGATGTTATCTATCTAGACTTGCAAAAGGCCTTTGATAAGGTGTTTCATGGGAGGCTGCTGAATAAGGTGAGGGCCCATGGTGTTCAAGGTGAACCACTGGCATTGAGGATTGGCTGTCTGACAGAAGGCAGAGAGTTGTGATAAAAGGTCTTTTTCAGAATGGTAGCCAGTGGCAAGTGATGTCCCGCAGGGTTCAGTGTTGGGGCCGAAGCTGTTCACTTTATATATTAATGATCTGGATGAAGGGACTGGGGATATTCTGGTGAAGTTTGCCGATGATACAATGTTAGGTGGACGGGCAGGTTGTACTGAGCAGGTGGGGAGGCTAGGAGAGTGTTTCAGGAAATGGCTGATGAAATTCAACTTGAGCAAATGCGAGGCCTTGCACTTTGGAAAAAAAGAATACAGGCATGGACTATTTTATAAACAGTGAGAAAATTGATACAGCCAAAGTACAAAGGGATCTGTGAGTACTAGCCCAGGATCCTCTAAAGATTAACTTGCAGGTTGAGTCCGTGATTAAGAAAGCAAATGTAATGTTGTCATTTATCTCAGGACAGTTGGAATATAAAAGCAGCGATGTGCTTCTGAGACTTTATAAAGCTCTAGTTAGGCCTCATTTAGAATACTGTGTTCAACTTTGAGCCCCGCACCTCAGGAAGGACATACTGGCACTGGAGCGTGTCCAGCGGAGATTCACATGGATGATCCCTGGAATGGTAGGTCTAACATATGATGAACGGCTGAGGATCCTGGGATTGTATTCATTAGAGTTTAGAAGGTTGAGGGGAGGAGAAAGTGAGGTCTGCAGATGCTGGAGATCAGAGCTGGAAATGTGTTGCTGTGAGGGGAGATCTAATAGAAACTTACAAGATAGTGCAGGTCTTAGAAAGGGTGGACGCTGGGAAGTTGTTTCCATTAGGCGAGGAGACTAGGACTTGTGGGCACAGCCTGATAATTAGAGGGGATCAATTTAAAATGGAAATGAGGAGACATTTCTTCAGCCAGAGAGTGGTGGGCCTGTGCAATTCATTGCCATGGAGCACAGTGGAGACCAGGACGTTAAATGTATTCAAGGCAGAGATTGATAAATTCTTGATCTTGCACAGAATTAAGGGCTATGGGAAGAGTCCAGGTAAGTGGAATTGAAATGCCCATCAGCCATGATTAAAAGGTGGAGTGAACTCGATGGGCCAAATGGCCTTGCTTGCACTCTTATGGTCTTATGACATTCGGAGGCTGTGGGGTGGAAGGTGAGGACCAGGAGGTTCTGTCCTTGTTGCGATTGAAGGAGTGGGGTTCAAGGGTGGATTTACGGGAAATGGAGGAGGTACGCTGGAGGGCATCATCGGCCACGTGGAAGGGGAAATTGCGGTCCTTGAAGAAGGAGGCCATCTGGGATGTTCTATGGTGGAATTATCCTCCTTGAAGCAGATGTGGTGGAGACGGAGGAATTGGGAGTAAGGGATAGTGTTTCTATAGGAGGCAAGGTGGGAGGAGGCGCAGTCCAGTTGAAATGTCAACTCTCCTGCTCCTCGGATGCTCCCTGACTAGCTGTGCTTTTCCAGCACCACACTCTTTGACTCTAGTTCAAGAAGGCAGCTGACCATTACCTATTCAGGGGCAACTGGGATGGGTAATAAATGCTGGCTAGCAATGCCAATGTCCCATGAATGAATAAAAACACTACCAGCATAAAGCTTCCAATGCCCGCAATTAACTGCTCCAGTTTCCCTCCACAGCTGTGACCACTGGTGAGTCCCCTTGACTTGAAGTGGACAGGCCGATTGGACTAACCGTGACACACACCCTTGAGTAATTTAGACAGACTGTGCCAAATGATGGGTCACCAGATCCTTGACAGAAATTGCACTGCTCTCTGTCTGTCTTCCTGTGACTTCCTGGACTGGTTGTACAGGACCCACATGGCCGTAGTTTACTCCCAGGAGGGTGAAAAGTGGTGAGGACATCAGAATGATGGAAGAGTGAGCAGATAACACATGGATCAGGGGGTTTAGCTTGAATAAAGAAACCATTAGTAATAGGATGAGGATTGGGAGAGCATAGTATTTTGGTCTTTCTTCATCTTTCCAGCTTGTCTTATTAATTACATAGCTATTGAATACAGGAAACATGTAAAGGTATTTCTGTCAGTGGTGGTAGGTTGGATAGGAGAGGGTTCCGCCGAGAAGGTATAGGTGCTCTCTCTCATGGCAATAAGTACCTTAGGGTTTGGTGATTTCGGTACTACGTGCTCAATACTGCAATCTGTACGGTTCATTTTGAAAGGGGAACAGACAAACGTCTCAAGGTAGCAGTTTTCGGTTGATGGAGCGGATGAGGTTAAGGAATTGTGCCATCATGATGACTGGCATAGAAGTGTTGTGAGGATGTCAATAAGGTCGAGAGTGATGTTTGGATACGCAATGCGAGTAGTTTAACTGAGTTTTAGCTGAGTGGCTGCATTCAAAACTTTCAATGGTATTAGTACAGGTTTCATTTACACAGTCACATTGGAGTTTTAGCCGGTCTGAGATATCACAGATGGGTTGGTTACATCTGGGCATATGCACTTGGGTTGGGTTTTCATCAAATGCCTGTATCAGTACTAACACTAGGACTGTGAGGGGGATACAAGCTTGCAATGTACTTTGTAGACCCATGTTGAGTGTCCTTCTACTTTTACTGCAGTTTCAGTTGTCAGAAGAACTTGATAAGGACCTTTCCAATGGGGGCCCAATTTCTCATGGTTATAGTCTTTCAATAGTATGTAGTCAGCAGGGTTAATGTCTTTAAACTTTGGAGCTCTTTCTTCTTCCTTCCCTGGTAGTCGATGGGCTTCTTTGACCTGTTGATGATAAGATTGCAATGCTTTCTTTAGCTTAATTAGGTATCTGTGCATCTCTTCTGCCATGACATGCACATCAACAGGGAGTTGGGCAGTTAATGGTGCAGACTAGGGAGTCCTCAGGGGCTTTCCATATATCAGTTCAGCCACCGAGAATCCCGTCTTGTTCTGTATCATGGTTCTCATGTTAAAAAGGGTAATTGGGAATACTTGCAGCCAATTAAGGCCCGTTTCTTCTACCAATTTACTTAGTTGACCTTTTAAGGTACCATTGGCTCTACAATTCCCACTGCTTGGGGATGGTTGGCACAATGGAATTTGATTCATATTCAAGCTCTTACATAGATCCTTGTTTAGCTCCGTACAGAAGTGAGGGCCATTATCAGAAGAAACCATTACTGGTATTCCAAATCTGGGTATGGTTTCCCTTAACAGAATTTTACAAGTAGTTGTTGCTGTGCAATCAGTACAGGGATAAGCTTCAATCCACTTACTAAATACATCAATTATCACTAAGCAATATTTATTACAATGGCATCTAGGTAACAGTATAAAATTTAACTGGACGGTATCAAAAGGTGCACTTGACAAGAGAGTTTCACCTGGTGGGCACTTTATCCTTTCCTGGGATTTTACTTTTGACAAATTAGGCAATTTGCAGCTGCTTGTTTTGCTTTCTCTTGCAGGTGGGGATTCCACCAAGTTTGGAGAATTCTGTCCACCATTCCCTCCTTACCTACACGGGTACGTGTATGAAGATAATCAATTAGAATAGGCAAAAGTGAGTCGGGCAGACATGTCTGTCCGACTGGTATAACCCAGAGCTTATTCTAACTATTTACATAACAACTATGGTTCGTCCACCTTTGTCTTTCCTCATCAGAGGCATCCCCCTGATGGGTCTGTATTTACTCGAGGTCAGGCATGGTCAGTGTGTTAGTGTGTCTCTCTTTGGTTTCCTATTCTTTATTTGAGTACCCATGTCTTTTTGCTCAAGAGCTGCTTTCTTAGCAGCCGCGTCGGTGACATTGTTGCCTTTAGTGACATCGGAAGCATCAGAGGAGTGGGCAGAACATTTGGTAATTGCCAGTTGAGAGAGAAGTTGAATAACAGTGAGGAGATTAGCAACATAGGCAGCATTGAGGATAGGGGTTCCTGTTCATGTAAGGAAGCTGCTGTCAGAGTTGATCAAAATCATGAGCACATCCAGAGGTGTAGTGGAAATCAGTATAGATATTAGCTGGCTTTCCTTTAACAAGTATGCAGGCACAGATGAGAGCAAGGAGTTCAGCTTGTGGGGTGGAACAGGGTGGGTCGACAGAATAAGCTTCTATTGTCTGGGACAAAATGACAATCACACATCCTGATATGCGTTTGTCCTCTGGAGAGATAGAAGCTGAACCATCGATATAAAGTGTGCGGTCTGGGTTAACAAGAGCCTGATCGGTAAGATCAGAACGTGGTTTAGTAACAAGGTCATTTATAAGAACACAATCATGGGGAAGATCAGACAGTTCAAGATGTTCTTCCTGCAGGAATGTAATGGGATTAATGTTAGAGCAGTATTTAAAGGAGAGAAGTGGATTCTGAATGGAGTATGTTTTGAGATAAGGAAGGATCTTGCAGGATGGGAGGTACAGACTTCTATATTTTGATGCAAAGTTATATTAGAGGCAGCCAATCCCATAATATGGATGGCTGGAAGAATCTGGGTTCAGTTTTAAAATAATAGTGTAGAAGCCACGTGTACTTTTATCTTGAATTAATTAAATGTGGTGCCAGTAGAATGCCACAGGCTGGCGAGAAATACTAATTAGGGGCAGAGTTGGAATTGCCAACCTGTACAGTGGTCTAATCCTTCTAATCGGAATTTTGAATTATATTAGTTTGAATTTAACTTGCACCTCTGGTTGTTTTAAAGTCGAGCTTTTTTTTTGAAAAGCTAGCAAGGTTTTGGTTCTCTCAGCAGTGCATCATTTTCCTTCACCATCTAGTTAAAGAGTACGAGCTGGTTTCAAAAGCAGCAGTTAGATTTGATCAAAATCAGTGACCTTAAGTTCACTCATCAGTGCAATTGTAACACTCTTAATACACGGTGACAAATGATTCATTATGGGAAGGGCACGAGCCTCAGCACATTTTTCCCAGAGTAGGGGAGAGCGGTTCAGGCGACGTGTTACTTTATGAAGCGTGATCGCTATGGCCATGCTGTGGGTGAGTTTTGAGGAGGTTGGCTGACAGGAGGAGAGGCATAAAATATTTCCTTCTGCAAATCAGAATCCCATTCCCCATTCAAAGATGGATCAGAATTCTTTATGGGAGAGGGGGAGGGAGGGGTATAAGGAACAGTCTCTGTCATTCGTCCAATCCTGCGCGGCTGCAGTCTGTTCTTATACACCAGTTTTCCTTTTCACTGGAGGCCCTGACATTTCAGCTTAGGTTCTAAATCTTTGCTTTCCTTTTATTTTATTTTTTCCCCTAGCCAATTCCAATTCTGCTTCTAAATCATATGCTTCAGATTTATGTTTTAGTTCTGCCCAATCTAGATCAGTTCCTTCCTCAGTTAACGGACTAACTCCCTGTTCAATACAGTTTTGTCTCCATGATGATTGCATGGGTTTTTCCCATTTTTCCCTAGCTACCTTTTTCCACACGGATATGGCTTCCTTCTGCTTACTTCCCTTTCTTTTTTCCCAAATCCCTTGTTCAATTTTAATGAGTAGAATTAAATCATGTGTGCATCCTAGAAACCAATCCTTATTTTGTTGAGCAGCTGCAGCCAATATTTCCCTTAATTGTTTCTCAGAATTGGGATACAGACTTATTATTTCCGTTAGGGGACATTTATCCTTTATCTTATCTAGAGTTACACCCATATTGATCCTACCTATTTTAAATCTTCACAAAACTACTGATCTACAGGGGCCTCTAACCCCACAAAGCAGGGCACTGGGGCCCCTAACCCCACAAAGCAGGGCACAGGGGCCTCTAACCCCATAAAGCAGGGCACAGGGTTCTCAAACCCCACAAAGCAAGGCACAGGGGCCTCTAACCCCACAAAGCAGGGCACAGGGGCCTCTAAACCCATAAAGCAGGGGACAGGGTTCTCAAACCCCACAAAGCAGGGCACAGGGGCCTCTAACGACACAAAGCAGGGCACAGGGGCCTCTAACTCCACAAAGCAGGGCACAAGGGCCTCTAACCCCACAAAGCAGGGCACAGGGGCTCCTAACCCCACAAAGCAGGGCACAGGGGCCTCTAACGACACAAAGCAGGGCACAGGGGCCTCTAACTCCACAAAGCAGGGCACAAGGGCCTCTAACCCCACAAAGCAGGGCACAGGGGCCTCTAACCCCACAAAGCAAGGCACAGGGGCCTCAAACCCCACAAAGCAGGGCACAGGGGCCTCTAACGACACAAAGCAGGGCACAGGGGCCTCTAACTCCACAAAGCAGGGCACTGGGGCCCCTAACCCCACAAAGCAGGGCACAGGGGCCTCTAACCCCATAAAGCAGGGCACAGGGTTCTCAAACCCCACAAAGCAGGGCACAGGGGCCTCTAACGACACAAAGCAGGGCACAGGGGCCTCTAACTCCACAAAGCAGGGCACAAGGGCCTCTAACCCCACAAAGCAGGGCACAGGGGCTCCTAACCCCACAAAGCAGGGCACAGGGGCCTCTAACTCCACAAAGCAAGGCACAGGGGCCTCTAACCCCACAAAGCAGGGCACAGGGGCCTCTAACTCCACAAAGCAGGGCACAGGGGCCTCTAAACCCATAAAGCAAGGCACAGGGGCCTCTAACCCCACAAGGCAAAGCACAGGGGCCTCTAAACCCATAAAGCAGGGGACAGGGTTCTCAAACCCCACAAAGCAGGGCACAGGGGCCCCTAACGACACAAAGCAGGGCACAGGGGCCTCTAACTCCACAAAGCAGGGCACAGGGGCCTCTAACCCCACAAAGCAAGGCACAGGGGCCTCTAACCCCACAAAGCAAGGCACAGGGGCCTCTAACCCCACAAAGCAGGGCACAGGGGCCTCTAACCCCATAAAGCAGGGCACAGGGTTCTCAAACCCCACAAAGCAGGGCACAGGGGCCCCTAACGACACAAAGCAGGGCACAGGGGCCTCTAACCCCACAAAGCAAGGCACAGGGGCCTCTAACCCCACAAAGCAAGGCACAGGGGCCTCTAACCCCACAAAGCAGGGCACAGGGGCCTCTAACCCCATAAAGCAGGGCACAGGGTTCTCAAACCCCACAAAGCAGGGCACAGGGGCCCCTAACGACACAAAGCAGGGCACAGGGGCCTCTAACCCCACAAAGCAAGGCACAGGGGCCTCTAACCCCACAAAGCAGGGCACAGGGGCCTCTAACCCCACAAAGCAGGGCACAGGGGACTCTAACTCCACAAAGCAGGGCACAGGGGCCTCTAACCCCACAAAGCAAGGCACAGGGGCCTCTAACCCCACAAAGCAGGGCACAGGGGCCTCTAAACCCATAAAGCAGGGGACAGGGTTCTCAAACCCCACAAAGCAGGGCACAGGAGCCTCTAACCCCACAAAGCAGGGCACAGGGGCCCCTAACGACACAAAGCAGGGCACAGGGGCCTCTAACTCCACAAAGCAGGGCACAGGGGCCTCTAACCCCACAAAGCAAGGCACAGGGGCCTCTAACCCCACAAAGCAGGGCACAGGGGCCTCTAACCCCACAAAGCAGGGCACAGGGGCCTCTAACTCCACAAAGCAGGGCACAGGGGCCTCTAACCCCACAAAGCAAGGCACAGGGGCCTCTAACCCCACAAAGCAAGGCACAGCGGCCTCTAACCCCACAAAGCAGGGCACAGGGGCCTCTAACCCCACAAAGCAGGGCACAGGGGCCTCTAACCCCACAAAGCAGGGCACAGGGGCCTCTAACCCCACAAAGCAGGGCACAGGGGCCTCTAACCCCACAAAGCAAGGCACAGGGGCCTCTAACCGCACAAAGCAGGGCACAGGGGCCTCTAACCCCACAAAGCAGGGCACAGGGGCCTCTAACCCCACAAAGCAGGGCACAGGGGCCTCTAACCCCACAAGGCAAAGCACAGGAGCCTCAAACCCCCAGTTACTATAGGGGCTCCAACCCCAAATACCACAGGGCACCGACACAAAACACAAACGTTCACTCACCAACAAACAAACGTGCAGCTAAACAGAATTGCCAAGCGTTAAACTTTCTGCAAGCTGCAGAGAGTTAGCGCTAAGTCTCCGTGTGCCTGTCTTGCTCGCGCGCTCTCTCTTTCTCTCGCTCACTCTCACACACACGAACATTTTAGAAGATATAGAGTCTTTCGGGTTCATTAGCTGCTGTTTTAGTGTGTTGGTGGGTTTGTGGGCTACCATGATGCCGAGGGGTCTGAGTAGTCTGGCAGTCATTTCTGAGATGTCTTTGATGTAGGGGACAGTGGTTAGGGTTTCTGGACATGTTTTGTCTGCTTGTTTGGGTTTGTTGCTACTGCAGCTAATGAACTTGAAAGACCCTATACAGATAATGAGCAAAACTCATGTAATTTACAAAATACTGTGCAAGGACTGTAACAAACACCTCATTGGACAAACAGGTCTAAAACTAGCCACCAGGATCATGAACACCAACTAGTCACAAAAAGACAAGACCCTCTCTCACTAGTATCCTTACATACAGATGAGGAAGGACACCACTTTGACTGGGACAACACATCCATCCTAGGACAAGCCAAACAGAGACACGCACGAGAATTCCTAGAAGCATGGCATTCCAACCGGAACTGTATCAACAAGCACATTGGCTTTGACCCGATTTACCACCCCCTGAGAAAAAGAACAGGAAATGACATCACCAATCTAAAGAAACCCAAACATATAAATAGAAAGCAGGAAGTGCTTGTGCCTGAAATGTCAATTCTCCTGCTCCTCAGATGCTGCCTGACCTGCTGTGCTTTTCCAGCACATACTGTCAACTCTGATCTCCAACATCTGCAGTCCTCATTTTCTCCCTGTATTATAAATGGAGCAGAGGGGTGCCATGGTGGTGCAGTGAGGCTGGTACCTGTTGGATGACAACATTTCTGGATTTGGGTGCATGTGCCACTCTCCGTGCCCTGAGTTGCTGGTGGAGGGTATCCAAGGTGAAGGTCTGGAGGAGTGAGTAGTGAACTGGAGGTGTGAGGTAAGCACTTGTGTCAGGAATTCGTGACATCTCATTTCTATCCAGTGGGCAGAGGAAGTGAGGAAATCCATATTAATGAGTTAAGATTCAATAATAATGAGCTTGAAAATGTGTGTGAATCCATGCAAGCCATCCTCTGGCCATTTGCCCATGTGCATCTCATCTCACAGTTCAAGACTTAGTTGGAAAACAGGATGTTTTGCTTTTCACGGAGAGAAGGTACTTACTCAACAGTATATGAGCTGATGCTTTTCGGAAGCTCAAATGCAAGATGAGAGTAAATAGTAAATGGCAGGACCCTTAGGAGCATTGATATCCAGAGGAATCTTGGGGTGCAGGTCCTAGCTCCCTGAAAGTGCCAACACGAGTGGATAGAGTAGGGAAGAAGACAAACAGCATGTTTGCTTCGTCACTCAGGGCACTGAGTATAAAAGTTGACAATTCATGTTGCAGCTGTATGTAACTTCCATTAGGCCACATCTGGAATCTTGTGTGCAGTTCTGGTCACCACACTACAGGAAGGATGTGGAGGCTAGGAAAGGGTGCAATCGAGGTTTACCAGGACGTTGCCTGGAGTGAAGTGTATTAGCTATAAGGACAGGTCGCTCAAACTGAAATGGTTTTCTCTCGAACATTGGAAGCTGAGGGGCGACCTGATAAAATTATGAGAGACATGGATGGGGTAGATAGTCAAGAGTGGAAATGTCAAGTGCTATGGGGACATAAGTGTTAAGTGAGAAGGGGCAAGTTTAAAGGAGATATGCGAGGGGGGAGGTTTTTTTATGCAGTGGGTGAAAGCCTGTTGAAAGGGGAATGCTAGAAGCAGATATGATAGCAATTTTAAGAGGCATTTAGATAGATATGTGAACAGTCAGGGAATAAAGGGATATAGATCATGTGCAGGCAGGTGGGCATGGTTTAGAATGGCATCATGGACATCATAGACATGGTGGGCCGAAGGGCCTGTTCCTGTGCTGTACTGTTCTATGTTCTAATCTGCCTCAGGTTGTGTTGGAGAATATTGAAGAGATGGTGTTGTAAGAAAACTCTGCTAAAGGAGTCAGAACAATGTTTTACCCTTACCATTGGATATTGCCAGATGTACTTCAAGATGGCAATGCACTAGTGACATCCAGTGGAAGAAACTCGCCACAAAGATGCATTAATGAAAGGTGGGATGCATGGAATGGTGATTATACTGGTTTGGTCTTGTGTAAAAAAAACTTTAAACCTGCTTTAAAATCCTTCTTGCAAAATAATAAACCATGAATAATGTAAGTGAAGAAAGATTAATTTATTAATGCTTTTCCAGTGTTAAGAACGTATTTCTTGAATCTGTTTTCATACAAACAAATGATGTTTTTCCTACTTAGGAACACTTTGATAAAGCTGGTATTTTCTCATCAAATCTGATGTCAGTTTACGAACAGGATTGAAGGTTATTGGAGATTTGTTTTTAACTCTCTGTTAAGTTAAATAAGAAATGGTTTAAAAAGCAGTCTTTAAAAGCAATAACAGTTCAGTGAAATAGTCTTTTGTTTAATAGACAGAAGAAAATATAGTCCAATTATCAATTGGCTGTACTGTGCAAATCAAAGTATCTGATTTCCAAGGGATGTGAGCGATTGTCTCACTGTCATTTCTGAAGGGCTCTTCCCATTGCATGCAGAGTTAGGGACCTCACATTCAAATTCCACCTGACTGATGCAGTACAGCTCATATAAAATACACGAGGTGCAAGCGTATTTACTTTATGGGATAAACATTCATTCTTAGTTCAGATTCTTGCATTTGTATTGTGCTGTTGACTTTAATACATAAATGCATAGATTGGTTTATGATCAGGAATTATCTCAAAGTTGTCCCTGAGCTGCCTGTTTAACTGGTGGCAATGCTGTGGCTTTCAGAGGTCATTTTGTCCTGGGTTTTGTTTTGAAGAAAAGTTGTAAGGCAGGTGTACCAAGGAGTCTACCAAAGCCACTAGAGTAAACAGCTTGTGAGGCCCTGCTTTTTTTTTAAAGTTGGAACAATAGAAGGAGCCTGGCTGGGTGTGGCCAGCTCTCACAGACCAGGATTTCTAGTTTTCTTTTAGCTTTTAGGTTTAGCTTTAAACAGTTCTGTTGTGGGCTTGAAGAATTAGAAGCTATCTTTTCCCTCTCTCGGTTACAGCTAGAAGCTGGGTTTTCTCTCTGCTGCTGGGTTACCTGGAAGACAAATCTATTTTTTTGAATTTTCCTTTTTGCAAGGGGGTGTGCTTCTGGGATGCTACTATGTTGGAACAGTTAATTAGTACTAGATACTGTAACTAATATTGTTTAAGTTTTCCAATGGAGTTGTTATTTTAAGTTATTTTTTCTTTTGTTTGGCATTTTAATTGTAGCGTTTAAATAAATTGTGTTCTTGAGTAGTTTGACCAGCTGCATAGCAACAAGAGCATGACACCTCATATCTACCTTTAAAATAAGAAAAGATTCAGGTCGTGGCTATCTTCCTAAAATATTTTGAAGGGGTCTGGCCTGGTCCATAACATATATCACTGGAAATGTACTGGGCAGCATGTTTGCACAGATAACTCTCCTATATTATATTGTTTCCCAGATGAAGGACATCTGAATAATGAGCCAACACTTGATTGACATCACAGTGTTGATGAGTGAGGGAGATACAAATCTGTGAATTCAGTAGACAGGCACAAAAAGTAATCAAAAAGTTTAAAGGAATTTTGCTTTCCCTCCAAGGATGGATGACATAGAGAACAAATTTATGCTTCAGCTCTTTTCAACCTTGTGAGGGCCCATCTGAGGTGTTACATTAATTGTTGACACCTCACCTCAGAAAAGATGGACTGGCCTCAGAGAAAGTGTGGCAGACATTCATCAGAATGCAGTCGGAAAATATTGGGAAAAAGTGCTCACGGAATGTTTGTGCTAATATTCCACAGGCTGGGATTCAAAAGAAAAGAAATCATGAGTCAGTGGTGCAAATTCTGGTTCACCACAGCTGGAGAACAGTTTTGGAAGGATATATTGATCTTCGAAGAAGAGAAATAGACAATAGACAGTAGACAATAGGTGCAGGAGTAGGCCATTCTGCCCTTCGAGCCCGCACCACCATTCAATATGATCATGGCTGATCATCCTTAATCAGTATCCTGTTCCTGCCTTATCTCCATAACCCTTGATTCCTTGAGATCTCTATCCAACTCTTTCTTAAATGAATCCAGAGACTGGGCCTCCACTGCCCTCTGGGGCAGAGCATTCCACACAGCCACCACTCTCTGGGTGAAGAAGTTTCTCCTCATCTCTGTCCTAAATGGTCTACCCCGTATTTTTAAGCTTTGTCCTCTGGTTTGGCACTCACCCATCAGCGGAAACATGTTTCCTGCCTCCAGAGAGTCCAATCCTTTAATAATTTTGTATGTCTCAATCATATCCCCTCTCAGTCTTCTAAACTCAAGGGTATACAAACCTAGTCGCCCCACTCTTTCAGTGTAAGGTAATCCCGCCATTCCAGGAATTGAACTCGTGAACCTACGCTGCATTCCCTCAATAGCCAGAATGGTCTTTCCTCAAATTTGGAGACCAGAACTGCACACAGTACTCCAGGTGTGGTCTCACCAGGGCCCTGTACAGCTGCAGAAGAACCTTTTTGCTTCTATACTCAATCCCTCTTGTTATGAAGGCCAACATGCTATTAGCCTTCTTCACTACCTGCTGTACTGCATGCTTACCTTCATTGACTGGTGTACAAGAACACCCAGATCTCTCTGTACTGTCCCTTTACCTAAATTGATTCCATTTAGGTAGTAATCTGCCTTCCTGTTCTTGCCACCAAAGTGGATAACCATACATTTATCCACATTAAACTGCATCTGCCATGTATCTGACAACTCACCTAACTTGTCCAGGTCACCCTGTAATCTCCAAACACCCTCATCACATTTCACCCTGCCACCCAGCTTAGTATCATCAGCAAATTTGCTAATGTTATTACTAATACCATCTTCTATATCATTAACATATATTGTAAAAAGCTGCGGTCCCAGTACTGATCCCTGCGGTACCCCACTGGTCACTGCCTGCCATTCCGAAATGGAGCCATTTATCTCTACTCTTTGTTTCCTGTCAGCCAACCAACTTTCAATCCAAGTTAGTACTTTGCCCCCAATACCATGCGCCCTAATTTTGCTCACTAACCTCCTATGTGGGACTTTATCAAAAGCTTTCTGAAAGTCCAGGTACACTACATCTACTGGATCTCCCTCGTCCATCTTCAGAGTTACATCCTCAAAGAATTCTAGAAGATTAGTCAAGCATGATTTCCCCTTCATAAATCCATGCTGACTCTGACCTATCCTGTTACTACTATCCAGATGTGTCGTAATTTCATCCTTTACAATAGACTCCAGCATCTTTCCCACCACCGAGGTCAGACTATCTGGTCTATAATTTCCTGCTTTCGCTCTCCCACCTTTCTTAAAAAGTGGTATAACATTAGCCACCCTCCAATCCTCAGGAACTGATCCCGAATATATCGAACTCTGGAAAATAATCACCAACGCATCCACAATTTCTCGAGCCACCTCCTTCAGTACCCTGGGATGTAGACCATCAGGCCCCGGGGACTTATCAAACTTCAGACCTAACAGTCTCTCCCACACCAATTCCTGGCAAATATAAATTCCCTTCAGTTCAGGTCCTTCAGCCACTGTTACCTCAGGGAGATTGCTTGTGTCTTCCCCAGTGAACACAGATATGAAGTACCAATTCAATTCTTCTGCCATTTCTTTGTTCCCCTGTTTCTGTCTTCAAGGGCCCAATTTTAGTCTTAACCTTTTTTTGCCTTTCACATACCTAAAAAAACTTTTACTATCCTCCTTTATATTATTGGCCAGTTTACCTTCGTACCTCATTTTTTCTCTGCATATTTCCTTCTTAGTAATCCTCTGTTGTTCTTTAAAAGCTTTCCAGTCCTCCGTTTTCCCACTTATCCCAAGAGAGGAAGACAGCTATTTTAGGTAAAAATGAACCAATATATATAAATGCGATAAATTGAATGATAAAATGGACAAGATAAATGCAAAGAAGAGAGAAAACCGAATAGAAGCAATATCTTAACAATTTAAAATAAAAGTTAAACATATTTTGAATGGTATAGAAGTATTGCGATATGTTACAAGTTGCGAGTTTTGAGAAGATTTGTAGCTCAGGCTGAGATTCTGAATGTAGGTTTGTTCACTGAGCTGGAAGGTTCATTTCCAGATGTTTCATCACCGTACTAGGTAACATCTTCAGTGGGCCTCAGGCGAAGCACTGCTGATAATTCCTCCTTTCTATTTATATGTTTCATATTTATATGAAACCCAAACATATAAATAGAAAGCAGGAATTATCAGCAGTGCTTCACCTGAGGCCCACTGAAGATGTTACCTAGTACGGTGATGAAACATCTGGAAATGAACCTTCCAGCTCAGTGAACAAACCTACATCCATTACAAATAGCTTCTAGAGTTACTCTTGGCAAAAAAGGCCATTCGGCCCTTTGATTCCATGTCCACTCTCCATGGAGTAATCCAATTTGTCCCATTCATTCACTTCACTGTGCAGCCATGCAATGCTATTTTCCTTAGATATCCATCCAATTCTACTTTGATATCATTGACTGACTGTCTCTGCTTCCACTATCCTGATGCACAAGGTGTTCCACGTCTTATTACACACTGAGCAAAAAGAAGTCTTCTTCATGTTCCACTACCCCTCCTGCTGAAAACCTTGAATCCGTTCTTCTTAGTCCTTTTTAATGTGCTAATGAGAACAATTGTTTTTTTCTTTCACCTTATCCAAACCTGTCACCTCTATCTCAATTTCCCCTCAATTCTCTTTTTGTCTAAAACAAAGAAAGGCATTCTCTGATGTAACCTTACAGTTAAAATCTGTCACCCAACAAAAATTCCAGTAAACCTCTTCTGCACTCCTTCAAACTTTTCTCAGGTTTAGTGACCAGAACTGGGCATGATATTGTAATTACTGGAAAAGCACAGCCGGTCAGGCAGCATCCGAGGAGCAGGAGAATCAATGTTTCGAGCATAAGCCCTTCTTCAGGAATGCGTGTTGCTATTGAACCTACATCCATCACTCTCGGCAATGCATATGGATCATTAATGCTTGCTGTTTGAATTCCACTTTACGTGTCACCCCACATTCCTGATGAAGAGCTTATCCTCGAAACGTTGACTCTCCTGCTCCTTGGATGCTGCCTGACCGGCTGCGCTTTTCCAGCACCACACTTTTCCACTCTGATCTCCAGCATCTGCAGTCCCCACTTTCTCCCATGATACTGTAATTGCAGTACAAGATTTCAAAATTTGCCAATAATGCCAACATTTGAGGGAACTTTGTAATGCCCTTTTAGAAAGAGCTAGCCAAATACTGCCACTGCCCTTTCATTTTCCCATAGACCTGCAAAAATAGTCCTAGAGAGCTACAGCACAGGGAAAGGCTCTTCAGCCCATGAGATTAGATTAGATTCCCTACAGTGTGGCCCAACTAGTCCACACCGACCCTCCGAAGTGTAACCCACCCAGACCCATTCCCCCTAACTAATGTACCTAACTCTATAGGCAATTTGCCATGACCAATTTGCCATGACCAATTTACCTGACTTGCACATCTTTGGACTGTGGGAGGAAACTGGAGCAAACCCACGCAGACACAGGGAGAATGTGCAAACTCCACACAGTCACCGAAGGCTGGAATTGAACCTGGGTCCATGGCACTGTGAGGCAGCAGTGCTAGCCACTGTGCCACCCCACAGTGTTTGCGCTGGTCATAAACAACCGCCTAACTACTCCAATCCCATTTTCCAGCACTTGGCCCATACCCTTGCCATCACAGGTGCACGTCTAAGTATTTCTTAAATGTTATCAAAGTTTCTGCCTCCAACACCCTTTCCTGTCTGCATCAGTTCCCACCACCCTCTGGGTGAAAACGGTTTTCCTCGCTTCTCATCTAAACCTCCTGTCCCTTACCTTAAACCTATATCCCTGGTCATCGATCTTTCCAAGAAGGGGAAATGTTTCTTTCTGCCAACATTATCTGTGTCCCTCTTCATTTTGTATATCTCAATCACATCCCCTCTTGATCTCCTCTGCTCTAAGGAAAGAAATCTTTCCACTTCAAAAGAATTCTCTTCAGAGAGCTGCTATTGAATTTACATCCATAACTCTCTAGGGCAGTGCATTCGGATCATTACAGCTCACTGTCTGAATTTCACTTCATGTGTCACCTCTGATTCTTCTTAAACCCATGTCTCCGACTAATGACCCTTTGTCACTGGAAACATTTTCTCCGTATCTACTCTGTCGAATCCCCTCCTGATTTTGAACACTTCCATCAAATTTTCTCTTCCCGACATCTAAGAACCCCAGTCTTTCCAAACTCAGTCTCCCCTTCCCAGTCCCATTTGAATAAATCTCTTTGCACTCTCTCTAAGGATTTGACATCCTTTCTGAAGTGTGTACAGAAAGGTTACAATACAACAGCTGGGGATGGATCAATATTTTATAAAGACCTCCTTGCTTTTGTACCATTCCTAACGAAGGGCTTACGCCCAAAACGTTGACTCTCCTGCTCTTTGGATGCTGCCTGACTGGCTGTGCTTTTCCAGCACCACACTTTTCAACTTTACAAAGCTAACATCCTGCAAGCTCTTTTAGCTTATCTCACAACCCTTGGGAGACTTGCCAATTCACACTTTCTGAAGTCTCTCTGTTCCTACACCCACATTTATTTTCTACAGTCTCAACATTAAAATGAATCACTTCACACTTCTCTGCATCATATTCATCCACCATATGTCTGTTAACTTCACCATATTGCCAAGGTACACTTGAACTCCATTACTATCCACCACATTGCTCATTACATTCCACGTTTTATGTCTTCTGAAAACTTACATGCTATACATCCCAAATCTAGTTTCTCAATAAGTTGACTGTTAAATTGGGTTCGAGACCCTTACTAATGTCAATGGTGTATATATATATATATATATATATAGGCCTTCATAATCACATACTGGTGTGTGTCACGCTTCCTGCTACTTCTATGGCATCCCACACAGTACCCCATGCCAAGCAAAGTGCCAGTGCTGACTTGCATATACCAGTAACATGACATGAGGTTTGATAATGGCATCAATGAGCTGTTCCAGCTGCTTTGAAATACATATTTCAAAATTTGACAATGTAGATCCACTGACCAATGGCACTTTTCATTCTCCGCTAAACAGGCAGTTTTCTCGCCACCCAATCATGCCACACAAATGCCAGGCTCTAATCATTCCTGATCAAGAGCTTATGCTCAAAACGTCGATTCTCCTGCTCCTCGGATGCTGCCTGACCTGCTGAGCTTTTCCAGCAACACACTCTCGATTCTGATCTCCAGCATCTGCGGCCCTCACTTTCTCCTCGTTGATTTGAGCGTTACGGTGAAGCCTCTTCCAAGGATGCCTACCTTGAAGAAGTTCTCCTCATCTCTCTCTCTCTACAAAGATCTCAGTGAGTCCCTCTCTCACTGTATTCCCCAAGTCCATTCCTGAAGAAGGGCTTATGCCCAAAACGTCGATTCTCCTGCTCCTCGGATGCTGCCTAACCTGCTGTGCTTTTCCAGTGCCACTCGCTCGACGATGACCATCACCAGTAAGAGATGATCTAACTACCATCCCTTGACAGTGTTATCTTCATTGAGTTCTCTACTATCAGCATCCCGAGTGGTTACCACTGACCAGAAACTCAACTGGATGCCACATAAACACAGTGGCTGCAAGAGCACGTCAGAGACTAGGAATAATCCCTCCTGACTTCATCACCATTAAGGCACAAGTCAGGAGTGTGAAGGAATGCTCCCCACTGCCTGGATGGGTGCAGCCCCAACAACACTCAAGAAGATCAATGCCATCTGGGACGAAGCAGCCCTCTTGATTGACATTTTCCAAGCCTTTTTCCAAGTATGGTGATGGCGAGCACGAAGGGGCATAGCTTTAAATTGAGGGGTGACAGATATAGGACAGATGTCAGAGGTAGTTTCTTTACTCAGAGAGTAGTAAGGGTATGGAATGCTTTGCCTGCAACGGTAGTAGATTCGCCAACTTTAAGTACATTTAAGTCGTCATTAGACAAGCATATGGACATACATGGAATAGTGTAGGTTAGATGGGCTTCAGATTGGTATGACAGGTCAGCGCAACATCGAGGGCCGAAGGGCCTGTACTGCGCTATAATGTTCTACCTTCTATATCAATTGTTCTGGCTGCACCCTGCTCCTTCCTAGTGACTCAACACGTGGGAATGTCAACTTCATACTGACCTTCAATGTTTCAGGGATGAGTCTGAGCGTGGAGCTGAGATGGGGAATAAGGCATTATTCTCAATGCCATCAGTGACATTAGGTGGTATAGGGATAATCATAGCTGTGCCCATGATGGCATGAGCACCATCTCTTCAATCTAGCTGAGGAGAGAAAGTTATTCCTGGCACCCCCATCCATTTGGACTCTGCAGGCTTCCTCCCCTCTCCCACACGTGACCATCCCCTCCCCCAAAAACTTAAAAAAAAACACTTCAGCTTTTTCTAAATCACTGATCATTTTGTGTCCTGAGCAATCCTCCATGTCTCAAAATTTGTGGGTTTTTTTGAAGGAAAACTGTGATTGTTCCCTGTAGTTGTCTTTCTGGTGCTGACTACCATTTAAAAACAAATTGAACACTAGTGGAGATTGAGACAGAAATCCTGACGTCGCAGCCCCTCATTCTTCCATGGATTTTCATCATTCTATTATAGCTTCTGCCCTAACTGTGTGTTTGTCTCAATTGCCTTTTGCTGACTATTTTTTAAAAAAAATCTATTGTGCTTTGTATCTCCTGGTTTGCTGTCTGTCAGAATAATTTAATGCAATTCACTCCTTGTTTTAGCTTCATGACATTGTTCACCTTATGAATTCTCGTAAGGCTGCAATCCACTGCACAGTGAACGATATAATGTTTTTGTCACAGAGACTGCTCAATCTTTCGGTCAGACATTCTTCCAGATCAGTAGTAAGTACTGTCATAGAACTTAACCTAAGTGTATGTCTTCTGCATTAGATTCCTCAGAATGAGATAAGTTTGAATTACCCCACATCTCTCTAAGAAGCTGGGTTGAATTAGAATTCCTACACTGTGGAAACAGGCCCTTTGGCCCAACAATTCCACACTGCCCCTCCGAAGATTATCCCAGCCAGACCCATTGCCCTACATTTCCCCTGACTAATCCACCTAAACTACACATCCCTGAACACAATGGGGCCATTCAGCTCACCTGCACATCTTTGGATTGTGGGAGGAAACAGGAGCACCCGGAGGAAACCCACGCAGACACAGGGAGAATGTGCAAACTCCACACAGACAGTCGCCCAAGGCTGGAATCGAACCTGGGTCCCTCGTGCTGTGAGGCAGCAGTGCTAACCGCTGAGCCACCGTGCCACCCTAAACGCCACCTTTTGACTGTCTAGTTCCTGCACTTTCAGGAAATTGCCTTCATTTACACACATCCTACAGTGCTGCCTTCCTCTTGTCAGAACCTTCAGCTGAAATGTCACTGTGGACACAAGTACATTTCTCCAGCCCAAACGATCGGAAGCAATTTCCTCCACACGTATTCCTTAATTGAAAATGACGAATATGTTGTCACTATATTGTGCTGGAGTTCTCACCTTATACGTTTTCTATACTTACAGGTTTGGATTATGTCTTCCATACATAGTAATCAGGCTTGGTTAATATTCATAACCATCTAATTTTTCAGTAAAGCTATATTTGCATAGAATGAACAGTTTAGCGCAGGAACGTCTGTTCTGTGGACATTATCCAGTACAATAAATACATAGAATGAAGCTGTGCTACAATTCGGTTGCTTTCTAAGCTAATTGGAGCAGCACGAAAGCAATTGTCTGTGATTAATTTTGCTTCCACCACAAACTTGAGGGTTACTTCACAGCCACAGTTGCTGCAAGAGACGCTACCCACTCTCCTGTGTCAAATGTTCACAATCTTAGTGCAGTGTGCAAGGGACCAAAGCTAACAAATCAGTAGCTTACTATAAAGTGGAAAGTAGCTAGTGAGGCAACAAAAGATGACCTGTATTGAACGAGATGAAGCCATGCCCGTGGCTAGGATTATGTGAACCTGTGACCCTTGAGCCCAAGGTGGAGTTCATGATGTGCGGGGAGCCAGCCTATTGAGCTTCAGGGCAAAGGTCAGGACATGACAAATGACCATGGCCTTTGCAATGAAATGCCTGAGCTTTCAAGCTGAACAATTAATAGTGTACGGATAAGAGAGAGAGAGACATTTATTTAAGCATGAGGATTACATGCATTGATAGGGAAGAATGTGTCCCCATAAATTAAAGAACTTGATCCATGGGCTTAAGGATATTTTGAGAAAATATGGCCTGATCCTGACTAGACTGACTATGGATTATTCTGAAGTAGGCGGTCTTTGGAATGGAGAAGATAGACAGGCAGATGTTCAGTACAATATCAAACAGGACATGGTCTGTGATGACGCTGGCTTTGCCTCAGATAGTGGCCAGTGGTGATGGGGGTGGAGTTAATAAAATTGCTGGAAAGGTCCCAGAGGCAACAATTTCAATCTTCCCAATATTTGTAACTGGAGAATATTTCTGTTCATCCAGAGTTAAGTATTGGGTGAGAAGTGTGACAATATAGAGACAAGAAAGTTTCCCGGTTGCTGAGCCAACCATTTTCTTCTTCACTGTGTCCTGTATTCTTGGGTGTTGGTCTCCCCTGTCCCAGCGATTTCTTCCATGGAGTTGTAAGCACCGCCTCTTCAAACCGCATGTGCGCAGAGTTTTATTCTCAATTTGCCAGTTGACCTGTGCTAACTTGTGTCGACTCTTCAACTTGGAGCTTTCACACCCTTTGGGCGATTGCAGTGGTGAAACCGGTTGCTTATTGTTTATCTGCAGGTGTAGGCCATTCGGCCCCTTGAGCCTGCTACACCATTCAATAAGATTGTTGTTTTAAAAATTATTTCCATACACCTGCCTTTCTACGAGAACCTTGCACCCCTTTGCTTATCAATAATCTATCAAAATTTGCTTTAAAAACTTGCAATGTTACTGCCTCCACTGCCTTTTGAGGAAGCACATTCTGAAGACTCACAATTTCTCCTTTCCCCAGTCTCAAATAATTCCTACCCTTTGTTTTTTTAAAAAGAAGTCCACTCATTTTTAGATTCACCCACAAGAGGAAACATCCTTTCCCAAACCCAGACTCTAAAATCTGCTCAGGACATAACACCTTTCAATCAAGTCAGGGGCTTACTCTTCTAACTCCGACAGATACAAGCCCAACCTATCTAGTCTTTCCTCAGAAGATAACGCATTCAGAGAGATTGAGAGGTCAAGCAATTATAGTTTATAATGTCATACAGAATATGGCTTTGATAGGAGTTGTTTCATTGCTCTGACTGGGATGAAAACCTGATTGGAGGGATTCAAAATAAGTTTAGTTTAGCTTTCTCTTGTAATTCGGTTCGGCGTTGCAATATTTAATGGTTTGATAAAACTGAGTCCAGTTGGCAGCAGTTCAATCGCAGACAGTTCAGAATAATGTGGATCACGTGGAATGACATTTGGGAAAACGCCAGAAGAATCACCATCTGTAACAGAACCCAGGCTATCCAGCTGAAGATACTTCATAGGGCCCATATAGCACCGGACCAATTGGCAAAATTTAAGACAGGGGCATCTCCAATGTGTCCCAAATGTAAAATAGAGGTGGGCACTCTTGTACATTGTCTATGGACCTGTCATAAGATCCATAGATACTGGACTAAAGTTGCAAGTGCCTTGACAGAAATTTTCGGAACGGAAATTAAAGTGGACCCTGAATTCTCCTTTTGGACTTTTCGAGCTTACCCCCTCTGGATGTGCACGGGAAGAGACTATTTTCTATTCTCTCTTTCTGTGCAAGGAAAAATATTTTGGTAAACTGGGTGGCTGAGGGCCCCCCGGACTTTCAAATTGGCACAGATTAATTATGGAATGTATTCCCCTTGACTTCCTTACAAACATGGTGCACTAAAAGACCACATTATTTTATAAAATATGGCAGCCCTTCTTGAATTATATGAATACAGATATTTCGGCTATCCTAACAAGGGCTTTTATTTAATTGAGATTACGAACCTGGCTGGTCCGGGGCCCCTTGGGAGAGGAATCCTGCACGAATACGGGTTTTGTTACATTTGATGTTAACACATTCCGAGCATGTATCTCACTACCCAATTTCTATGTTATCCACTGTTTTTTTTCTCTTTCTCTTATTTGAATAATGTAAGAGACTTAAATATACACTCTGGTTAGTTTTAGGTTAGATTAGCAGTTAGTTGAGTTTTGTTTTTTTCTCGGTATTTTTCTTTTGTTAAATTTTGGTTATTATATATTTAAGATTTAATTGTATATCAATGTTTGTACTTGAGAGTTTTGTTTATTATTGTAAACTTGTAAAAATGTTAAATTTCTAATAAAAATATCTATAAAACAAAAGAATAATGTGGATCAGGTGACTACCTCCGTTAACCACCAGAGGGCAGCAGCTGACCAGATTTGCAGTGGTTTTCACTGTCCAGCATCTTCAATGAAAACAAATTAGTTTAGATTTGAAATTTAATTACCTTTTAAATTAGAAGGAAAACAAACAACATGTAAATAGGTTGTCTGTGGTTTAAATACTGACAAAGGAGTGCTTTTGACATTACTAGTTCATTTTTCTATGATTATGAAAAAGGAATTATTGCAGCAAAAACAAGCCTTGAAGTACAAACAGGTGAATTCTGGTGTATTAAGTACCACAATCTCTTTTCGCCACTTTTTCATGTAAATCCCATCCACAAAACTTCCTCTTCCTTCCTCCCTCATTTAGCTACTCATTTGTCCTGAAGTGCGTCTCTGTTTTTCACCTTAAACGTTCCTTACCATAACAAGGTCTACAATCTGTGTCAAGGGGTTTCTTCAGAATGGCCGAAAGGTTTGCTAGGTGACTGTCCAGCATCTGCCAATCCCCGGTTTGAACTGGTTCCAAATGTGGAAACACCCATTCAGTGTTGAAAGGTGAATCTTGACCACAGGAGCATTTCAGAATTGTATACTAAAAGTTTTCCATGTGTTAATCCATAAAGGAAAATTATTTTATAACGAAAAGTCACTTTTTATTGGGCAATTAGGTAAAAATACGTTTCTAGTAAATACATTTGTTTCTTCTATAACACGGTAGTTGCATTCCCGACCCTGCACTATACAAATACCACTTAAAGTGCTGGCGATACAATCGCGTTATAGCCAACACAGGGTTTACAAATTCATTTTTAGAAACAGATTTCCCTATTCATCAATTGCGTTACAGCCAATTCGCGTTAATGAAAGATGCGTAATAGCGGAACTGACGAGTACAAACGTAAGACTAAGGGTTGGCAGGGCAGCTTGAACAAGCAGAATGCCCATTCTGGGGCATCTCACATATGCTCAGATCAGGCAGGTGAGTTAATGTACAGGAAATGTTACTGAATAAGCTTCATAAAAGGGTTTCTGAGCTGGGTCCACGGTGGTACATTCAGGAGGCTGAGATCGAGGTTAATAACATGTACCGGTTCAGGCTGGATTGTGGCAGATAGGGAATGGATGATTATCAGGCTGTTAAGACAACTAGACAGACCTGTTGGAGGCCCATGAAATCCCACTCACTAATTGGTTTCCCATTCAGAGGCTCGTTGGGCTTGCTAGCTGTATAGGAAGGAATGAGATGAGTTGGAGAGCAGTCATGACAGGGGATTGATCAGTCAGGGGAACACACAAGCGGCCATAGACAAGGCTCCAGGATGGAATTCTTGCCAGAGTGAAGGTTATTGTAGTGCCACAGAACATTGTTCAGGGGGGATTGTGCTCTGTGTTGGCACATAGGCAGGAAGGGTTTGTAACCCCACAGTAAGAATTTAAGGAATTTGCCAGAATATTAGCAAGTAATAGAATTGGGTGAGTTACAGATGCTGATTTGTCATTTGGAATTATGATGTTGCTATGACAAAGGTATGGCTCAGGGAAGGACTGGACTGGTATATTCCTCATTAAAAGCAGTTCAAAAAGATCTGAAAGGGAAAAACAAACAAGGCAAGGCGACAGTATTGGTATGGGGAACATTGTTGTTCTCCCACAATATCACCCAGAGATTTCAAGGACTGCGTTAATTCGACTGGAACTAAGGAACAAAAAGGGTGCAATCTCGGTGCAGAATGTACTAGCAACTAGTCAAAAGGGGATAGGGGAACAAAGCTGTAATTATAGAGAGTGGAACCATCTTAGTCATACTGGAGACTTTATAAACCTGGAGAGTGGTAATGTAAGGAACATAATCCTTCTGAGATTGTGCTCAGGAGAATTTTCAACAGCAACATGTCCTGCCAAATGGTAAAAGAGATACTGCTGGACCTCATTCTTGAGAGTGAGACAGACCAATCAGAACAGGAGTGGAATTCTGCCTGAGTAATGGGGGAGTTCTGCCTGGATAATAGGGAATTCTGTCTGGGTGAGGGTGGAATTCTGTCTGGGTGAGGGTGGAATTCTGTCTGGGTAAGGGGGGATTTCTGTCTGGGTAAGGGGGGATTTCTGTCTGGGTGAGGGTGGAATTCTGTCTGGGTAAGGGGGGATTTCTGTCTGGGTGAGGTGGAATTCTGTCTGGGTGAGGGTGGAATTCTGTCTGGGTGAGAGTGGAATTCTGTCTGGGTGAGGGGGGGATTTCTGTCTGGGTGAGGTGGAATTCTGTCTGGGTGAGGGTGGAATTCTGTCTGGGTGAGAGTGGAATTCTGTCTGGGTGAGAGTGGAATTCTGTCTTGGTAAGGGGGGGGGAGTTCCGTCTGGGTAAAGGTGGTATTCTGTCTGGGTGAGGGTGGAATTCTGTCTGGGTAAGGGGGGGAGTTCCGTCGGGGTAAAGGTGGTATTCTGTCTTGGTAAGGGTGGCGGGTTGATTGGATAATGGTATATGGACCAAATATTCAACTGCATCAGAACACGAGTGGGATACTCCTGACTCAGAGGAAACAGTAGGGCATCATTTAAAAGTGGCACCAGAACCTTTCACCTGGAAGGTAATGTTAGGAGCATTGACTTCCTACCTACTGGGTCACATGACTCACTAAATCTTTTGGTGGATACAAATGTAACAAACAGACACCATAACAATGTGTGAAAAGCCAATCACAGTGAGTGGTGTGACAGTCACTTTGGAGCCCACTAACGTGTGTTCTGGAAGATTCCATCCTTGTTCACCTTCTGCTGCAGAAATTAGCTGACTGTTATTAAGAAACGTTATTGATCTGTTTCAAACCACCCAACACAGTACGATATTTTCTCTCAATTGGCCAGGTTGCTTTGTATTTAAATGTTACATGAAAACATCAGTACAACATTTTACAAGTTTAAAAAAGCTGCCTTCTGGATCAATAAAATCCAATACAAGAAAGTTCGCATCTATTCCACACCAAAGTCCTGTTCCTACAATACTAAAGCTGTCCATCTTGATTCTAATCCTTTCCACTAATGAAGCATGGGAAGAGTTGCTACACCTCACCAAGGCTGTCTTATAAACATCAAAATAAAACAAATGACAACAACTCAATTGTTTCAGATCTGTGGTTGAAGGTGATTGTATACAGAGCCCATGTTATGTGAAAGGTGCAGTTGAATATGTGACTGACATAGGTAGGAATATAGGAGAAAGTGAGGACACCAATGCTGGAGATCAGAGTCGAAGAGCATGACGCTGGAAAAGCACAACCGGTCAGGCCTCATGCCCCACCAAATCCTGGCCACCCGACAACTGGAAGAAGAACACCTCATCCACCGTGGGACCCGCCACATGGCACCAACATCGATTGCACCAGTTTCCTCATCCCCCTACCCCCACCTTATCCCAGATCCAACCTTCCAATTCAGCACCGCCCTCTTGACCTGTCCTACCTGTCCAAAACATTCCCACCTATCCGCTCCACCCTCCTCTCCGACCTATCACCATCACCCCTCATCTTCATCTACCTATCACTTTCCCAGTTACCTCCCCCCACCCCCAACGCCACCCCCCTCCCATTTATCTCTCAGCCCCCTTGCCCTCCCCATAACATTCCTGAAGAAGAGCTTATGCTTGAAATGTTGACTCTCCTGCATAGGAAGGAGTATAGATTAGTGCATGAATTCATCATTGAGGAAGATAGTGCAGTGAACAGCAAGCACAATAGGTCAGTCACTGGAACAGAAATGTGCTCTCTGCTCTTTTTTCATTGTAATTTTAAATAGTCATTTAGAAGTGAATTTATATGTATCACATTAATACCTATACATTAGCCCTTTTAAATAGAAGACAATGGAATTTCATAGAAATAAATTGATAATGCAGTGTAATTTTGATTCGTGGCTCCATTTAGAAACAAAATTGAAAAAATAAAACACAATTTATAAATTGTTGTAAGGTTTTATAGACCTATTATACAATATTGGACCAAATTACTGCACACTGATCATCCAATTTTGCTAAGCTAAATGAAGAGTACATTTACCCAGCAAGAGAGACGTATGATTCTGTTTGACAGCTTAAACAAAATGGGTGTTTTCAGTTCCTGGACTCAACATGTCTAAGAAAGTCAGGCAAGGTTCATCTACTCCACACCAAAGGTTTATTTTTACTGCAACATTAAAATTGTCTGGCGATAGTACTGGAAAGACAAGAGAATAGTTGCTGAGCTTAAATCAGACTGCTCACGAAATCAGAAGCAAAACACGTGCTGTTATAAGTCAATGTTTTGAATCTGTTCAAATAGTCTGCAAAGAACATTATTTTAGAACCTTCACATACCGTGGTCAACATACCCTCTAACTTTCATTTTGCAGCACACCTGATTTGTTTAAGTGTATGGCCCCTTTGTTTTGTGTGGCGACTTAACAGTGATGGTTGGTGGTGAACTGTCGATGGGACTCCCTCGTGCTGCACACCTTGCCCTCCCATGGTCTATTAACTTCTACATTTTTATGTTGAGTTTTCCCTCTTCCAAACTCTTACCTAAGCTGTATCCTAGCAGGTTGCCTCTGGTTCTCCATAGCTGACTCCCCTAGAGCCACCACAACAGTGGTCCCTAATAGCCCCCAAAGACTTTCAGTGAACCAAAGGCTGGACTGACCCTGACTGACTTGTAAAGACAGCCCTGACTGATGAGTGACTGATTCCTTGACTGATCCCAATGCAGATCCCCGACTGACTGGTGATTTCGGAACTGGATGCACAGGATCTGCAGGACTGTAGATTGTAGAGGCTTCTTTTTATTCATTTGTGGGATGTGGGTGTCACTGGCTGGACCAGCATTTATTATCTATCCCTAGTTGCCCTTGAGAAAGTGGTGGTGAGCTGTCTTCTTCAACTGCTGTAATTCACTTGCCATGGGTTGACCCACAATGCCATTAGGGAGGGAATTCCAGGATTTTGACCCAGTGACAGTGAAGGAACAGTGATATATTTCCAAGTCAGGATAATGACTTGGAGGAGAACTTGCAGGTGGTGGTGTTTCCAGGTATCTTCTGTCCTTGTCCGTCTAGATGGAAGTGGATGTTGATTTGGAAGGTGCTGTCTGAGGATCTTTGGAGAGAAATCTTTGAAGAGGTACAGACTTCCTAACTGTGGCTGCCCCACATACCTGATTGACCATGTCCAAACCTATCAACCAATATCAAATGATGCCCTTGACTTACTGTGCCTGTTCATCCTGGCTGAAGTCACTGAGTTGAACACTATTCCTTTTAGGCTTTGTGACATGGCCATTTGCTAGCTGCATGCACACTGTGTTTGGTACATAAACTGCTAGCACATAAAACCATAAGATATAGGAGCAGAAATTAGGCCATCGAGTCTGCTCCACCATTCAATCATGGCTGATACGTTTCTCAGGGAGGAGAAAGTGAAAACTGCAGATGCTGGACATCAGAGTCATAGAGTGTGATGCTGGAAAAGCACAGCAGGTCAGACAGCATCCAAGGAGCAGGAGAATTGACATTTCAGGCATTATCTTTCATCAGATCTGATGAAGGGCTTATGCCTGAAACATTGATTCTCCTGCTCCTCGGATGCTGCCTAACTGGCTGTGCTTTTCTAGCACCACACTCTTTGACTCTGATAAGATTCTGAACCCCATTCTCCCACTTTCTCCCCATAACCCTTGATCCAACTGGCCTCTACAGCCTTCTGTGACAATGAATTCCATACATTCACCACTTTCTGGCTGAAGAAGTTTCTCCAAGGTGCAGGTATGACTTTGATGTGGCACTGCAGTACAGCAACATGTCCACCCCCTTAACTGATCACATCAGACCACCACAACAAGCTACCTGGCTTTGTCTGTACCAAGTGGAAGACAGAAGGACAGTGAACTTGGAAGTTCTGAATGAGGCAGCAAAGTGCAAAAAGACCAAGCAAGTTATGGCAGCTGTACCATGTCCATGGATGCACAAAGTGAGTGAGTACATTCTGGTACAACTACCAGGTGGGTGCTGATCTCGGTGGACAAAATAGCCTGGCAGCAGCATGGTGATGTAAGGTACCAGTGCACTCCAAACTGCAGTAATGATGTCCATCACCGTATTCTCAGTGACTTGGAGATGTGTCACGAGGATTTGATGAGTCCAGTGCCAATCTCTGTGGACTAGGGCCCAGGTTCTCATAGTCTGTGTTACAGAATGGGGCACATGTTGAGATGTAGGTTACAGCCATCCAAGACCAAGATCCAGAGGAACAAGGGGAGAGCTGCAGTGGCTAGGTACACAGTCCACTTCTATGTTGGGAATTGTCGCTGTCTTGTTTCCCTCTTGTGTGTGGGAGAATGAGAAACTGCATTTAAACATTAGATCGTGGGAAACTGTGAATGAGCACAATTAGGCCTCTCATCATTCAAAACTCATTTGCAAACATTGTTTTTTTTTTGTTTTAACATTGAGAACCTAATTTTTCTGATCTTATCATATTTTCCCAACTGATACACCCATCATTCAGGGGCCAGCGTTCAGGAGCTAGGGAAACTCAAACTAATGGAAGAGGTAGTGTCACAATACTGATTCTGTTACAAGGTTACTATGTCCTTGAGTTTTTTTTTCAGAGAAGGGGTAATTGGCCAGGGTCCATCGTGCCTGAAGTTTGAATGGTTTAATGGGCCCTTCTGTTTACCCTAACAGATAACAGCCTAAGACTTTGATATCTTGAAAAAAGTGGTATAGATAAGGGGATGTGGCCAGATCTCGAGCTGTTCAGTTTAGCTCAGCAGTTGTAAAGAAAGGCTGGGTCCTCTCTCTCCTTCTCCCCTTCTGATTTTCAAACTGCAAATTGCCTGTGCTGTGTTTTACTGTGTGTGTTTTCAGAACAGCATCATTAAGTCGGGTCTGGATAGGATAAGTTATTGGGTATTCTATTTTTTGTTCTTTGTGTTTCATTCTGTAATTTTGTAAATAAATTTTGTTTGTTTAAAACTTGGCAGTCGACCCAGCTAATTTACACCGAGAATATCCACTATACACCTCGCTAAACACCGTTACGGTCTGGGCTACCTGCTTAAAGAGGTTTTTGAGGCGTCTGGCCTAGTCCATAACATTGGGAAGCGACATTTGACTTCCCACATTGGTGACAATCTAAAATTCTTCAAATGAATCTCGACAATGTGAACAGGAAAGCGATCCCCCTCACAAGATTACCACCAGGGCGCCAAGGTTGAAAATGATCTGATAAGATCTGCAGGTGAACTCTTCTGGTTTACTACAGAAAACTCTCGCTGATGGAATACTTTCAATAGGATGCTAGTTGGAAAATGTTGCAATTAACTCAGATCTCAGTGTCATGTTAAATATCTTACTTTTGTGTTATGATAATGATGCAAGTTTATAATACAGTAGGTGGTTACTCAGAACCTTCCTGCGTATGTAGCTTTGAAAGAGCTACCCAATTATTGCCTCCTCACTTTTCTTTCCCCATAAGCTTCTACAAGTTTCCACTTCCAGTATTAATTAACTGTTTTTTTTAAAGAAAGGTTATTCTCGATTCACTTTGCATTACCATTCAGACAAAACATTTCAAGTTAAACAAAAGTTAAACTTATAAACTATCACGTCCAGCTATCTAGCAAGTTGCTTTAAGGCTGTGTCAAGGATCATTCTCCCAATGGAAACAAGTCGTCCTTATTTTCTTTATCAATTATTTTCAACACCTTCATTACATTTCCCCTTGATGTTTTCTGCTGTAAGATGAACAATCCCAACTTCTCTAGTGTGTCCATCCAACTGAAATTCCTTGTCTGTGATATAACTCTAGCACATTTCCTCTGCACCCAGCTTAACATAGTGACAGGCTTTCTAACCAGAAATGTGCCCAGAATTGGGTGAATTGTGAGATAAGTTGTTGTTTAATGGGGAATCATTAATCTGCTCAGCTTTCTATTTCTGAAAAATAAGTCAATGAATATTTGTCCTATCAGATGAAAGCATTCATTAGACCATAGTTTATAAAATAACTGTGTGTGATATTAAAGCATACCCCACATAGAACAAGGGTCTACTTCTGGGAGAAATTGGAGAGGTTGAACTCATGAAAACACTGATTGGACATCTGAAACTGATAACAATGGGTATCACTCCCACTGCTCAATATATTGTTTTCAGAATAATAATCATATTCCTCTTCCAAATGATCTACTTTAAGGCGTCCTGCTTAATCTATTGTTTCTTCTGACTCTAAGTGCCTGGGTTTGGATCTTTCTGTAGTAACTGACAACTTTGACTCTCACAGCAGCTCTTGGGATCAAAAGTGTTCTTGGACTCTTTGAGAGAGGTCTGAGAGAGTGCACTGGTCTTCTCTTGCTGGTCTTTCTGGTTTGTTAACCCAGCAGGGAAATAGCTAAACGATACGGATTTGTTATCATCTGTAAAAGTGCCAACCAGTGCCAGCAACCACCTGTCTCTGTGTAATTAAGATTCCACTGTGTAACAACAATATAAAGACCATAAATGAAGATTAAAATGTTACAAGCGGTAAAGAACAAATATATAGGTTAAGAAAGGAATTAAAGGATTCAAACGATTTGATGAAAGGCCACATTTGGTGTTTTTATGTAGGCTGATTAGACTAAGTGACCCTATTTATAGTCTAACTTCCAGTTATGGACTGCTTAAGGAAAGGTTCATCCCTCTTTAAAGTGATTTTCAAGCAAGCTGTCTTCAAGTAGCCAGTAGCAACCTGCTCCAATTATTTAGTATTGTGCTGTCATTCCAGTCGCTATAAAAATTGTCATATTTATTTTTATAATTGCAGCTTTTGAGGATCATTGGAGTATTTGTTGATTGAACATTACATGCTAGTTATGAGCTTCATTTACCCTGAATAACTATAAAGGAGACCCATAGGATAACTGATTACTAACAGCATGCTGGGTATGATGATATAGGGATTGCTAAAGGGATTGAGTTTAAAAACAGGAAAGTCATGTTGCAGCTGTATAGGATGCTGGTGAGGCCACACCTAGAGTACTGTGTAGCTTTGGTCTCCTGACTTGAGAAAGGATGTACTGGCACTGGAGAAGGTTCACTAGGTTGACTCTGGAGTTGAGGGAGTTGATTTTGAGGAGATATTGAGTAGGCTGGGATTATATTCATTGAAATTCAGAAGAATGTGGGGGATCTTATACAAACAGATACAATTATGAAGGGAATAGATAAGATAGAAGTGGAGAGAATGTGTCCACTGGCAGGTGAAGCTAAGACAATAAGGCATAGCCTCAAAATGAGGGGGAGCAGATTTCTGACTGGATTGAGAAGGAACTTCTTCACCCAGAGGGTTGTGAATCTGTGGAATTCCCTGCCCAGTGAATTAGTCGAGTTATCCTCAGTAAATGTTTTTAAAGCTAAGACAGATACTTTTTTTGAACAGTAAAGGGATTAAGGGTTATGGTGAGAGGGCGGGTAAGTGGAGCTGAGGCCATGAAAAGATCAGCCATGATCTTATTGAATGGCGGGGCGGGCTCGAGGGGCCAGATGGCCTAGTCCTGCTCCTAGTTCTTATGTATAGTTAGGTGTGCAGGTTGGGTTCAGATAAATTGGGAGTAACTTATGAGCTTTACTGAGAAAGGAAAGGTGGAATGAAGTATTTGGAAGGCAGAGGCCATTATTTTAGTCCCTGGTTCAAACTCCTGACCCCATCCTTTTCCCTGGCAGTGCTTTGAGATTACATCATTCCATTTGCCTTCTAGGTAATGCATCTTAAATTTATTTTTGGCCAAGTCCAAATTATGTAGACTTTTTGACACAAGTCTGAGTGAGATTTCTCACCATATGCTGACACAAGTCTGAGTGAGATTTCTCACCACTACCGACTTGCCTCAATAGCTACTTACACTGCCCCATATCATCTGTCAAGACCAATTCCAACTCTATCTTACCACATGTCATTCCCAGAGCAACTTGCCCTAACGTCATTTAAATTATCCCTAAATTCACTGGCATTCCTTGCACCTGCATCATCTTTGAAAGCTGTGTCAGTCGAGAGCTGACGTACCTGACATCTGCTCCAAAACAGAGGGAAATCTTCACTGCACTCTGCAGACAGCAACCTAAAGGTCCTGCTGGATGGGACTGTGCGGATGTGGGACTTCCTGTCCCCCAGGACTGGCAGCGGAGGCCATGGCAACAGATCATAAGCTTCATTATGTTAAATACACTTTTCACAAAAATATGTTGTTTTTCTTCTTATTGTCATTGTCAGGAGTTCCTCAAGGAGTTGACATCCTTGGAAATAATGAGTTAGACCATGCAAGCATAATGATTCTTTGTCTCACTGTCAGAAAATAACAATTTACATTTTTTGATGGAAGAATATTAAACTAAATGTAACAATACGCAATAATAACAGGGTAAACGCTGGCAAATGGAACTTGATTAATTTAGACTATCTGGTCAGCATGGACGGGTTGGACAGAAAGGTCTGTTTCTGTGCTGTACAGCTCTATGACGCTAATAACTTATGAACAGAATCACTGGGCTGTGGTAAAAATGCAACTTACAGCATTTAGTCACATTAAGGTGCAGAATTCTAAAGTGTCATTAAAACATCAGAAAGAAGCTAACTGTTAATGTATACTGACTGGGCAATTTTTTGAGTTATTAACTTTAGAATTGCACTTGACAAATCTGCAGTAATTGGGTTATCACCGGTGATCCCAATGTATGGATGCCATCATGTATCAATTTCAGGAATGTCCCTGCTTCCATTGTGTCTGATGGATAAAAATGAACAAAATTAAATGAGTTTTTCTATGTGTATTTTAACTCCACACACAAGGTTTCTTCTTATGACTAATATTACTATTTAAACTGTTTATTTGAAATTATTGTACTATTGGTGAATCATTCACAGAATTCACTATTGTTGTTTTACTATTAAAGACAATTTCACAAACAGCTTCTCTACACTTTTGAATGTTTCTATCAACTGACACAACATGTACTATCTGAACATCCATTTGTTTTGTACTAATTATTAGCACTTTGCCCTCCACAAACTCTCCTCAGCCAATGCTTTTGGTTATTGGGTTTCACTATCAATATAGCTCACTCATCTGATAACAGCATACTTGATTTGCTATGCACACAGCTAATACCTAAAACCACTACCTAATTCTGTTGGACTTCTGCGTCACTTTATGCTGGCTACTGATTGACTGCCTACATCTCCTCAACACTCTTATTCCATCAGGTATTGTTGGGCAGTGTGCCCACTGATAATCAGCCTCTCATACTGTGTTCACTTGCTCTCCATATTGTCCTCTGAACTTGAAAACTGATCCACAGAGGGTCTCAACTGTTTCCAGACTTGCTACAAGTCAACTTCACACCAGCATTGGTCTTGAATACTCCCCATATATAACCATGACATTTATCTCCTAATCTTTGCTACGGCTGTGTAACCTGAATCGCCTTAGTCTATTTACAGAATCCTAGAATGGTTAGAGCACAGAGGGTGGTTGTAAGACCTGCCGTGTCCATGCAAGAGCACCCAGCTAGTCCCATTCAGCTGCCCTTCCTCCATTAGTCCAATTATTTCTCTATAAGTGCCTATCTCATTAGTGCCAAGATCGATTCTGCCTCCATCGTGTACTTATAAATCCTAAACACTCATTGCATAAAAAAAGCTTTGCTTTGTGGCACCATTGATTCCTTTGTCAATCAGTGTCTCCTAGTTCTCAATTTGTCAATCAATGGGAACAGTTTCTCTTTATCTATTTTGGATAGATGTTGCTTGATTTGTTCCACTTCTGTTAATTCTCCTCTCAGTCCTCATGAAGGCCTAATGTCTGTTCATGGCTACCTACAAAGTATATAGGCAATGTTATGCATTACACAAAAAGTGCCAATGTCCCACAACACAGTCTGGCCTCCAATAGTTTTGGAATTGCCTGCCATTGTGGTGAGTGTGTGGTGGGTTTGATGTGGGGAGGCCCCAATCAGCTAAAACCATCTGGTAATTAGTGTGTGCAATGAATACTCCACATTAAAAACATGCAAAGGTACAGTCTGAACAGTGACAGACCCAACTTCCGCACCTGATATTGACATTACCGCAATAAAATCAACTGAAGAACTGTGGATGCTGGAGATCTGAGATGAAAAACAGAAATTACTGCAGAAACTCAGCAGGTTCGGCAGCATCTGTGGGAAGAAATCAGAGTTAAAGTTTTGAATCCAGTGACGTTTCATCATTACTGCCTTACATGAGATTTAACATGCCGGAGAATTAAGATTAATTAAGATTAATGGAAAGAACAAGGTGGTAGGTCTATCTTTTCTCTGATTTGGAGATGCCGGTGTTGGATTGGGGTGGGCAAAGTGAAAATCGCACAACACCAGGTTATAGTCCAACAGCTTTATTTGGAAGCACTAGCTTTCGGAGCGCTGCTCCTTCATCAGGTAGCTGTGGAGCAGGATCATAAGACACAGAATTTATAGAAAGAGATCATTAGTGTCATGCACTTGAAACGATATATTGATTGCTTTTAAGTCTTTCATCTTTCAGCATGGTTTGCAGGTTTCGGTGCATTAATAGGTAAATCCCAGAACTTCTTTTAAGTCACATTCTTGAGATAACTTAAGGTTTTATATTAAAAAAAAGTTGACATCTCAGCTCAGCTCAGCTAAGCTATGATCTTGCTCCACTAGCTACCTGATGAAGGAGCGTCACTCTGAAAGCTAGTACTTCCAAATAAACCTATTGGACTATAACCTGGTGTTGCGTGATTTTTAACTTTATCTTTTTTTCTGTAATGGCCTGCGAGAAGAGGATTGATGCCTCCACAGAATAAGATTCACCATCGAAATGGAGTTAGTTTCGCTCCTCAGTGACTCCTGCTGTGGGGTAAAGCAGCACTTCACAACCTTCCAATGCCCTCGGACGATGGATCGCCATGACCCTGTCAGCAATGCAAATGCTCCTACACTTGAGGTGGCAGACAAGCCCTGGGCGGCAGTCCTGGATTTGGGAAAACTCTGTTTCCAAGCAGCTGATTTTCCTTGAAACTAGAATCAGGAGGTATGTGAAGCTCAGAAAAAAATATAAAAATCAAGTAAGGAGTTGGGAAAGTAAATTCCTCTTGATGCAATGTTGGGTGGCACGGTGGCTCAGTGGTTAGCACTGCCACCTCACAGTACCAGTGACTCTGGTGCGATTCCACCCTCAGGCGACTGCCTCTGTGTTTGTACATTCTCCCCGTGTCTGTGTGGGTTTCCTCCCACAATCCAGAATGGTGTGGGTTAGGTGGATTGGCCATGGGAAATGCAAGGTTACAGGAATAGGGTAGGGTAGGGGAGTGAGTCTGGGTGGGATCCTCTTCAGAAGGTCAATGAGTTGAATGGTCTGCTTCCACACTGTAGGGATTCTATGATTACATTGTAGGAACCAACATCTTGTTCCACCAGGCAATCCAGCACAAAACCTCATGGCAACACCACGGTGCAAACACTGGATTTTACTCAACTACATCATGGTTTGGGCAATTGATTGTCATGCTATGATAGGTACTGATAACTGCTGGACCAATCACCACCTTCAGTGACCTATTGTCTCCATCAGCCTGGCCCCAGTACAGCACAGGCAGCAGACAAACAACTGCCAGAAAACTGCGTTGATAGCCTCAAAGGTCCCACCAAGGTGACCCTTCTGAATCAATGTCTCACAGCCAACCACTCATCCTCCACTCACTAAGAGCTACCATGTCCCCATGGTGCCTGGCCAACCATAAAATGCACCATAACAAGCAGATGTAAAGAGATCCTTTGGTCTTTGTGCTGGGAAACATTATGACAAAATAAACACGAGCTATAGGAGCTAATCAATTCGAAAGCACAGAGATTTCATTGACTGGTCACTCCAGCATGGCTGAAGGGGAAAGCAATAGCCTTAAAAGTGTCTGAAGGCATTAAAACTGCGGCGTAAGGAGCAAGCGATAGAAAGAACAACATGTGTGCACATCAATCACCTGTGTGATTTCTTTTGTGCTGTTAACTGTTCTTTGCCTCAAATACATGAGGGCTCCATTCTGCTGAATGGAGAAAACGAGGACTGCAGATGCTGGAGATCAGAGCCGAAAGTCAAGAGTGTGATGCTGGAAAAGCACAGCTGGTGCACAGCAGCCCTTCATCAGGAATGAAGCTTTTGCCCGAAACGTCAATTCTCCTGTTCCTCGGATGCTGCCTTACCTGCTGTGCTTTTCCAACACCACACTGCTGAACACCCTGCACTGCATTCTTGAACGCCCTACTTGGCTCTGCCTTGGTGTCTTTCTGGTCCAGAAGGGAATTGAAAAAAATTATTCAACAGCAAAAATAAACAAAGCCTCTTGACCAGATATCACCCCCTGCTGAAAATCAGAAACACTGCAACAGTGGATTAGATTAGATTCCCTACAGTATGGAAACCAGCCCTTCGGCCCAATAGGTCCACGCCAGCCCTCCGAAGAGTAACCCTCCCAGACCCATTCCCCTATCCTATATTTACCACAACTAACGCACCTAACACTATGGGCAATTTTGCATGGCCAATTTACCTGACCTGCACATTTTTGGATTGTGGGAGGAAACCGGAGGAAACCTGTGCAGGCACGGGGAGAATGCGCGAACTCCACACAGACAGTCGCCCGAGGCTGGAATCAAATCCAGGTCCCTGGCACTATGAGGCAGCAGTGCTAACCACTGAGCCGCCGTATTGTGTATACTCCTGTGGTGGCTGCATAACCTCACAACCTTCATCTAGGAAGAGGAGAACATGCCAGGGGATTATGAATATATTCAAGAAGGTAGGCTAATGCCTTCCTAACAGCACTGTGGGTGTATTGAAACCCCACAGCAAACCATACAGGCAGCATCAGAGTAAATTGTTTCAGAAACTAGAACCTTTTTCACAGCAACTGTATTCAGTAAGTGATCAGTTTGAAAGTCCTTAAAGCTACTTTGAAAGTAACTGAGAGAAGGTTAGTGTATAAGGTAAGTCAGAGTTGCAGTAAGGTGACAGGTAAGTAAAGGGGTAGGCTGCCAGGTGGGTGAGGAGGTAAGGTAGCAAGTGGGCAAGGGGATAGGCTACTGGAGGAGTGAATGTATAGGGTGGCAGGTCAGTGAGAGGGTGGGGTGGTGAATGTTTGTGTAGGATGCCGAGTGGGGTAGAGTTGCAGATAGGGAGGAGGAAAGGGGAAGAGTGTTAGCTTATTGACAGGTAATGTGGGTGAGGAGGTGTATGTCAGAAAGTGACTGGATTGGGTGCGGGTGTGCAGTTGGGTGCTGGGGGGAATATGAGGGTGGTCAGGTGCCCACAGGGTGGAGAGTCAGCGGTTTGAGGGAGGAAATGTCTAAGTGTGTTGTTGGAGGGTGACTATGAATGATTGAAGTAATGGTTAGCTAGAAGTTAGAGCTGAAAATGTGTTGCTGGAAAAGTGCAGCAGGCCAGGCAGCATCCGAGGAGCAGGAGAATCGACGTTTCGGTCATGAGCCCTTCTTCAGGAATTCAGCTAGAAGTTAGAACAGGTTTTAATTCCTCTATCCTTACCTTTACTAACTTCTAAGGTAAGTAAATCAGAACCCTTTGAAACCTTCAAATCTAACCTGGAGCTGGGGACATTTTCAGAGGGTTGCAGATGTCAGGTAATTGTCACTGCTCATTGGGAGTTTAAAACTTCAGAGATGTTCCAAAGCACATCTTTCCAGGTACATCAAATCTGGAGACAATTTGGAGACTGGAAGATCTGAACTCCCCCCGCCCCATCCCAAAAAAAACTGAGACCTTGTAAAAATACTGTAAATAAAAGCAAAATACCATAGTTACTGAACATCTGGCAATAAATGAAGAAGAAAGTGCTAGAGAAACTCAGCATTTGTGGAGAGAGAAAAACACATGTAACATTTCAAGTCCAAAGTCTGTTTTTATTGTTTTAAGGCTCGTTAACACTTGTTAAAGCACAATTACTACATAAAGTGCAACTCCTAGTGCTTGACTGTTCTGTGAAAAATGTTTCTAACTGGAGCTATAGCTGTTTTGCTTTTATTCAGATTTGATCCAACTTACAAGCATCCAACTACTTTCACAACATTATAAGTCAAGGGAATTGAATTAAATCTTGCCAATTGTACTGCTGGAAAGGGATTGAAATAAGACTGTAGGGAGACATGACTTATTAGAGCATAGTAAACAGATTGCCAGTTCCTAAATGCACATAGCGTACAAGTGAGGAGCATTTGTTGAGGAGAATGAGACTGAGCCACAAGATGGTGATGGAACCGTTCCATATGCTGAATGAAGTCCCACAGGCACAATCTATGTTCAATATGGCACTCAGATTGGCAGTGAAAGTCACCATAGTACTCAATGTCAATGCCTCAGGATTATTTCACATTAGCAATGATGATGGGTGCACTGTCAGCCAGTTTGCTATGCACCACAGCGATAGAAGATGTCTTGTTCTGCTTGACCAGCATTTTTATTCTTTGAAAGGATCACCAGTATCAGCACAATAATTTCTACAGATCTGCTGATGTTCACAATTCTGCAGACTTCATGCATGATATCATTTGGGTCACGGTGTCCAATATGATTTTCCCCGAGGACGGCAAGAGATATCACACATTAATTAGAAGCTGGGGGCAGAAGAGTCGACATTTCGAGCAGCTCTTCATCAGAAATGGTGGTTGGGGGAGGGGAAGTGTATAAGGGGGCTGAGAGATAAATGACAGGGTGTTGGGGTTGGGGGAAGGTATCTGGGGGGAATTTGGACCCAAATTCTAGCCACCTGATGCCTGGAGGAAGAACTCCTCATCTTGCGTCTTGTGACCCTCCAACCACATGGGATCAATGTTGATTTCACCAATTTCTTCATGTCCATTCCACATACCCCCCCCCCCCCAATCTTATCCCAGATACAATCCTACAACTCGGCACTGCCCTCTTGAACTGTCCTACCTGTCCATTTTCCTTCCCACCTATCCGCTCCAGAGGCTGAGGGGTGGCCTTATAGAGGTTTATAAAATCATGAGGGGCATGGATAGGGTGAATAGACGAGGTCTTTTCCCTGGAGTGGGGGATTCCAGAATGAGAGGGCATAGGTTTTCGGTGAGAGGGGAAAGTTATAAAAGAGACCTAAGAGGCAACTTTATCACGCAGAGGGTGGTACGTGTATGGAACGAGCTGCCAGAGGAAGTGGTGGAGGCTGGTACAATTGCAACATTTAAGAGGCATCTGCTTGGGTATATGAATAGGAAGGGATATGGGCTGGGTGCTGGCAGGTGGGACTAGATTGGATTAGGATATCTGCTCAGTTTGGATGAGTTGGACCAAAGGGTCTGTTTCCGAGCTGTCCATCTCTATGACTCTATATGCAGTCCTCACTTTCTCTTATAAACCTGATGTTGGCAGGCAATTACAGGTATATGATGGTTCAGTTAAGTGGCTAGGAAAATGCTTTATTTTTAAGGATAATGCTCACGAATTCTAACACTAAGTTTACACAAGCAAACAAAGCAACTGGCACTTCTGTACCAATCACAGAAATCTGCAGAACACAGAGATCATGATGCACAATATCCAAAACCATGTTCATTAACCATATGACTGGAAACTGAAGCAGCACTTAAGACGCTCAGGGATACGAAGGAATGTCACAGTCCAATCCTCACAGAGCCTCATGATTGAATGTTGTCTGCTGCATGATGCACAACTTTGATTTTTTTTCCCCCTTTCAGTAGGAATAAAGTCCACAGTGTGTCAGAGTAGGGAGCTGAGTGATGATGAAGAAATAGCTAAGAAATCAGTAATACGCCAAGAATTATTTGCGAGATGTGGGTTTTGTTGCAAAACCAACATATATTGCTCATCCTAATTGTCCTTGAGTAGCCAACCACATTTTTTGAACCACTGCAGTTTTTGCACACACATGTCCTGTGAGGAAAGAATCCTGAGCATTGGTTGTTTGCCCCCTTATGTCCGAAACATTGATTCTCCTGCTCTCAGATGTTGCCTGACCTGCTGAGCTTTTCCAGCACCACACTTTCGACTCTGATCTCCAGCATCTGCAGTCTTCACTTTCTCCTTATTGGGCCCCCAGTCCTGATTGTTGCATACTGTAGACATGGTGTGCTGGGAGTGAATGGAGTTGAATGTTTTTATGATGGTGAATGAGGTGCCAATAAAGCAGGTTGATTTTTCTTGGATGGTACCGGGTTTCTTGAGTGTCACTGGAGATGCACTTAATCCAGACAAATGGCGAGTATTGCATCAGAATCTGAACTTGTGTCTTGTAGATGCGTCGGTGAGTCAGGAAGTGATTCTCTCATAGCTCTGCTTTTGTATTTATTTAGCTGCTGTATTTATATGACTGGCCTTTTCCAGTTCCTTGTGAATTCTAACCCCCAGGATGTAAATGATGGACTGTTCATGTGACTTGGTAAAGGGATGCCAGCCTCTGTGCAGTTACCTCAACCACTATCTTCCTTTATGCCAGCCAGGGGATAGATTAGATTAGATCAGATTCTCTACAATGTGGAAACAGGCCCTTCGTCCCAACAACTCCATACCGACCCTCTGAAGAGTAACTCACCCAGACCCATTTCCCTTTTGAATAATGCACCTAACATTATAGGCAGTTTAGCGTGGCCAATTCACCTGACCTGCACATCTTTGGACTGTGGGAGGAAACCGGAGCACCCAGAGGAAACCCATGCAAATTCCACACAGACAGTCGCCCAAGGCTGGAATTGAACCTGGGACCCTGGTGCTGTGAGGCAGCAGTGCTAACCACTGAGCCGCCGTGCCACCCATAGTTTTCCCAATTCCTATTGACTTCAATTTTCCCTGATGCCACTTGGACAAGTGCTGCTTTAATGTTAAAAGCAATTTCTCAAGTCATCTCGAGGGTTCAACTCTTTTGAGCAAGTTTAGACAAAATATCAGTAGATCGTTATTTTGTTGAATTAGTGTCACTGAATAGCACTGCTGTCCACAATTCCATTGGTTAGCTGATAAATGAGCTTAAAGCTAATGGAGTAATAATTAGCTGTAATTAATTTGTCCTGATTTTTGTGAACTGGACTTTTCCGAAGTAACTTCCCAATGAATTAGGTCAACATGTTGCATTGGAACACCTTGTTGAATTGGAACACCTTGTTGAATTGGAACACCTTGTTGCATTGGAACACCTTGTTGTATTGGAACAACTTGTTGTATTGGAACACCTCGCCTAGAGCAGTGGTTAGTTCTGACACTCAAATCTTCATCACTGCAGCCAGAATGTTACTGGGCCCCAAAACCTTTGTTGTGCTCAGCCATTCCTTTAGTGTATAGAAGGTTGAAGACTGTATTCTGTGATGATGGGCCTTCCGGTAAAGACTAAGATGGATCTATCACTGGACGCTTCTTGCGGAATATGGTTTCGGTTTTGTATTTTGCAAGGACATCCCCATGCTCCGCCATCTTGTATGATGTCATTGTTCATGGAACCTCCTCTTCACAATAGTTGCTTAATTACCCACTAACACTCATGATCATTTTGAAATGAAATCCCGCGCCTAGATCTGAGCACAAAATTCTATTCTATCAGTCCCGTGTGGAACAGGGCAAGTCCTGCATTGATGATATGTTGCCTTTTGGATGAGATGTTAAATTAATGCCCGCTTTATGCTCTCAGTTGAATGTAGAATGTCTCCCAGCATTATTTTGAAGACAGCAAAATTTCCTTCTCTATTGTTGGCAATTAACATCTCTGGTCATTATCATATCGCTTATTTTGAGAGGGTTAGGCTTAATGTGCAAACTGCCGCATCTCCTAGATTACAGCAATGAAAAAGTATTTAATCAGCTGGAAAGTACTTTGGGACTTGAAGGTGCAAGAGAGATGCAAGTCTTTCGTTTATGACTGAGTGACACAGGGCTGCAAAGCATTGATCTGCTCACTGGGTTGTAGTATAATTAGCTCGGTCTATGCTATGCTGCATTTATCAATTATTATGCATGTAGTCCATGCAGTAAAACACAGCAAAACATAATAGTTTGTGTTAACCACAGAAACCTGTTCATTGTTTTCTGTTACCCTGAGTCCACCGGAATGGTAAACTGGGGACTTTAGGTAATTTGATTAAGTCCTTTTCTTTGTGTCAGAGCAGGGAGTGGTAGGGCTCAAGTATCAGCATTTTCTTGAGTGGCTCAAGACAAAGATGCTGGTTGTACTGTTTTGTCAACTGAGAGAAGGAAATAGATGACCATCAGAAGGAGATTTTCTTGCCCACATGTAAACCTCGTGTTAAGATTTGATATTGAGAATTCCCAAGGCTAAAGGCCCCTGACTGTGCCACCTCTCTCCTCTGGTGAGTTTGCAAGGCAGGACAGGACATAACAAGGCTGGTGATGGAACAGACTGGGATGTTTGTTTTATTTATTCATTGGGTGTAGGTAGCACTGGCTAAGCCAGCATTTGTTGTGCATGCAAAAGTGGGAGTATGCCTTCTTGACACATTGCAGATCTTGCGAGGCAGGTACACCAACTGGATCCTTTCAAATCCAAGAAAGGACATTCTGGATTATATTGAAGTTGTTAAGTATCACTCTGCGTGATTATGTCAGGTTATTGCTGGACTTGTCCCTGGAACAGCTCTCCCAACCTTGGCACAGATCCCCATATAAATATGTCTTTTTCACATTCAAATCCGGTGCTTATCTCAATTCAAGGTGATCACCCCATCTTATTCTCCTTTTGCTTTTGTGCAGTAGTTTGACTGCGCTGACTGGCTCGCTTCCTTGGCCATTTCAGTGAACAGTCAAAAGCAATACACATTTTTATTGGTTTGAACTCATACAAAAGCCATACCAGGGATGGTTAGCAAACTTCCTTCCCCAATGGTCATCAGCATACTGGTGGTTTCATAATTGCCTTTACTAACACAAGCATTTCTTCCAGGTCCATAAACTTAATTGAATTTAAGTTCACCAGCTGCCATGGTGAAATAAGGACTCATGTGTCCATCTCATTAGACCAAGCCACTGAATTACTAATCCAGTGTAACCACAATGTTACTACACCCACTATTGATAGTTTTGAATAAGGAGAACAGATGGCCCTTTATGAACTCTCTCTTCTATAAAGACCAATGTTCTTTGCCTATACTCTTCTCCATTGTTATGCTGTTCTTCTCTACGTAGCTGAACAACAAAATGTAAATATTTTATTGAATGCGGACCAAGTGCAATATTTTTAGTTTTACCATTTTATTGCAAACAAATCTGTGTGGGTTTCCTCCGGGTGCTCCGGTTTCCTCCCACAGTCCAAAGATGTGCAGGTCAGGTGAATTGGTCACGCTAAATTGCCCCATAGTGTTAGGTGCATTAGTCAGAGAGAAATGGGTCTGGGTGGGTTACTCTTCGGAGGGTCAATGTGGACTTGTTGGGCCGAAGGGCCTGTTTCCACACTGTAGGGAATCTAAAAAAAAATGTTGAGAGTTTGATTTTCAGTGGTGAGTTGCTCTTGTGTTTCTCGAATGAATGAGATCTGGGGCAGAGAGCTTACAACTGCTTCTCTGAGATTCCTAATGAAAAGGGCAGGTGCAATGGCTAGCTGAATGGTTTCATTACCATCCTTCTAGAATAGGGGATGGAGTGTGGCCTAAATATGCCAAGGATCCAGAAGATCATGCATGTTCAGTCAAGCCCATTACTGTCTGCCTGCCTGGTCCTGATGGTTTCTGGCAATTTTAAAATTTCCTCAAAGAACATGATATTCCGATTGTAATACCATCATGAGAACCGAATGCTGTATTCTTTATGTTTATGTGTGTCCTCCGATTGGATATCTGAGATTTATGAACTTCCACCAGAAGAAACAGTCCTCCTCAGTCAGGAATTCTGACCTACAGACAGATGGTACAGCAGATACAGTAAACCAACCTAGATCTGCAAGTCTGTGACAAGTACAAACTTACTTTACTCAACAGTAACCTATGGGTCATCTGCATGTTCTCTAATAATTTATTAAGAACATCCTCTGGATTTCACTGGCTGTTAATCTGTATGTATGGAAAATGAGAATCTCGACCAGCAGACTATACAAACACCACAATTGCATGGTATTCTCCATGACGTTGCCAGTCTGTGCACCTGGGTGCTTATTCTTCATTTGGATAATGTGGAGAAAGTGAGGACTGCAGATGCTGGAGATCAGAGCTGAAAATGTGTTGCTGGAAAAGCGCAGCAGGTCAGGCAGCATCCAGGGAACAGGAGAATCGACGTTTCGGGCATAAGCCCTTCTTCAGGAATGAGGATAATTTGACCTGACCTGACTTAAACATTAGATACAAGCTGTCACTTAGGGTGAAGCCTCCAGGTTTGCCAGCGTTAATTCCTCCCATGCTTCTCTGGCAGATGATCTCCAATACAATCCTGTCAAATAGGTGAAGAAATCCATACTTGGGTCCATTTCAACTGCAGGATCCTTAATGTCAATTGAAGAACACTTTGTCCTGGAGACAGAATACTCATGCATTGAAACAGCATGAAAGCAGCGAGTTTATTTAGCATCTTCCTATACCTTCTGTGGCTTCACTTTAAAGTATATACTACAGAAACTGGATTTTGGAATTCTTGCCTGGCATCCAAATTGCAACATCTCAGCACAATAAATTACTCCCAAATAAACCCAGAAGTTGCTAGAAAAGCTCAGCAGGCCTGGCAGTATCTGTGAAGAGAAATCAGAGTTCACATTTCGGATCCAGTGACCCTTCCCCAGAATGAGGACCTGAAATGAATGCATAGAAAAACTGCAATTGTGAAGTGACCGAGTAAATTATTGTAAAAACCAAAAGACCCGCGGATGCTGTAAATCAGAAACAAAACAGAGGTTGCTGGAAAAGCTCAGCAGGCCTGGCAATATCTGTGGAGAGAAATCAGAGTTCACATTTCGGGTCTGGTGACCCTTCCTCAGAATGAGGCCCAGAAACGTGAACTCTGACTTCCCTCCACAGATGCTGCCAGACCTGCTCTGAGCTTTTACAGCAATTTCTGTTTTTGTTTCTGATTTCCAGCATCCACAGTTCTTTTAGTTTTTACAATAATTTACTCGGTCACTTCACAATTGCAGCTTTCTATGCATTCTCATTAATGTGAGATACAAGATTCTTCAATTTACCTTTTTTGAAAGTACCGTACTGGCTCATTCCCTCTTACCCTGAATTGCTTCTCTATGAAAACTGTAAGGGGAGGTGCAAGAGATAGAAGACATTGGTAAGGTTGACTTCCTTTCATATCCCACAAGAGCAGGTGTATATCGTGCATGATCATTTATGTTCACTCTAACCCATTTGGTGATATTCTTGCCTTTGAGACAAAGAATAGTAGTTCAAGTCTTTGCAAGCATTTCATCTTACAATCTATCATCACAGCCATATGTGGGAGTACAGAATGCATTACAAAAATGAAAATTTATAATAAAACAATGTCTGCATGTTTTACTTTTTTGGATGAACATTACCGAGGGACAATGATCAAAGAAGAGCAGACAGTTGTCATTCCTCCCTTAATTAGCAACGTACAAAACAGCTTTACTAATTATTCATTACCGTTGGATTTTGTGTAAGGAAAATGACTGCTATTTTCATGTGCACATCAACTGCTCCTGCAATGCAACATTGTAAAACATATGCAAAGTAACTAGCAAGGTTTCTGATGCATAGCAAGGTGCTACATAAATGCAAATCTTTCTTCTTTACGTTGCACATACCTTTGAGTTTCTTGAGGCTAGCCTTTTTTTGGACATTATTTCCGGTTGACTGTCCATAGATACTGAGGTAATGTTTCAATATGATTCCAATATGGTTCAATTCAGAAGAAGAGTCATATTGAACTTGAAACATTAAAATGTATGCATTGAAGGTAAGCGGGGAAAGATTTAAAAGAGACCTAAGGGGCAACATTTTCACACAGAGAGAGAGTGGTGCATATATGGAATGAGCTGCCAGAGGAAGTGGTAAAAGAAAGTGCAATTATAATATTTAAAAGACATTTGGGCGGTTACATGGATAGGAAAGATTTAGAGGAAAATGGGACAAATGCAGGCAAATGGGATTAGTCTAGTTCAGGAAACTTGGTCAGCAGGGATGAGTTGGGCCAAAGGGCCTGTTTCTGTGCTGTATGACAAATCTTTTACATTTTATTTTGTATCTTTCGTGCCTCTACCTTGACTCCACAATCACTGAATGAGGCTACTGCTAATGGCCACATGCATCATAATTTTAAGTACCACTGCAATATAATACATGTTTTAAATAAAGAGTTAGATAGAAAAGATAAAGTTGACTGGGTGCCTCAGTATTAATATTAAACCTTAAGCAAAACATTGTACACACTTGTTACCAAAATTAGATCCTCCACAGTGGGCACAGGAGAGTGGGAAAATCTGCAGGTGAAGGAAGGAATCCTTCCTTCCCAAGTAAAACCATATTGAAATGTCAAGGTCATGTCACTAGGCTCATCCCTTTTCACTTCATGCTTCTTTTTTCCCTTATGGTTAAGTCACAAATCAGGACTGATGAATCATTAAGTCAAGGATATTTGACCTGAGTCCGGATTTCCTCCTTTCTTTTGCATCATACATTGCTGACAAAAAAAAAGAAATCAACGTTTTGGTAGAACAGGCAATTCCAGCCCAAGTGCTGATAATAGTCATCGGGCTACCATCAGACAGCTTTTGACAATAACTTGTCACTAAGTTGCACTGGTCAGCATTAGGTGGATTCCACTGGGACATCCCTTCCTTAACCAGAGATGATTTTACCACCACGGTGATCCCTGTATTGATACCCTTTGATTCACATTTTGGGATGTCGGGCAGAACTCAGAATTTGTGGTTTGGGGGGATTACGTGGAGCAGCAATAGTGTTCCCAACCTCTGGGTCAAGAAGCATGGGCTCAATTCCCACCTCATCCAGAGGCATGCCACATACATGGTTGAAGAGATTGATTAGAAAATATCTAGAAGTCATAATGTTTCCAAATTTAGTCCACCTCTGATCACCAAATGCAGCGTGTATATTTGAAATTCTTGTTCAGAGATCCAGAGAGGTGATGGCCTAATGGTATTTTAGCTGGACTATTAATCCAGAGACCCAGATAATGTTCTAGGTACCTGGTTCAAATTCCACTACATCAGATAGTATTTGAATTCATTACAAAGAAAATCTGGAATTAAGAGTCTAAACATGACCATGAATCCATTGTTAATTGTTGGAAAAACCCATTTGGATCATTAATGCCATTTAGGGGAAGGAAATTACCATCCTTGCCCTGGACAATATGTGACTCACTGTCTTTGACTCTTAACTGCCCCCTGGGCAACAAATGCTGCCTAGTCAGTGACACTGTCATCCTGTGAGTGAAGGCATTCTACACTTATGTGAGGAACAAGAGGATGTCCAGAGTGAGGGTAGGGCGGTTGGTGGATAGTGGAGGCAACTTATGCCTGGAGTCAGAGGAGGTAGGGGAGGTCCTTATTGAATACTTTGCTTCAGCTTTTGCTACTGAGAGGGACCTTGTCATTTGGGAGGACAGCGTGAAACAGGCTGATATGCTCAAACAGGTTAATGTTAAGAAGACAGTGTGCTGCAAATTTTGAAAAACATAAGTAGAGATAAGTCCCCTGAGCCAGATGGGATATACCTAAGGTAAAAGATTGCTGCGCTTTTGGCGATGATCTTTGCATCCTCACTATCCACCTGAGTCGTGCCAGATAATTGGAATGTTGCAAATATTTTTCCCTTGTTCAAAAAAGGGAATAGGGATAATCTTGGGAATGACTGACAGTCAGTCTTACATCTGTGGTGGATGAATTATTGGAAAGGATTCAAAGAGATGGGATTTATGATTCCTTGGAAAATCATTGTTTGATTTGAGATAGTTAGTATGGCTTTGTGAGGGGCAAGTCATGCCTCACAAGCCTTTTTGAATTCTTTGAGGATATGACAAAACACATTGATGAAGATGTGGTGTACTTGGATTTTTAGCAAGGCATTTGGAAAGGTTCCCCATGGTAGGCTTATTGGGAAAATAAGGAGGCAAGGAAATTTGGCTGTCTGGATGTAGAATTGGCTAGCCAATTGAAGATAGAGGGTGGTAGTAGATGGAAAGTATTCAGCCTGGAGCTTGGTGACCAGTGTTATTCTGCAGGGATGTGTTCTGGGACTCCTGCTGTTTTGTGATTTTCATAAATGACTTCGATGAGCAAGTGGAAGGGTGGGTTAATAAGTTTGCTGATGTTGCTGGAGTGGTGAATAGTGTGGAGGGCTGTTGTAGGTTGCAACGGAACATTGACAGAATGCAGAGCTGGGCTGAAAAGTGACCGATGGCGTCCAACCTGGAAAAGTCTGAAGTGATTCACTTTGGAAGGGTGAATTTGAATGCAGAATACAGGGTTAAAGGCAGAAATCTTAGCATTGTAGAGAAACAGAGACATCTTTAGGGACCATGTCCTTAGATCCCTCGAAGTTGCCACCCAAGTTGATAGGGTTGTTAAGAAGGTGTATAGTATGTTGGCTTTCATGAGCAGGGGGAATTGAGTTTAAGAGCCGTGAGGTTATGCTGCAGCTCCATATAGTCCTGGTTAGACCACACTTGGAATATTGTGTTTAGTTCTGGTCACCTCATTATAGGAAGGATGTGGAAGCTTTAGAGAGGGTGCAGAGGAGATTTACCAGGATGCTGCCTGGACTGGAGGGCATATCTTATGGAGAAAGGTTGAGGGAGCTAGGGTTTTATCATTGGAGCAAAGAAGGGTGAGAGGCGACTTAACAGAGGTGTACAAGATAATAACAGGCATAGATAGAATGAGTAGTCAGAGACTTTTTTCCCCCAGGGCTGAAATGATGATGGGCTTTTGCCTGAAACGTCGATTTTACTGCTCCTCAGATGCTGCCTGAACTGCTGTGCTTTTCTAGCACCTCTAATCCAGAAATGGCTATCACAAGGGGGCATAATTTTAAGGTGATTGGAGGAAGGTTTAGGGGAGATGTCAGAGGTAGATTCTTTGGCAGAGAGTGGTGGGTGTGTGGAAAGCACTGCCAGCAGTGGTAGTAGAGTCAGAGACATTAGGGCCTTTTGAGCAACTCTTGGATAGGCACGTGGATGATAGTAAAATGAAGGGTATGTAGGTTAGTCTCATCTTAGAGTAGGATAAAAGGCTAGCTTAATAGTAAGAGTTGAAGGGCCGGGACTGTTCTATGTTCTTCTATGAATTTTAAAAAGTTATCAAAAGAGAATAATTTCTTTAGTATTCCCATTTACACGTTGAAGATGCTTAATCATTATGGAATCATGCAGAGTTTGCAAATGTTTAACCTGGAGATCTATGAAAGCCTTAAGAGATTGTCTTCCATGATTGAACAGCCTTCTTGAGGATTAGATGGAGATTCTGCTTTTTTAAAAAAAAAGTAAAGGGGAAGTTATCTTTATACTCACAGAATATGATTCTTCATTGAAAATATTATACTTTATCTGGAATACTTTACAAACAATTGCTACAACCATGTTTAGACAAAATCTGTGAGTTGTTTCTGTCTGAAACCTTTAACTGTCAACAATTTGAAAGAATTGCAGGTTAAACATACAAAGAAGTATTTTACCCCTAATATATGAAGACACTAATATTAATCTTTGAGAGTGCAGTTTAAAAGTGTACTGAATTCTGTGGCTTCCTTCATAACGCCAATTCGTTTACAAGTAACTTCTGTACGATGTTATTTCCGTGCAGTTTCGCGAACACTGATTGCACTGCCTTCCCTTCCAATGCCAAACACCAACCGACAAAATGCTAACTGCAACAAAAATACAAAACTCGGATCGAGCTCCTGGACAGCTGTGCAAAGCTGCGATGAGTCTCATGACCAGCTCACCCCGCATTCAAATGAACAATTATCTATTCTCCCAACAAGCTACCTTGCAATTCATCTAAACCAGCAGCATTTTCAGTCACTGCAGAATCGCTAATCACAGCTAATGCAGTCCAGTCAGCAAATAAAAAAAAACAGTCCCAGCACGTCCAATCTTGCCTACATACTGCTCAGGAGTCTGTAAACACTGTGGGAATGCGCAAAACGCAAGAACATTAAATGCGAACTTTCCTACACTGGCTCTCGTTCAGCATCTGCTACATGGAGCGTTTAAATCCGTTTGCTTTCATTAAATCGCTCAAACGTGATTTGCAACGTACCAGGTCGATCAAAAACCGACTCAGGAGTCTATGCTAATAATCTTGTGAGAGAGAGAGAAGCGGCTGCTGTTTGACGCATTGCCATCTTCCTGCTGCCGGGGAGCGATTCTGAGGGAAAAGCTCATTGCTCTGAGGCGGAACCTTGTAGCTCACTCCCAATCCAACTCATGTCCCCCTTTTCGCCCCCTCCACTTGAAATCAGACTCTCAAAGACACAATTCTCCAAACGTGCTTTGTGTATTCAAATATGCCGCGTTGGTAACCGTGCCTACTGCTCCCAGACAAAGATTAATCCCCTTTGGCTTTGGTTCCATAAACGGCTTTGCCCAACCAATGCTTGCTTTTTTGACCGGTTCCATCCCAGAATGCTGACTGATATTGATCGTTTTCCAGATGGGTTCACGTGTTATTCCCCCCCGTGGCTTGTGTAGAGATGAGATGGCGCTGTGTGTCTCCAGAGAAATGGGAATGTGCTGTTGCTAAAGACTGACTGTGTGTGTGTGTGAGAGTGAGAGTGCTGTTTGTAGTCAGTCCCCCTCACAGCTCCTCCTGATGGCTGAACATTGGCAGCAGCAGCAGCAATACAAGACAAACCAGCGGATAGCAATCCACACTCCAACTCCCGCCTGCTGCTGAACATCACGGTAAGATTTTTCTTTTATCTTCAGGTTATAAGTATCTACAAATGCATCTATCTGGAATGTAAATACAAGCAAAACACTTGTCCCCTGCGTGGTTTTGTGTCTCCTATCATTTTGTTTGAAATTACAGCGCAATGTACAGATTATTTCCGCTCGCTGGCCCTCTGTTAAGGAACACTGGTACACAGTAGAATTTTGGTGCATTTTTAAAAGGATCAAACCTACAGCGTCCCTGTTGATATCAGCCTTTGAGTTGTTCAAAGCTGAATTTGAATGTGTTTGAGTACGGCAGAAAATGAGTGTAGTGTCCTATACCTTTAGGAAACGGAACGTTCTCTGTGCTGTTGTAATGAAAGGCAGTCCGCTATGTCAGGGTCATTTTACCTTACTGTCTGGGCTAACAGTGACATCCAGTTCGCTTCAGGCTGCAGAGCCAGCTCTGATCAGGCACTAAACAGTTCCTTGAATAATTGTCCCGCAGTGAACCAGCGCAGTATTTCCTATGTTCCCAGTTGGATTCTATCCCCTCCCTCCCTCTGCCTTTCTGATCTTCCTTCAAAGACAAAAGGGCAAGAAGCTTTCCTTATAAAGTGACGTAACTGGAGACTACCAGCAGTTAGAAACAAATTTGAACTGATCGCGAAGCGAATGGTTGAGCTTGCTATAGTCCTTGCGTGCGTTTATTCGCTGAGCTGGTGTTGTTGGCAGCGATGGGGTCAGCGCTGGTTTTTCAGTGGCTTTCGGACTTTACATGATACTCTGCGGCTTTCCCTCCAGAGATAACAACTTGCATTTGGAGGCTGCCCTGTCTTCAGCCGCCACCTTATTCATCTCTTCCTCCTCCAACAGCCGATCTATAATCCAGATCTTCAAAGGCGTTCTGATCTCGGCCAGCCTCTTCGGGCTGCATTTACCAGCAGGGAGGGGTCACTGGACTCGGATTAAAGGCCAAAACCTTGGCTGGTTTTATTTTCCTTTCCAGTTCCAGCGCCTTCCTTTTCTGTTGAATACGGCTCAACACACACTCTCGAGAGAGGCTCACTTTTCCCGGACCATTACCCAAACTGACCGCTGTCGTTATCGCTCCTGGTAATGTAGAATGGAGACATCCTTTTCATGTTTGACTGCAGTAAATGTTTATATCGTTTAATTCAATTTAATGCTTTTTTAAAAAAAATCAACTAGTGTAGGTATATAAGTATGTCGATAGATATATCTATGTGCATATGTGCCTATGTGTAGAGAGTGTGGTGCTGGAAAAGTACAGTAAGTCAGGCAGCATCCGAGGAGCAGGAGAGTCGACATCAGGAGCCCTTTCTGATGAAGAGCTTATGCCCGAAACATCGATTCTCCCGCTCCTCGGATGTTGCCTGACCTGCTGTGCTTTTCCAGCACCACACTCTCGACTCTGATCTCCAGCATCTGCAGTGCTCGCTTTCTCCTATATCTGTTTATGCAGATATATCTGTGTGTAGGTAGATATGTAGAGGTATATTTATGTATAGAGATGTGCGTGTACTGTATATAGGAGACAGGTATGTATGCAATGCTTAAGGGGATTGATAAGGTAGATGTTGGATAGCTGTCCCTCTTGGAGACCGTCTCCTACAAGTGAGAGCAGGTAGGTTCGAAACTGAGATGAGGAACTACCTGTCCAGTCATAGGCACGGACAGCACGGAAACAGACCCTTTGGTCCAACTCATCCATGCGGACCCGATGCTAACCTAATCTCGTCCCATTTGCCAGCACTTGGCCCATGTCCCTCTAAAGCCCTTCCTATTCATGTACCCACCGAGGGGCCTTTTAAATGGTGTAATTGCACCAGCCTCCACCACTTCCTGGGGCAGCTCCTTAACCTGTCCCTGAGGGTTGGGAATCTGGGTGGAACTCACTGGCCCAGAGTGCAGTGGAGGCAGAATTAAAGGGGCAGTTTCAGGAAAGAAATCGATAGGTTTCTGATGAAAAGCGGGATAAAGGGCAGTGGGGGGGGGGGGGGGAGCAGGCAGGAGAGTGGAGCTGAGACTAGGATAAGATCAGCAGTGATCATGTTAGATGGTAGAGTGGGTCGAAGGGCTGAATTGCCTACTCCCGCTCCTAATTCCTATGATTGTGCAAGAGCTGCTTTATTAACCTTCTACATAGGCCTGTGTTAAGGAGCCTCTTTTAAAATCCAGTATCACCTTGTTCCCGCAGGAGAGAGGAGTTCGCACATCAGTCCCGCAAGCAGGAGAAGGTCCAAGGTTCATCTTCAGTCTTGTCGTTGGAACAATCCCCTTGCCACCGCCATGAAGACAATTGGTGCATGAAGACACTATTCCCATCGATCAAGCTTAACCAGAAGGAGATTTAGATTCGGTGAAGACTAAAGGCTGCCATGGAGTCCAAGAGTCCGCTGCCTGAGGTGATGGAGCCGGCTGGATGTTGCCGGCTCAGCGCCGGGCGAGCGTTCCAGCGGCACAAGCAGCGGCTGATGAGGAAGCTGAGGCTGCCGCGGATCCTGGCCTTCTCCCTTGGCGTGCTGGCCCTCTGCTCTTTCTCTCTCCTCTTCAGTGCCTTCGCCTGCACGCCAGCCAACCCCGGAAGCCCCCCGCTCAAACGCAGAACTCTGCTGGGTTTCGAGGAGAAACCGAGGTTTTCCAAGCTTCAGAACCTCACCCCCAAATCCGACTTTGCTTTGAAGTACCAAGTGCGGGCGCCCATAACATCTTTCAATAATGGAACCCAAAGTGGGGACTATCCCCACGATATCATTTCGCTGGCCCAGAGAAGGAAAGGACTTGTGATACTACATGTCCTAGGCATGATTTATATGTTCGTAGCCTTAGCTATAGTATGTGATGAATTTTTTGTACCCTCATTGACAATTATTACTGATAAACTGCAAATATCCGATGATGTGGCAGGGGCAACTTTCATGGCTGCTGGTGGGTCAGCCCCAGAACTCTTCACCTCTTTGATAGGAGTGTTCATATCTCGCAGCAATGTTGGGATTGGGACGATAGTGGGCTCTGCCGTCTTCAACATCCTCTTTGTCATTGGGATGTGCGCCCTATTCTCTAAACAAATCTTGCGCCTCACCTGGTGGCCACTGTTCCGAGATGTGTCCTTTTATATTATTGACCTGATTTTGCTTATACTTTTCTTCCGGAGTAATACCATCGTTTGGTGGGAGAGTGTAATTTTGTTGTCAGCCTATGGAACCTATGTGGTCTTCATGAAGTTCAACGTTGTGCTGGAACGATGGGTCAAAAAGAATTTAACCAGGAACAAAGTGGTGGAGGCAACAGCAACAGCAACAGAATGTGATGAAAAGGTACATGTGGTTTAATTTTACAATTAATAGTCAGAATTGTCTTGTCTGTATTGACTAGTTTGGAATTTGAAAACAAGACCAGACTTTCAGAGTTGTTAAAAATGAAGAGCAAGTTTTACACCACGGATGAGTCATTTGTGTTGGTAGGGGTATATGTCAGTGTGTCAATGCTTCATATATTTTTGCATCATTGAATTGATTAAATCATTTTATGAATTTTATTAGTTATGGTATCTGAGATAAACCATGTTTATTTGCCTAGCTGTAAACTCTATTCCTAATTTTGGAACTTTGTTCTTGTTTTGCTTTCAATTATACAAAAAATGAGCATATATATAAACTTTTAAAATATCAGACTGTTAAATTATGGACCAAGTGTGTGGTGCTGGGAAAGCACAGCAGGTCAGGCAGCATCCGAAGAGCAGGAAAATCGACGTTTCGGGTGTAAGCTCTTCATCAGGAATGCCTGCTCATTGCTGATGAAGAGGTTGTGCCAGAAACGTTAGATTCTCCTGCTCCTCGGATGCTGCCTGACCTGCTGTGCTTTTCCAGCACCACACTCTGGACTCTGATCTCCAGCATCTGCAGTCCTCACTTGCTGCTTCTTCCTGTTAAGTCATGGGGATTTGCTGCAAATTTAGTCAGGTATTGTAGATACTTGGCAGGGGCTCCAAATATTGAGCTGAGCTGTGAATAGTTGGGTACAATTTCTATGAAGGTTTTTTAAAAATAAAAGCACATGTCAATTGACTGTCATTATGGTTTAGCCAAATGGTCTTCTACATCTGAATAGATGCCTGTCGCTTTTGAGAATCAAGCTACCTTTTTATATTATGTAAAGTGGAGGACGTGGCTCCAGTTGACCTCTTGGTGACCACAATACGTAAAGTCATTATTGGGGGGAAAATGTTAGAGATACCACAGTGAGTGAAGGAGAGCCTAAACAGTTTCTAGCAAACACTGTGCATCAGGCACAGTTTTAGAACAGATTAGAGAGAACTTTATTCTAATCTGGTGTACGGTGTCTGAAAAGAGGATACTTGATCCTAACTTTGATTTGCCAAAATGTTTGATTTCTTTTGAGGGTTTTATTTAGGTTTACTATTATTAAACAGTAATTTCACGAAAAGGAACAGTACTTCCAAGTTACCATTTTTTTTAGAATACACATGAATAGCATGTTTTGAAAGAGTTATACATTTATCAAGATGCATTTGTATATACTAATAGTTTTTTAAATTGCAAAGCATCCACGGAGTAACAGCTGGCCAGGTTAAACAATTTACATACAAATATTTGTTGAAAAAAACTAGCAATGAGATGCGCAGGATGCATGATGTCAATATTTCCATTGAGTTATTCTTCAATAAATACTTTAATTTTTCTTGGTAAGGGTACTATTTCTGCCATCTTCTGATCCCACACTTCTCCAGACGTTGTCACATTTTGTCATGGTGACATGTTTTTAAATGCAGAAGAATTTTGAATGGAAGTACTTTCTCCCCGCTTGCTATGATGATGTGGTTGAGATTGACAGCCTGGGCAATTACGTAAGTGAGTCCATACGTTGCCACATGCCATTATGGCTTTGAAACACTGAAGTTTCCACACATGTCCAATGAATGAATTCCTGTTATAAAATGCCTCAGTTCACAGTTTGCTAATGAAAGGACACTGCTGACTGCAGCCACAGAGTTGGGCCCCTCACAATGTAAAAGTGTGTGTCAGCATAATCTTTTTCTACCTGAATTTGAACTTCTGTACTATTATCAGTGTAATACATCCCACAGTGATGCAGCCAGCCTTTAGAAACTCAGGATGATGAGGCATATACATGACCAGGCGAAAAGCATCAACTTTTGGACATCACAGCATTTACTGATTTTTCTTTGGAGAAGATCGCACCTTGAATTTCTTGGGAAATATACCATAGCTTGTGCAGTGATATTATTTAATGCATCTTTCTTACATTGGTTAGATGCTGGTGCAGTGTTAAGTGTTGAGCTGTGATAGGCTGGCATTGTAGAAGTTGCAGTATGAGTTGGTTTTGACATCAGTGTGAACTATGCTGGTGGGCAAGGTCAGATGCAAAGACTAAATCAGTTGGGAGAATGGATTTGGAAATTAATAGCTCTCCCAAGGGCAATGAACTGATGAGGTACTGTTGGCTGTGTTTGTATGTTTAGAAGACTTCCTGTTGACTGATCACACATCAGTGAAACTGAACATCGAAATATTCTTGATCTGATTTGACTGGATCAAGTTTTTATTGCGCTTTTAAATATCCAAGCAATAAAAACTGTGCATTATTTGAGAATTTAATATGGACCAAATTCAAATATCGTGTATGTACAATTGTTCGGATTGTGCGGAACTACTAAAGTGTTCTCCTGAGGATGTTCTTGGTGATCTAACAATATCAAATGTTCAGTAGAAATTTTTGTTATTGGTTCTAGTGACTTATGCCCTAAGGCACAAGTGGGATAGGTTTCATGAATTTGAAGATTACCAGTTTGATTTTGCTCACTTGTTATATATGTGCACTTAAAACTAATAAAAGCAGCATGATTTTTTTTTTATTTTGCAAGTTTCTGTTTGACTGGAAAAGTCCTGTTTTGCTTTGTCAGAGGTGACCATTAATGACTAAACTTTCTCTTCACTGTTAGGTTAGCAACATACTGGTTAAATTATTAGAATGAAAATTGTAAATGTCTGGATTATAATTTTCAGTTTGCAGGGTGCTGCAATAGAGAACAACTTGCTGTCCACATTGTAAAAATGGGCACATACAGAGCTTAGTGCACACTAAACTGCAGGACCAAAGGTGTGCTTAAAAAAAAAGCTTGAAACTTGATATGTCGGAGATACTTTTCCTGTGTGCACAATCAAGGTCTGAACTTCTTGTGGATAGAAGTAGGTTCGCAATGCCAAATTAAACAATATGATGTTAAAAAAAACACTCAAGGACAGCAGCTGTGAAGAGACAAATAGTTAACTTGTTCTAACTATAAGATTATTGAGGAATTCAAAGATCCTGCATATTAAATATTAACTGTACTCCTCTCCCCACAGATGTTGCTTGATGTGATTTGTTTGATTTTTTGCAGTTTTCTAACTTCATATTTCCAAGACTTGCAATTTTCCTTTTTTTAATTACAACTATTTCCAAACCATTTTAGCCCTGGGATTTATCTTATTTGTCACATGCAGCAGAAGGCTGAACTTCAGAAAGAGGATCATGTTTGAAGCATTATCCTGTCTCTGATGTCTGACCGAACCACTGTGTATGGCCAACGTTGGAATTCAAATTTTAAAAAGTAATTCATTTCTGCACCTTTAACCTTGTTAAGTGTCTGATAACAGATCATTCGAGGTCTACATTCTTGTTTTTTGCCATTTGCTTTTTATTGGGGATGGGAAGGAGGAGTGGGGGAAAAGTTTTTTAAGGATCTTTAGCCGCTTCTATAAAGTCAGGTTTCCCCACAAATCAAGGTTGCCATGTCTTAAAATGAGCTGGCACTTGTATTGACCAAAAGAAAATCCATTTACCATCCACTTGCATTATTCATTTCAGCATTGCCATTTAGTGCTTTTGCTCAAGTAATTTAGGCAGAAATAGCTACTGTCAGTGCATTTGAGTAAAGTGCACTGAATATAATAAAGGAACTTTATTGTAATGAAAACTGCTTCAATTTTTCACATTCACATACAGAATTCTCCACTAAAGCCCATGTGCCTGCTTGAGATTTTGTATTGAAAACTAACAATTCCATTGAATTTGTGTACTGTTCTCCAGCTGTAATAAATGGCTCAGGTTTTGGTAAGTTGCTCAGTAAATATAAATCTTAGTCGATACCTTTTGTTTTCCATTTACAGCTATCTCTTTGCTTCAGGTATCATTGTCATGTGTTGCATTGTGAATCTTAACTGACACCTCTGGTGGCCTTTTAAAATAGTACTTTTGTTCAGCACATACCCTGCTATCTGCCTGGGAAAATAAATTGTTTTATTAATGTGACCATATTTTACAGGCTGTTGCATGAACTCATAGTGGCCAAATTGCTTTTGTGCAAATGCCCTTGTCATAAAGCAGTGGGGACAAGGTGGAAATTTCCAAGTTCACTTGCGTTTTTGTTTATGTAGCAGATAAACTTAAGAGTTAGGATCAGGATTAGGCTGTTCAACCCCTTGAGCTTGCTGCACCATTCAATAAAATTGATATTGACCTGCAAGCACTTGTTTGTTGATTTTTGAAAGAGTTCTGTCTGCAGCAGGTATGTTCAGTGGGAAACCTGTCGCAATTTTGGCTCCTTGTACACTGAGTCACTCTGTACCACAACCCAACACAGACAGTAAGTCCTCACTGAAAATTGTGGTTGTATTATTGAAAATCTCAACTTCAAGTAAAACAATTGATAAAACTGAATTTAGCTTCTGTCGGAACTCCTTTTAATCTGGGGGAGAAAATGAAACGTCGTGTCCCCAGATTGAAATATTTTATGTTGCTGTATTCCTACATTGGTAAGTTTGAAGAAAAATGTAACTTGCTCCTTCCAGCAATGGTTTCTGGGTTCCGATTCAATCCAAAGCTAGAGGTGTTTTGTAGTGGTGAGTCCCAAAGGTTCGGACGTGCTGGTTTTTTTTTTGTAAATGTGCGTTTTTGTTTTTTGTTTTAATGCTTCTGATTGTTGCTTCCCACTCCTGGACACTCTAGCACCGAGATACAAGCAGCTTTATGAGTCACTTTAATCATTCATACGCTGGCTTTATCCAAAGTCAAGGCAGCTATATAAAGCTTTATAAATCACTACTGATGTCTCAGCTAGAGTATTATTCATTTATGCTGAAAATGTGTTGCTGGAAAAGCGCAGCAGGTCAGGCAGCATCCAAGGAACAGGAGAATCGACGTTTCGGGCATAAGCCCTTCTTCAGGAAAGTTCAGGCTTATGCCCGAAATGTCGATTCTCCTGCTCCTTGGATGCTGCCTGACCTGCTGTGCTTTTCCAGCAAAACATTTTCAGCTCTGATCTCCAGCATCTGCAGTCCTCACTTTCTCCTCGAAGATATTATTAATTTATGGGCACCATTGTTGAGGAAATAGATCATCAACCTTGTGCAGAGCAGGTGAGCTTCTGTGATTTGGAGAGACTGGAGCCTTAGCGCTCAGATTAAGGGGAGATTTAAGGGGTTTTAAAAGTTGAGGGAATTGAGAGGATGTATTGAAAAACACTTTTTTTTACTGGTAAAGTAATAGGTAAAGAAAGAGGAGATCTAAGGAATAATTTTAACTGCATGATATGGCCTAGAAAGCATCACTTGGAAAAGGGTTGTGTTGGGGTGGCAATGATAGCAGACCCTTGAGTAAATTTCAAAAGACATGTTGTGTCAGGCAGGACAATCTGAGAATCTAACCATCTTCCCTTCTGCATTAAATGGCAGCACCATTACCCAATCCACCACCATCACCATATTTGGGTTTACCTATGACAAGAAATTGAACCAGAGCAGCCATATGAATGCTGGGATAGTGGCACTGTCTTTGGGAGAGGAGATCAGAATGAGAGGTGATTTCCTAGAAATGTAATGAAGTTCTGAAAGAAATAAGCGGGGCAGGGAGGGGGGATGTGTTCCGTGGCTGAAGTCTGGAGCAGACTAGAAAGCCAACCTTTAGAAATGAAATGAGGAGTAATTTCATTGAGAATGGTGAGTCGTAGAGATGTACAGCATGGAAACAGACCCTTCGGTCCAACCCGTCCATGCCGACCAGATATCCCAACCCAATCTAGTCCCACCTGCCAGCACCCGGCTCATATCCCTCCAAACCCTTCCTATTCATATACCCATCCAGATGTCTCTTAAATGTTGCAATTGTACCAGCCTCCACCACATCGTCTGGCAGCTCATTCCATACACGTACCACCCTCTGCGTGAAAAGCTTACCCCTTAGGTCTCTTTTATATCTTTCCCCTCTCACCCTAAACCTATGCCCCCCTAGCTCTGGACTCCCCGACCCCAGGGAAAAGACTGTCTATTTATCCTATCCATGCCCCTCATAATTTTGTAAACCTCTATAAGGTCACCCCTCAGCCTTGGACACTCCAGGGAAAACAGCCCCACCCTGTTCAGCCTTTCCCTATAGCTCAAATCCTCCAACTCTGGCAACATCCTCTTAAGTCTTTTCTGAACCCTTTCAAGTTTCACAACACCTTTCCGATAGGAAGGAGACCAGAATTGCACACAATATTCCAACGGTGGCCTAATCAATGTCCTGTACAGCCGCAACATGACCTCCCAACTCCTGTACTCAATACTCTGACCGATAAAGAAAAGCATGCCAAACGCCTTCTTCACTATACTATCTACCTGTGACTCCACTTTCAAGGAGCTATGATCCTGCACTCCAAGGTCTCTTTGTTCAGCAACACTCCCTAGGACCTTTGGCATTTGTTACCCAGAGTTCTGTAGAAGCCTAGTAATTAACATCAAGACAGAGAATGATAGATTTCTAGTTACTAATGACATCTGAAGATATGTGGGAATATGGCATTGATTTTATCAGCCAAGATCTAGAGCAGTGCAGTTTTGAGGGGCTGAATGGCTTCTGCTCCTATTTTCTATAATTGTGAATCTCTCCCTCATACACCTGGACAGTATGCCACAATTGAAAGTTGAGATCATTAGAAACTCTTATTAGAAATTCTTTATAGACTTTTACTAGACAGGTTTATCAATGGATATGGATAGATTATGTGTAGTGAATGATTATGCTCACATTGAATGACAGAGAATGATTTGGCCAAATCGTGTTTCTGTGCCATTTTTTTCTCGAACAAGAATATCACTGTATGGTCTAAGTTACTTTGGTTGTAATTGGTTCAATTATCAAACATTTGCAATAACCTGAATTAAATATTGATAGGAAATTTTGGAAGGGGTGTTTGGGATGCAATGCCTGAAGTCCAAACCCCAGTTAATACGTTGCTAACCCATTACTATGTTTAATAGTATTCACTCCAATATCTTGCGCACTTGATAGCTATTGTATTTCTTTGTACTGCAGTCCTTTGGGGTGCCATGGTGGCTCGGTGGTTAGTACTGCTGCCTCAATGTCCGGGACCTGCGTTCGATTCCAGCCTTGGGCGACTGTCTTTGTGGAGTTTGCACGTTCTCCCCGTGTCTGTGTGGGTTTCCTCTGGGTGCTCTGGTTTCCTCCCACAGTGTTGAGAGTGTGGTGCTGGAAAAACACAGCAGGTCAGGCAGCATCTGGGAAGCAGGGGAATCAACATTTCGGGCATAAGCCCTTCATCTGGCAGTACAGTTGCTGGCAGATTATTTAGGCTTTGTCTAAATGGAGTGGTAGACAATACAAGATACTTGTGGAATGTTGGCAGATATAAGCCAAAGATGCTCCTGCCAAATTCTGTCAATTTGCAAGTATTGTCTCTTTAATGCAAGGTTTTAGCAATTATAATATTGGTAGCCACATCCAGTTCTGGTTCCTTAATCAGACTTTGGTTATGGATGTTAATGCGTGACAGAGGAAACAAAACAGCGTACACCTCCTTCAGGCTCCCCACCCCACCACCCAAAACCTCTTGACTCCAAGTCCTGTAGATATCTTCTCCTGATGATGGTGGTTGTTTGTAGAGCCTCTGGACTGACTGACTTGCCATGTTTTGGCAGATTTGTTTTTAAAGAGGTCTCCCCAACAATTTTGGCAGTCAGTGTGTGATCACTGCAACCAGCTGTAGCCTGCTGCAGCATGGTGTCAATTGAATCCTGTCTGGTTTGCAATGCCTGATGTTGCTGCACTCTATCTTGCAGAAGGTGATTTTTGTTTGTCTTCCCCAAGTCTCCCTCTCATCCTTTTCAGACTGTTTATCGGTGTCCATCATATCCCCTTTTTGTCTGTTCTTCTTCTTAGAACACAGCATTCTGTCTGAAGTACTGTCAGACCCTTCACAATTGGTCAAGCAATAGAACCTCACCTTCTCGAGGTTCATCTGCTCCACTGTGGACCTGGCTGAAGAGTGAGCTGCTTTACATCTGTGCTAGTCCAGGGTTACACCGTAACCATCATTGAAAGGTATCTGAAGTAGCAGGGGCAAAATCTTTGTAGGTATAGGCATTGTGGCTGCTCCCAGACTAGGTGCAAACTGCTAAGGATTTCACCGATCACTTAAACATTTATCAAGTCTTTTATTTCTCTTCACTTAAACTCAGCTGGTTCTATTAGCGCAATCATAGAATCCTGACAGTGCAGATAGAGGCCATTCGGTCCATCAACAATGTGCCGACCCTCTGAAGAGCATTCAACCCAGATCCACCCCATCCTATCCCTGTAATCGCACATTTACCCTGGCTAATCTACCTAGCCTGCATGTCCCAGGCACTACAGGGCAATTTAGCATGGCCAATCCACTAAATCTGGCCCTCTTTCGACTGTGGGAGGAAATTGGAGAACCTGCTGGGAATCCACACAGACACTGGGAGAATGTGCAATCTCCAGACAAGACTGGAACGTAATCTTGGTCCCTGGTACTGTGAGGCAGCAGTGCTGACCACTGAGCTACAGTGCTGTCTTATTGTGTAAGCTATTGTGCCTTGCAGTTGGGGGAAGCCAGCTATATTGCTGAATCCTACTGCTCAGGATACATTACCTAGGACTCCCTGGACAGTGTCTCTCTGTTAAAGCCCCTCACGTTTTTGGATTAACCTCCATGATGACTGGTTGCATTGGGCCTGGACTGATCGTGAATATTGTCCTTAACTGAGCACCAGTCTGTGTTTGACTTTGAGACTTGACCGTTTGGTTGAATCACCTGCAGTGTGTTTGCATAGGCACATGCTGTAGGTGTGAGATTGATGTAGCACTGCCGTGCAGTAAGCTGTTTACCTCCCTATTCACAGCTGATCAACATGACAGGCTGCCTGGCTTGAAATAATGCTCAGCAGCAAAGCAAGTTAGAAGTACCATGAAAGGTCAGCTGAGGAGACCAAGTACTAATAGGTAGGGCTGCTCTAAGCAGCCAGGTAAGTATTAAACAAGTCAACGATGAGAGAGAGAGAGCAAGCAAGCAGCATTGAAATGCAGCCTGTTCCAAATGATGAGCTGGATTCCTGACCCTGTGTACACTCTGGTTGCGGCAACATGTCAATAATAGTCAATCCTGCACTCAGCACTGGGATGTACTGAGTTGATCAGAGATATCATGATGGTTATAAGAGGCTGGCATGTGCCAGGTGTCAGTGGACATGTGATTCCCTGGTACATTGTTGCCAGCTTCCAGAGTGGAGGTCTGGAGACTGGCCTTTCATGTTGGGAATACTCCGTATATAGTTTCTGGGGATGTTAGAATGGGAAGGTGCATGTCATGGAAATGAGATTAAGTAATAATGAAGATGATAATCCCAATTACTGGCTTCTTGCCACTCACAAACACCAATCTCTTCTTGACATCCGAAACTTAAAGATGTAACTTGTTGCTCCTGACATCAAGAAAGGCCTTTCCTCAATTTCTTACATGATTCTGCCCCAATTTCGGACCAGACCCCATGTTATTCAGGGCCTGAGAAGATTTTGCCCCAAGTTTCTCTGTACTGACCTGTCCAGGACTGAGTTTGGAACTGCTGACCCTTTGCTGCAAAGTGCCCTATAGCTTCTATGGAATGATGGTGTTCTTCAGAAAGGAACAGGATGCAATAAATGGGCAGTTACATTGTGGGCACAATTCATATGGAGACATAAATGGAATGTATGCAGATCCTTCATAGAAGTTTATAAAGATGCATATGACCCCTATGAGTATACAGCATATCTTAAACTGGAAATTGTGATACTGGCCCCACCGATGTATAGAACCCAAATTATGCCAGTTACATGAAATATAAGAATTCCTAAAAATGATAGACCCAAAGACTTTCTAAATTTCTTTTCCACCAGTATAAATCTCTGACTGATGCTGGCAAAGTTAAAGATAGCACTGAAATGGGTCCTTAAATTATTTGTCTGAACACCCTCTCCTCCATTTGCCATGGATTTTCTGCAGCAGAAGAGTGGGGAATTAAATGCTTCCAAGTATCAATTACGTTTTATATGCACTTTTTTAACATGATGAAAGGGTTGCAAGGTGTATCCTGCATTTATTTAATAAAATGTGATGTTGAGCCAGTTGTGACTGTTGTATTAGCGCCTAAAAACTTGATCAGAAAGGATTTTTAAAGTACACAGCTATCAATATTTTGTTGGTCCTTGAGTGTAATTACTGTCAAAAGAACCAGAATTGAATGAGCCAGATATTGGAGGATAGTGGGGTGAGGTCATAGAGGGCGTCAACAATAAGGATGAGAATATTGAAATAAATCATTGTTGGTTTGGCAACCATTGTGAGTTACGGATGATAGACAAATGAGTCTTGGTATGTGTTAAGGTGAGCTCAAAGTGGTGGATGGAGGGTAAAAGAGGGATTGCTGAAGTTGAGGTAAATATTTTGCTTGTTCCATAACTGCTAACTGAGTTAGGGACAGGAACTGAATTGACTCACTTTCCAATTCTTCTACTTCTCTGTATTGTCGTTTGTTCTGACTTCCGTACTGTTAACTTCAACTCTCGCTTTCAAGCTCCTGGAGACAAAAATATATCATCTTCTCATCAATTAATTCATTGAATACTCTCACCTTGAGAAATATCTCGAATTTACTACTTGTTCAGCAAAACTGAATCAATTCCAATTATTTTTTTAGTAACCTGAATATTTATCATAAATGACTTTTCCAAATCACAAGTCCACTTGTATTTAATGACAACTTAGCAGCTAAGCATTGTCCCAGTGTGTCAGCTAATCTCTTAGACTTCCCCTCCCCTCCCCTCTTATTTTGGCTTTGTATCACATCTATCTTACGACTTTTTAAAATCACCGTGTTATAGCCTTTTGCAAAATATTCTACAACAATCATAAAATTGTTTCCTATTGTATTTAAGGGATTCTGCGTTCTGAGTACAATTTCTGGTTTCCATGGATTTGACGACTTCTGCACCAAAACAAAATGACTGCACAAAGCATGCATTTTTGTTCTTCTATGAGGTCTCATTGAAACCTGGTTCACAGATGCCTGTTGCAAAGGCAACAAGTTTCTCCTGTGTACAGTTCATGGTTTTTCAGGATAGATTGTGTCTATTTCTTCCTACATGCCTAACTGATTCTAAATAGGCTGTATTTTGTAGAATTTTGTCATGGTTGGTGTTAACAACAGAATATGACCATAATGAATGACAAGGGCCTCTACCACTCAGGATGTTTACAGTTCGGATGGTGTGATTGATGCAGTCTTAAACGTAATTCGTGCTAACGGACATGTGAAAATATTAATGCCCTGTTTGGAGTGCAATTCATAACATGAACAAGATCATAAATAGTCCATGTGCGTTTCTGTATAAAAGTCAATTGGACAAGGTAGTAATTATTTTTTAAAATTATTTTAAAATTCTTTTTGCATTAACCTGTTCATAGACATTTTGACACTCCTCTGGAGTAGTGGGACTTGAACCTGGGTCTGCTGGGTTAGAGATAGGGACACTACCACTGCACCACAGGAGCCTCTTTGACAAAATATAAATTGTTTTAATTTAACCTATTTTTCTATTCAACTTGTTCAAAGGTTTTGTTTTGCAGAAGTATATTTTATTCACACCCAAATTCTGCATACACATACACTGTTACTAAAAGTTAGTTCTGTATATTTTTTGCAAGTCGAGACAAACAAACATTATAGTTGCAACAAACCCAACAACATTTCTTAATTATGTCAAGTACTGTTTACATGTATTTGAGGCATTGATGGGATCTGGTAACTGAATGGATTCCCATTGTACTTCGGTAGAAAGACAGTGGTCTTTCCCCACTGCTCAGTGATGGCAGCTGTCCCAAACTTTTGTGTACCACTCAGCATGTGGCCCTGGATCCAGGACTGTGTCAGTCTGTAACATTCAGTTGAGGTCAACTCCTTCCACTGGAAGACTAAGTTTCTGGCAGATCACAGAGCATCTTTCACAGAGTTGATGGTCCTCCCAGGTGCATTCAATGTTTGTTTGTCCCCGTGTGTGTCCTAGGGAACAGCCCATATAGCACAGAGACCTGTAACTTGGACCCAAACTCTGCAGCTACTCCAGCAATGTGCAGTAGGTGACAGTGTCTAGGCTTCCATGATGGATCTCATGGGTAGTGTCCTTTTAGCCAGAGAACACCTCTGGCACACCCGGACCAACCAACCCAACCACCCCGTGGCTCAACACTTCAACTTCCCCTCCCACTCCACCAAGGACATGCAGGTCCTTGGACAACTCCATTGCCAGACCATAGCAATACAATGGTTGGAGGAAGAGCACCTCATCTTCCGCCTAGGAACCCTCCAACCACAAGGATGAACTCCGATTTCTCCAGTTTCCTCATTTCCCCTCCCCCCATCTTGTCTCAGTCAAATCCTTTGAACTCAGCACCGCCTTCCTAACCTGCAATCTTCTTCCTGACCTCTCCAACCCCACCCCTACTCCGGCCTATCACCCTCACCTTGACCTCCTTCCACCTATCGCATTTCCAAAGCCCCTCCCCCAAGTCCCTCCTCCCTACCTTTTATCTTAGCCTGCTGGACACACTTTCCTCATTCCTGAAGAAGGGCTCATGCCCGAAGCGTCGATTCTCCTGCTCCTTGGATGCTGCCTGACCTGCTGCACTTTTCCAGCAACACATTTTCAGCTCTGATCTCCAGCATCTGCAGTCCTCACTTTCTCCTTTTAGACATTGGCCAAACCATATATCTGTGCTTGTTGGAAAGTTCTAGTGATGAGGCATTCTGCTGAGTGACATTTAGCAGTCTGCTCAGGGAACCATGTGACAGGATCCACCCTCTCCTCGTCCCACAGGATCTTGAGGATAGCTTGTGTTGACCACTTCCTGGTGGATTTGTGATTTAAAGGTGTTTTTCTTTGCAAACTTGACCATGAGGGACAGGTGATCCAACTGGTTGGAGCATTCTATGGCAATGAGGCCAGATCAATCCTTCATAACATTGGGGGCAGGTAGAACTTCAGAACATAGTGACACTTGGTGTTTGTGTACTGAGGGTCTACACAGAGATGTTATTGCAAACCTTTGGAGCAGATGGGCCTTGAACCCAAGCGCCTCTATCCAGGAGTAGGGACACTAAAACTGCACTACAAGAGCCTCTTGTCAAAGTATGTAATGGTCAGGTGACCCATTACCACCTGATTTGCACTGATGACAAAGGTTTAAAAACTAATAATCAATTGATGTTAAATTGTCAATCTAATTAACTATTTGATTCCCAAATAAGTTTTGGGCACGTGAAGCAGAGGTCTGAATGCCCAGACGTAAAGATTTTTTTTTGATTGAAGCATTACAGCGGTGTAATGACATATCATCAGGTAGGTTTTGGCATGTTGGCTTGTGCAGAGATACAGTAATTACATGTATCTGTGGCATCAGCCAGTGGAGCAGTTTAGTTAAGTTGTTGGGAAGTAGTATTTGACGTTATACTCCAATTTTGTTTCAACTATAATTCTCATCTGATCAGGCAGCGAATAGATGCAAGTAGGGATTTCAAAGGGCCATGACACATTGTGTCCTCCTGTGTGCAGGCTCAAATCATAGATTCCATTTACCAGTCAAATGCTCAGTCAGTTTAATACAGAGAGGTATCTTCTGATGTCTGGTCTTTCTAATCGTGTTGCATGCTATTTTTACGTGAAGCTTTAGCATTACAGTAATTAAAGTCTCTCATCCAATTAACAAACCCATATGCGTTGTACTCTTTACCATTTATCGAGAAAAGTCAATGGACCAGGGCGCAAACATTATATTGCAATTGCTATGAATTTTGGAATGTTAATATTTATCTGTTTAAGATCAAGTGCACATTACTAAAGTAGGAGAAAGACCAAGTCTAATCGTTGTATTTAATGCGTTGTTTTAAATCTTTCTTAATCCTATCCTATTTACAGTTTGAGATGAATTGCTATTTGACCTTAGATAATCATTTCAAGGGTGACTTTGCACACATCATGCACTGGCTTAGTTTGGAGATCCATCAGTTCCTTCCAGATTGTACCCAATTTATGATTGGAATGACATGGTGCTTAAGGCCGTTAAGAATGATCAAGTTATTACCATGAAGAATAACTTAGTTCTTGTCGAGAGCTGTTGTCTCCTTGAAGAGGAGATGCCAACACTGAGTAAAAATGATAGAATGACAGCTAGTCAGAAGTGCAGACAAAATGACTTTCTTTGAAGAGCGTTAGAAAGGCATAGAAAAACTGAGCAAGGAGTTGAGTTGAGGGTTGATGTTGGAGTGAGGAATTAGTTTGACAAACAAGAGGCTAGATTTAAAGGTCACAAAAAGAAAGAGACAAGGCCAGTTGGGGCCACGTGAATGAAGGCTTTGGGTATCAGTGGTCATAAAGAAAAGTGGACCTTGGTGGTTAGAATTCAATGTGGCTGGTTTTGGATAAACTAATATTTGTGAAGACTGATGCTCAGAAAGTAAGTGATGAGGCTATTGGAGAAATGCGATCTGGTGCAGTAATGGAAGTATGATTATGGATTTTAGTGGTGATTGGGACAAAAGTTGGATGCAGATTGAATAAGCCTTGGTGTCTATGGACTCAAATGACCCCAAATCAAAACAAAAATGGTATGTTTAGCAAAGCATCTATTTTGTTCTTGGCAAGAAGCTGGTGGGGATGTTAATGGAGTCAGCCAAACATATGCATGATGTTGATTGTAATGTATGGAACAAGATTTTGTCAGTCATCCAAAGCTTGAGGTCTGACAACAGATGTGAGGAATGTTAGATGAAAAACATACATTGCAGGAGAAACTCGGCAGGTTTGGCAGCCTCTGGGCAGAATAGTGTTTTTGCATCTGGTGACTCATCATCAGAACTGTTCTGACCTCCAGCAAATTCCTGATGAAGAGTTTATGCTCAAAACGTTGACTCTCCTCCCCAGATGCTGCCTGATCGGCTACGTTTTTCCAGCGCCACACTTTTTTATTACTACTTCCAGCAGCTTCAGGAGTTTGTTTTATTTTAGGAATGTTGGAGTTATTGTTTTCTTGTATATGAAAGTTGATCTTAGGGATATGGAAAATGTATGAGGAGCAAAGGTCAAACATTGAAACAGCAGTAGAAAATGGTTTGTGTTTCCAACAATGAAGACAACCATTTCAAAATAAAACGTGAATTAAATAATTTGTTGTGAGTTTATGCTCCAACTTATTCAGAAAGTAACAACAGTTTACAAATTACCCATGTGGCTGTTGTAGAATCATAATGATACAGCATGGAAACAGATCCTTCAGTCCAGCAAGTCCACTTCAACCATAATCCTCAATTAAATTCGTCCCACCTGCATGTATTTGGCCCAGATCTATTCAAAATGTTTCTTATTCATGTACTTATTCAAATATTTTTAAATGCTGTAACTGTATCCACATCCACCACTTCCTCTGGAAGATCATTCACATGTGAACCACTCTCTGTCTTTAAAAAGAAATGTTGCCTCTCCTTTCTATTTTAAATCTTTATCCTCTCCACTGAGCAATATGTTTTGAAGACTAACTTGGTATATAAAGCACATTGAGATTAATTGCTGGGACGCTTATCAAATTGGACACCCTGTCTGAATGGAAAGGAAGGAAATGATTGAGAGTTTCTGGGGTTTGATGCAAATGATGCCAACCACCCCACGGGTGGGTTTTGTTTTTCAGTATCAGCAGTAATCTGGTGAAACCAATCACATGGTTTTCTTTTGGATTCCACACAATCAAAGACTCAATTTTTCTGGGTTTATAACATGAGTAAAGTCTGTTCTACCACATTACCATCATTGGTGAAGTCACAGATTTGCAGACAGCTTAATTATTTTTATTGATAGCTACAAACATTCCAAAATACACAACATCAACACATTATGTAGCCTAATGTGCATTTGTCTGTTTGTCTCGTTTTCTTTGTTTCATCCACTGTACTGTTAATTTTTCCCCCTTGTTGCTGTTCTGCTCTTTCTATTTCTGTATTTGTTGCTGGCGACCTTTCACTCAGTCACACTGAACTGCCTGCTCTGCGTAGATCAGAATGTTTGAAATGAACTTGTTTTTGGTCTCTGACTCCTGAGATTTTGGGTTGCTGGGCAGTGGCTTTAAAGACTTCGGAACCATTGTTTGCACCTGAGGAACACCGAGACTTTGCAATTCTGGGACCATGTTATAAACTCTGCTCAAATAAAAGATGTGCTTCCCTGGGAAAAGCAGCATTCTGAGTAAGGAGGTTATCTAATTCAAGGAGTGTCCCTATTTGTCCGTGATTCGCTGCTATGATGCTCCTAACTAACTTGCTTCTACAGAGATCTTTTTTGTTCCCTAAACTGCTTGAGAAAATATTCCCCTTTCAGCTGCTTCATCTGACACACAACTAACCTGGCTCAATACAGAACCTTGCATCTTCCCTGTGATGATGCAAGATGTAACTAACTATGAAACCACTTGTACATGAGTGTGTTGGCCCTAACCTTGAGGAAAGGGAAAGCAATTCCCCTTTTTGGTTAGGTCAACCTTCTGAGATAACTAAATTAGGTAAAAGACTGGAGAAAGTGGCTGTACGATTCCAGAATTTCAAACTGTGAAACTGACACACATTCACAAGATCAAGCTGCACAGTACAAAGGCAATTTGAAGTGTTCAATTAAAAGGTAATTCAGTCTAGCAGTGAGCTTGTAGGAGTGGTTCTGTGAATGCAATGATGTTAGTCAAAGATTGCTATGGGTAAGGGAAAATGGTGACTGGACCATGCAAAGAGAAACTGGGCTGTATATTGGGGTGTGAACTTGGGGAGAGGGGACTGGATAATGGATAGGGGTTGTGATGCAAGCATGGACTGTGTACCAAGTATCTTGGTCCCAGTAAGCCCAGGGAGTGGGCCAAGAGAATGTAGAGAGGCTGGGGCACAAAGGAAATAAAAATCTTAGTCTGGGCCTCTGTGGGGCATAATCCTCTCAACTTCCATGCTTTTCATTTAAAGGTTCTGAAACCAGACAAGCCAGGGCTTTACAAGCGTAACTTGATCCAATGCTAATTTCAGGAACCTGCCAGGTACATTATGAAATGAACCAATATAATAGTGGCCATAATTCCTGTGTTTAATGATGTGCGCTGCGCTTGATTTATGCCCAAAAAATAGTCAAAACGCATCAGCTTAACCCTTACATCCAAATACATGCTACTGAATGTGGCTGATGTCAAATTATGGACTATTGAAGTTCCACCATAAATATTGGCATTTCACACCAAAGGTCTCTGTATCTACAGATGCTTCAGTTTTACTGTTATTACTCTTGCATTTAATTTAAAGGAGTTTCAAAAGAATTTGATCAGAAATTCAATCGAGAGAGCCATCTTGTAAAGTTGGAGCCCAGACACAATGGGCACCGATGAGAGGGAATTTAACATTGTGTCAGATGCTGTATCTGGCCTGGAACTGCTTGATGTTATCCAAAATGGGGAGGGTTCTATATTCTAATGTTACCACAATTCTAAAACTGTATAACTAACTTTTAACACAAGTCAATGCCCATAAAGACTGGAGTGTATCTGGACCAACAGCCACGATCACTGTTTTATTATCAAAATAAAAGGTAACAAATGGTCACCTCAAACGGAGTCAAATTGTGAACCAAAACATTAGTGAAATGAACATCAAAGTATGTTGTTGTAAAGTTTAACTTCCAACCTTGTGAAAATCTACAAGTTGAATTTATACAAAAATGGCAGCCCTGAAGTATTCAAGTCAGTGACAGAGCCCTCACTTACTTCCAAAATAAAATAATTTGTTTTCAGGTCTTTTGAAACATTTGTTCGACAAAACACACAACTTTAGTGGTAATTATTCCACACCGAGCCAATGTTTTTATATTCCATTACAGATGGTTCCAACCAACTGTGAGTAAAATGCGAGCACCAGCAGATCGCATAAGTGACAGAGGTTTTTAAAAAAGAAATCCATTAATTTTCTCCGATGTAAATACTTAGTGTTATCTGAGCAAGAAAAATAGATCTTGTTAAGGTCTTGGGTTACCAGCTTAGTGAAGATATGAACAAATGTTAATGCACGTAGTCAGAGACTGAATGACCTTTTGTTTTCAACGTGAGGGTGCGGTCCCTGGTCCTGGCAGGTCAAGCATCTACTAAGACCAGGAATGACCAAATAGCATTGCCCTATTATTTGTATGTGAAGGTGCACTAAGCAATGAAGGTGAGTTGATTACGTCGTGAAGTTGCATAAAGGACTGCAAGTATATGGTTCCACTGTTCAGAGAATGTTATTTGTGACTCTTGTTTGAACACTTGGTGCTGTCAAGTTTAAGATTCTCAAATAGAAAAATTCAGGTATGGTGTGGCATGAGAGTTGGCACTTATCTGAAAGGCAGGAACTTTTTGTTTTGGAGAAGAGCAGAAGGTAGCAATTGGAGTAACAGTGTGTGAAAATGAGGGAGCATGGCAGATTGTCTGACAGCCGTTCTCACAGTAAGGAATCAAAGCCTGAACAGGGTGTGCTATTTACAATCACAGCTTGTATGAAAGTCACAAGGGAAATTGGATAGGCAGCAGTTTTTCATCCAACGGGAATTTCATTTAGAAAATAATGCCAAACACTGAAGAGACGGCTTGACCAATTGCTTATTAACCACTTAAAATAGGGAAAAATAGTATTTTAGTTTTACAATAAAACTGCAGTAGTTCACATCTCAATGAAACAGGAAAGAAAGGAGCCCTGGATCAGTGACTCCTCAAAGATTAAAATGGAAAAATGATCCTGAGTTTACTCCAAGTTTTATATTTACAGTAGCATATCTACACTGTACAATTTCATTATTTCATAGTCATCCAGTATGGAAACAGACCCTTTGGTCCAACTTCTCCATGCTGACCAGATATCCCACCCTGACCTAGTCCCATTTGGCCAATATCCCTATTAAATCCTTCCTATTCATGTACCCATCCAGAAACCTTTTAAATGTGGTAATTGTACCTGCCTCTACCATTTTCTCTGGCAGCGCGTTCCATACACTGAGTAAAAATGTTGCCTCCAGTTCCATATTAAATCTTTCCCCTTTCACCTTAAAACTATGCACTGTACTTCTCATACCTAATCATCAATTTTACTTTATATAATTCCATTATACATTAAATATACATTCCATAAGTACATTAATTGAAATCAATAGAGTCAGGTTCATGCAGCACAGAAACTGACCCTCCTGTCTAACTCGTCCATGCCGACCAGGTCTCCCAAATTAAACTAGTCTCATTTGCCTGAATTTGGCCAATATCCTCCTGAATCTTTCCTACTTCTGGACCTGTTTAAGTGTATTCAACAACATATTTTAAAACTAGCAACTGTTCTGATCCCCTCTGAAAATCTTTACTCTGGCCCTAGGATAAAACTAAATCGAAAATAAACCAATTTACTTTTTAAGCTGAATATTAGTGTTGTATTTTAGAATGGTATGTTTCGTAAGATGTGTAACTAATGCTTAGTTTAAGAACATCTGATAGAAAGCCATGCATATGAAAGGTTGGAAATCACAGACAACCAGACCTTTCAGATTCTGGTCGAGATCTTGTTTTATCAATCCTTGCAGACTCCTAGATGGTTAATTTTCTTTCTTTACATTTGGTTTCTTTTTAACTTTAGAAAAGGGACATAAATAAGCCTCTGCCTTGGCCTTCCATTCAGTAATCCCTCGCATCACAGGCTTTACTATTTGCAACTAATGTTCGTATCTAATTACTACTTTAGCTTGTATTTATTCAAAGTACAAAGTAAACCACTTTCCAGAAGCAGACTGATGAATTATTTTAGTCATTGACCTTTTTAAATATGCCTATGAAAAGTTTCTAATTGTTTTTATATTAAAACAATTTAAACCACTCCAGTTGAATGTATTTCTGATTTTGCTGTAGATGATCAGGGGAAATTGTATTTATGTTCCCTTAAGGATATTGAAATAACTGAACACTGTGCTTTGGATGGTTCTTCCAACCATTAGAAACTCGTTATAATACCTACATGGGATGTTCATATTGCTGACCAGGTCAGTGTTTATTGTGCGTTCCTAATTTCCCTTTCAGGGTGGCAGTGAGCTACTGGTTTGACCCACTTGTGTTGGTATCCCTACAGAGCTGTTGGAATGTAAAGAAATGGCAACATGCTTCCCAATTATAGTTGTATGTGACATGAAGGGAGTTTGTAGTGGTGGTGATCCCACACGCCTGGTTTCCTTGTTCTTGCTAGTAGAGGTTGTGGACATGGAAGGTGCAGTCAAAAGAGTCCGAATAAATTGCAGCAGGGACGTCTGGGAGATGGTATGCACTGTTGGCACTGTGCATTAGTAGGTGGATGGAGGGCAGATCGAGTGAGCTTTCTCCCAGATGATGCCGAGCTTCTGGAGTGATTTGGAGATACTTGTGTCTAAGTAACTGTAGTACTTCAAAGAGACAAAGAGGAGCGTACAGGTCGGGGTCACTGGGACGTGACAAGGAGGAATGTGTGGTAGATTGGCGTCATTGGGAGACTGGAAAAGACATGTGAAGCTGGAAAAGCACAGCAGATCAGGCAGCATCTGAGGAGCAGGAAAGTAAATGTTTTGGGCTGCAACCCTTTAAGACTGGGGAGGGAGGGGTCATGGTGAACAGAGAAAAAGAGTACACGGTGAATTATTATTTTCCTTCAGTAAGTTTTTCTTAAAAAATTATCTTTTTAAAGGACTGGCAGAGCAGCTCCAACCCTGGAGCAGTAATCCTGTTCCACTTGGGAGCTCCATGACTCCAGTTTCCTGGATATCCTATCTGCAGGAAGTCTCCGATGAAATATCTCAAGCTCCAGGTTCCAGAACTTGGGCTAGCAGCTGGTGCCACTGCAGCGTGTCTGAGAGGTTGGGAACTTTGTGGATGGTATATTTGCAGATGTTGTCACACCACAGCTTTGAGTAGGCAGGGGAAGTAAGGATAAGTAACCATCAAGCAGGTAGTATTGGAGAATTCTGCATGCATCCTACTCTCAACCAGCGTTCAGTTCTGAAAACCAATGAAAGCGATAGTTGATCTGGTGAATGAAGGTATGGTAGAATGTGTTACATTACAACTGGTTCATCTAGTCAGGGAAATCATCAAGACTAAGATCAGTAGTGTTAGATTTTCAGTTTAAAGCAGTTATTTCTATGGTGCAGATGTGAATCTAATGTGGGGTTTTTACTCTGTGGAACCAGGCAAAAGGCTCTCACTGAATAGCTGCACTCTGTGACCCTGATATGGGAAGGTGAACAAGCAACTATTGGGGCCCACACCTGTTCTGATGATATTGGTGAAAAGATTTAGACTTCCAGTCAGAATTTAAGAAGCTGGATAGAAAATTAGCAATCATGATCTCAAAAAAAGTAGTTGTCTCTGATTTACTCCCAGTACGATGTTCAAATGACTAGAAATAGTATAGAGCAGATGAATCTGTGATGGGAGAGAGGCTGGAGATTCTTGTGACATTAGGATCAGTTCAGAGAGATGGGACCTGGACAGGTTGCCCACAAAAAGAATGGGCATTTCCCTGTGGGGTAATCTTGTTTAAATTCTCCCTAATAGCACCAACTTGGTAGGGATTCAGCAGCCGAGAGGTAATTCGAAGAAGTACCCTTAGGAGCAAAAATAGTGCTAAATTAGGATATGTTAACATTTAGTGAGTTTATTGAAAAAGGAAAGTATTAATATCTAAATTATGGTGACTGTTCATGTATGTCAATGTGCATGTGTGGTTAAATAAAATTGAGTTGCATATAAGGAATACGATGCTGTGGCAATGAGAGACATTGGTCAAAGAAGGGAAGAAATTATATTGCAGTAACATTGTGTATAATTGCATGAGACCATGTTAAACAGAACTAACGAGGAAGCCCCAGTGTAACCTAATTTGGCCTCAACATGCTCCCTCAAAAAATAAAAACTGACAGTAGCATTTTTCATATTTACTTTTCAATTGAAATTTACTTTTCAATTTCAAAATGGCCTGAATCTACAAAGTGAAAGCTGTTGTAAAACATTTGACAGCTAGTTCTGGAAATACTCAGTAATTTTTTTTTCTGCTCAGCGTGCTGTCTGTGGAGAGGTCTACAACATTGTCAATGCAGTTTAAACATGTTAGATTGCTGGGGTACAACATCCTAGAGTATCTCTACAGCCTTTGTGACTTCAGCACAGACAACAGTTAGGTGAATGTGTGGACACTCATCAAACTCTTTAGGGTCATCAGAGTGATCATCTGCTTCTATTGTTTGATACATTTTGTCCACTTTCTGATTCGCACCTCAAAAATGCTGAAGGTCATCCAGGTAGCTTTGTTAACCTCTTAGTATGTGGGCAATGTCTTGACATTTGTAAAGCATTGTGGCTTTTCAGACTTCCTTATCATAAGAGAAAACACATTTTAGTGGCATCCAGTGGCAGCACAGACTGCAGCAAGTGACCTATTTCTTGTTTCACTCCACACGATTAGGCATCTTGTTTTGAACGTTAAACAGGACCTGGCAAAAGATGGCAAGGTAATCCAGCTGCATCAGTGTTAGAAACATCAGGTGGGTGGCCATTCAAATGTGTTAAGGGACTATTTCGCAGCCATTGCTGCAGGCTGTTGGTGATCTCCGAGGAGTCCTAAATCTTCTCACATCCTATTTGTCTAATCCAGAGCTGGTCTGGATCTTCACTTCATGGTGGGTATCTTTTAAGAACAAAGAACAGTCCAACACAGGAACAGGCCCTTTGACCAACACTCGGCTGACCCACGCTGCCTTTCTAAACCAAATCCCTTTTGCCTCTATGCTGTCTGTATCCCTCTATTCTGCTCCCTATTCATGTAGTATTTGTCAAGATGCCTCTTTAATATTACTATTGTATCTGCAATCGCCACCACCTCTGACAGTGCATTCCAGTACATGCTAATCTGTGGGGTTTCTTTTTCAAAAAATCTGCCTCTCACATCTCCTTGAACCTTAAACCTATGTCCACACACAATTGACCTTTCTTATTTATTGGTTCTCTTGTCCTCCTGATGAAAATACTAACAAACTTGCCGTAACTGAATTTTTCAGTTATCTGAATTTGACTTGTAGTAATTTCACTGGAAATATTCCTGCGTATGAAGTGAATAAGGAGAGAGAGAAAGAGAGAGAGAGGCAGTATTGATTTCAGGAGAGTATTGTAGTGCTGGAGAGTGAGAGGTTTCAGAAAAAGGGGCAGATGCAATTACGTTGTTCATAGGAACTAGTGAGAGAGATGTTGGGGAACACATTAGTGAAATAGGAAGCACTTCAGTGATACCTTGAAGGCCTCACTGGTGAAGTTCAGCATTCCCACAGACACCTGGGAATCCCTCACCCAAGACCATTCAAAGTGGAGGAGGAGCATTCAGGAAAGCATTGAGCACCTCGAGATTTTTCAGGGAAGAAATGGCAGCCAGGTGCTGAACAAAGAGACCTTGGAGTGCATGCTCATAGCTCCTTGAAAGTGGAGTCACCGGTAGATAGGATAGTGAGGAAGGTGTTTGGTATGCTTTCTTTTACTGGTCAGAGTATTGAGTACAGGAGTTGAGAGGTCATGTTGCGGCTGTACAGGATGTTGGTTAGGCCACTTTTGGAATATTGCGTGCAATTCTGGTCTCCCTCCTACGGGAAGGATGTTGTGAAACTTGAAAGGGTTTAGAAAAGATTTACAAGGATGTTGCCACGGTTGGAGGATTTGAGCTATAGGGAGAGGGTGAATAGGCTGGGGCTGTTTTCCCTGCAGCATCAGAGGCTGAGGGGTGGCCTTATGGAAGCTTAATAAAATTATGAGGGGCATGGATAGGGTAAATAGGCAAAGTTTTTTCCCTTGGGGTGGGGAGTCCAGAACCAGAGGGCATAGGTTGAGGGTGAGAGGGGAAAGATAGAAAAGAGACCTAAGGGGCATCTTTTTCATGCAGAGGGTGGTATGTGTATGGAATGAGCTGCCAGAGGAAGTGGTGGAGGCAAGTACAATTGCAACACTTAAAAGGCCCCTGGATGGATATATGAATAAGAAGGGTTTGGAGGGATATGGGTTGGGTGCTGACAGGTAGGACTAGATTGGGTTGGGATATCTGGTTGGCATGGACAAGTTGGATCGAAAGATCTGTTTCTGTGCTGTACATCTCTATGACTCTGAGGTGAAAAGAGCACACTGCCACACCAATGCCCCAACCACTCCATTCCGTGGCCACCACCCACCCAAGTGCCACAGAGTCTGTGGTAGCCGTATTGGTCTGTACAGCCATCCGCAGACCCACCCTGAGTGTGGAAGAGAATCATCTTGTCTGAAAGGGGCCACTGATCGTGGTGATAATGAGCTGTTATGGGGGATTTTATCCTGGTTGATATTTGGATAACTAGTGTGAGGGGCATGAGAGTGTACTGAGTTTACTGAGTGTATTTCCAGTCCAAAGAGAGGTGTCCATTTCATTCGGAAGAACATGTGGATCAAGTGTGAATAAAGGAACATGATCATCATATTGTAAGGTTTAGGTTGGATATGGAGAAATGATAAACAATACATTGAGTTATCAACTGGGACCAGTTGGCAATTAGACAGTTAGACATACCATTGTTCTGCTATTCTTGCATCCCAACCACAATCTGCACTATCGACACCCTTTCTCCCCCAGCTCCCCCACTATTGCATAAATGCTGCCCCCTTCACATTTCATGTCTGCTCTCAAGAGTCATCTCGGCTTCAAACTTCAGCTCGCTCGCTCTGCACAGATGCTACCTGACCTGCTGTTATTTTCAGCTGTTTCTTTTTCAGTATAGATTCCAGCATCTGCAGTAATTTGCTCCTCCAACATCAGTGAATCTGAACTAGATAACTTGAAATTAAAGATTTAGCAGATAAAATTATTACTGAACAATAGGCTGTCTTTTCAAGAACAGAGTTTGAGCTGAGTGAAGATATTCCCCACAAAGGTAAAAAGTAGAGAAAACATATCTCTCATTTCCTGGATGATGCAAAAAGAAATTTAAGATAAAATAGAAACAGTGATGCTTCTGACAGATATCTGGTGGCAGAATATCGTTAAGAACCAATCACCATACAGCAGGTTAGAGAGGGAAGGTGACAAAGAAATTAAAACAGTAAAGAGGGTATGAGAAGAGATTAGCAGCTAACATTTGCAAAGTTCCTCTATTGGCATATACATTGTAAAAATGTGGTAAGGGGGCAAATTAGATTAGATTCCCTACAGTGTGGAAACAGGCCCTTCGGCCCAACAAGTCCACACTGACCCTCTGAAGAGTAACCCACCCAGACTCATTTGCCTCTGACTAATGCACCTGGCACTATGGGCAATTTAGCATAGGCAATACACCTGACCTACACATCTTTGGACTGTGGGAGGAAACTGGAGCACCCAGAGGAAACTCCACGCAGACACTGGGAGAATGTGCAAACTCCACACAGACAGTCGCTCAAGGCTGGATTCAAACCTGGGACCTTGGTGCTGTGAGGCAGCAGTGCTGACCACTGAGCCACCTTGCCACGCCAAAGTAGGGACAGAAAAGGAGATTTGTGCATGGAGGTGTGAGGTTCTTTTCCTGAGATGCAATTCACACACGCCAACTTCTGCAAACAGTTAAGGTTTCTTAAAGCCTGTACGAGCTAGGTGACCTTCTTTGACCCTCCTCGCAGGCGAGCAAGGTCGAGTCAAAAGAGGCTCCAAACAAAGAAAATACATCAAAAGAGAAAATGCTGGAAAATCTCAGCAGGTCTAGCAGCATCTGTAAGGAGAGAAAAGAGCTGACATTTCGAGTTGAACTGACCCTTTGTCAAAGCTAAAGAAAACACATCTCCTTTATACAGGTCAGTTGGTAATGCTCACAGGTACTCCAGCCACTTCTCTCCCCCCAACCCCCACCCACATAACCACATGTTACGCCAGGTACAATGGTAGGATGAGGTCATCCTCTGAGATTATGTTAATGTAAATACCCTAATCCTGGGGGAATTGTTATGCAAATGATTTCCTGACTCCATGATTCCCCAAGACAATGTAGGTGTGGTATGTCTGAGCTTCAGGGGATGGCAATGAAAGCATTTTTGAATGTAAGCGATTGAATGAGAGTTTAATTTGATAATTGTAGGAGAATAGTAGTAAATGGCTGCCTAAATGAAGTGGGAGTCATCCATATTCCTGCATGAATGTTGTCCCCACCCATTTCCAGAATGTTCAGGTTCTGAAGAAAGACAGTACATTAATGTCCAGAGATATAGTACAATATAATATTTTAACATTACAGGGGCAGGGGACATGGCTGAGTTAGGAAGTGAATGCTTTGCATCTACCTTTAACGAGTAAGAGAGAGTTTCCCAGGTCATGGTGTGTAGGAATTAGATCAGGCACCGTTTAAAATTGGGACAGGCTTCTGTTCAAGCCTTGGGTTGGAGTGGGATGCATTACATCCAATGATATGGAGGGAAGTGAGAAAGCAAAGGGAAATAATTTTTGCCCTTTTTTTTGTTTCTCTCATTCACTCGTTCTCTTTCTTTTGTGTTCACATTGTCTCTCTGCGCACCGATTTAGTGACCAGAAGAAAAACCTTTCGTGCAACACATGGTTGTGACTTGCAATGCAGTGTGTAAAAGTGGCGGAGGCAAGGCCAATTTGAGACTGTTGAAGGAGAATTGTATAACTATCTGAATTTGTCGGGCTTGTGGGGAAAAATGGAATGGAATGGCCCTAAAACAATATCTCCTCTGGAGAGTCAGCATAGACACTGTTGATTGATCTCTTATGTTGTAATCATTGAATGATTCTATGGTTTGTTCACATATATTGAAAGGGTACACTTGATCCGTATTCAAAATTTTGTGCAAATCATAAAATTAAATAGTAATCCTGTCCTATTTGCTTTCAGATTTACATCAAAAACCAAGCATTTGAGTTACTATGTTTAGAAAGATAAAATTCTATTCAAGTATAATTGTCGGCTAGCTTGGATCAAGGATTGATTAATCATGCCCAGTTGACATGAGAAATCTGTCTAGACTGATCTGAAAATAAAATGCACTAACCTCCATGGATTTAAGAAATAAGATGTTTTCCACATGGCAGCAAAGTAATACCCAATTTCTCTCCAACTGCTGTTTAGATTAGATTAGATTACTTACAGTGTGGAAACAGACCCTTCGGCCTAACAAGTCCACACCGACCCGCCGAAGCGTATACCACCCAGACCCATACTCCTACATTTACCCCTTCACCTAACACTACGGGCAATTTAGCATGGCCAATTCATCTAACCTGCACATTTTTGGACTGTGGGAGGAAACCGGAGCACTCGGAGGAAACCCACGCAGACATGGGGAGAATGTGCAAACTCCACACATTCAGTCGCCTGAGGCGGGAGTTGAACCCGGGTCTCTGGCGCTGTGAGGCAGCAGTGCTAACCACTCTGCCACCGTGCCGCCCACTCTCTGAGTTCTTGATGGGAGAACATTCACCCATGGATTTATGGAGAAGTGAATTGAGTCAGGAAGTCTGGGGTAAAAATTAACATGAACATCATATCAATTAGTCATTGAGTCATAGAGATATCCATCACAGAAACAGATCCTTTGGTTCAACTCATCTATGCCGACCAGTACCCTAAATAAATCTAGTCCCATTTGGCCCATATCCCTCTAAATCCTTCCTATTTGTATGCCTCCTCCATTTCCTCTGGCAGCTCATTCCATACACACACCACCCTCTGCCTGAAAAAGTTGCCCCATAGGTCCCTTTTTAAATCTTTCCCCTCTCACCTTAAACCTCTGCCCCCTAGTTTTGAACTACCCTACCTTGGAAAGAAGACCATGCCCCTCATGATTCCATAAACCTCTACGGTCACCCCTCAGCCCCTGATGCTCCAGGGAAAATAGCCCCAGCCTATTCAGCCTCTCCCTGTTGCTCAAATCGTCCAACCCTGGCAACATCCTTGTAAATCTTTTCTGAACCTTTTCAAGTTTCACAACATCCATCCTGTAGCCGGGAGACCAGAATTTGATCAAATATTTTTTTTTAATGGCAAGATGATATCTAGAGATACCAAATGGTGTTGCTGGTTGACTAATATAATGTAAGAATTGTACTACTGGAAAAACTTTGTGGAAACGCAACACCCCCCACCTGCCAATAAAAAGAGAAAGTGTTTCTACAGCAAATAATACAAATGAGGTAGTGCTCATCTTGGAGCTACTTATTCTCAAAGGATCATCCAGGAATTCTTGATTTAGTGAAATTAATAATCAAATTAAACTTGCTAGACTATGACATTTATTCTTCAAGACAGCAGTTGTTCCAAATCACATTGAGCTTTTTCTTTGTGGCAATATTACAGACTAAAAAAGCATTGTGTAGTCTTTCAAGATTTGTTGGGAATTATGAAGTTAGAGTTTGTTTGAATTCTTTGTGCTGTAGGAATGTATTTGTTCTTTTTGAACTGGACTGTGGAAAATAGCAATCAAGTACTGTGAGAACTTGCCCATTCTGAGTGGTGGAACCTCTACTGAAATAGTGCCTCCAAGTGAGAATATAATTGCTGCTGTGCAGAACTAAGCCTACAAGAAGCAAGTTTGCATGATTTATCGTTACATACCTTTTTTAAGGAGGATCAACCAAATTGTTTAAAAACAAACAGATGCTGCACTGGTAACACTGGTCACATTACAAAGTAGACAAGCAGAGGGCTGGAAGAACACAGCAAGCCAGGCAACATCAGGAGGTGGAGAAGTTAGTGTTTCAGGTAAAATCATTCTTCAGGAATGTAGGTCCAGGGGAGGGCGAGTGGGGGCAGGTGGTGAGGGTTATGGGTGGGGAGAGGGGTGGAGTGGTGAGGTGATGATAGGTGGAGAGTACGCCCTGCTTGGTCGATGGGAGTGAATCTGGTCGGTATCTGGAAGGAAGACTTGGTTGGAGGGATGGAAGGGAGGAGTTGTTGCTGGAAGGGGAGTTAGGGGATGGGTGGGAAGGTTATTTGAAATTAGGGAACTCAATGTTGAGCCCTCCAGGCTGTAGGCTGCCCAGGTGGAAGATAAGGTGTTATTCCCCATTTGCAGTCAGTGTCCTCCATTGCCACAGTGAATCAGAGGTTGGATGTGTCAGAGAGGGAGTGGGAAGGGGATTTGAAATGGGCGGTAATGGGAGGTCAGGCTAGTCCTTACTGACCTAACTGAGATGCTTGGCCAAATGTGCCATTGGTTTAAGTTTGGTCTCACCGATGTAGATCAGACTACATCAGGAGCAGCCGATGGAGTAAACTAGGTTGGGGGAGAGGCAAGTGAACCTCTGTTTCACCTGGAAGGACTGTTTGAGGCCCTAGATTATATTGCAATACACTTCTTTTGCCTTCATTATTGAGTTCTGAACTTTGTAACTAATGCTCTGTTCATAGAAAAGAAAAGTTTGTGTTGTGTGGTCATCACTTATAATTATCATTGAGTCTGAAAAAAAGTCCTGTTACTACTAATCTCCAACATTCCTGTTAGTTATTTTGTTTTCTGCAATATAACAGCCATTGATCCATTCAGATACCTTGTAGATCAATTTTTATTTCAGACTTCCTTGGATGTTATATTTGATCCCACATTATTTTATTCATTACATGAAACCTCTATCAGACATGCTCTAATCATGAAGAAAATCTTGAACAGTAAACAAAGTAAAGAAGAATTAGTATTTATACAATTTTCTTGCCTGGATCCATAATTACTTATATTTCTTGCCAGCCTTGATACTAATTATCGCGTATCTAATTTTCAATCTGTTTCCGTTGCGAGGATAATCAGAGGCAAACCTCTTATTTGAAATAAAATTTTCATCTTCAATTATATCCCAGTTGACCCGTCCATAAGACATAATGTCGACTGATTTTCTTTTTGCTGAGAGTCATCTTGTAGTTGTTTTTTCCCTGATACAAATGGATCTTTTAAAATTGAGTGACGTTTGAACGCGGGGCAACTGCATGGCTGAAAGAACAACGTTTACATAACTGAAGGTTTCTCTGATCTCTTAATTGGATTTTTTTGAAGTTTATCTGGGGAGAATTTGAAATTTACACCCGTGCCGTTCTTATATTTTTGGAATGCAACACAAATATACTTTTTACTAACAGTTTAGAGCATAAGGATGGGAGAGGCATATGTTGGCTGAAACTCTGGCGTGATCCGAAGATCTTTCCTCAAGGGAAAAACTGGACTGTTCCTATTAAACTCTGATCTTCTGCGACATACGTTCAAGCCTGGTTACAATCTTGATCTCAAGTTTGTAGATTAACTGTTTATCGATCCAATTCCAAAAAAAAATTATTTTCCTCATTTCTGCAGAAATTTCTCCATTACCAAGAGATAAACTGAACCCTCCCCTTCTAACACCAGTTCACCATTTCGTTCCTTTCAAAGGAAAGCCTTTACAAAGTGTTCTCGGTTTGTACAAAAACACTAAACCTTTATGTAGCCCCTGTTTCAAGCACTGAATGTCACAAAACACCTGGTAAGCAATTCAAATGTTTATAAAGTTTAGTGACTGTTGTAGTGAGTGAACTTCTAAATTCCAGACTTTATCTTTTTTGTAAAAAAAAAGTTTCATTTTCCTTTTCAATGTTAAATGTTGGAGATACACTTGTTAATATCAGCTGTAAACTGGTCTAACTTGTCAATTTCTAATCAACTCCTGGGACCTCTACCAAGTGTCTATATCCATTCCCTCGTGGTACCTAATTAGCAAATTGTTCACCTATCCATTCCTTTCTGTTTCCTCCATTGTACAATTCCCATTCCCTCCTTTTTGATATGAAGGCACGAATAAAGAAGACTCATGGTAATTGACTTTATCATCTGTTTTGTTTATAGTAAGCTTCATAGGGAGTAAAGTGCAATTGCATCACATAGCATGAATATTATTTGCCTTTCTAAAGACCTCCTGTTCATAGAAATTGACTTGGTGACCAAACAATCCCAGGTCATTCTTTCCTTTGTGATCCTGTTGCTTGATAGCATCAATATCCATTCCCCTGGAGGAATGCAGTTTGTTACAACACAGATAGTGAAGCTGGTTTGATTTGCTATTGTTGGATTCACAACACAATGATCTTAAAACATTCTGTCACCCTCAGGATTGCTTAATTGTTTCTAACCAGACTTTACAAGTAATGAATCTTGGGCACCAAGTTTATAATGTAAACAAAAATTAATGATTTTCAAGATATTATTTTGTAACTTTAGCAGAACACAGATGAATAGCAAAGCTCTTTAATTAATCTGATTTAGTCCCAATTCCTTTGATCATAAAACACCTACTGCAACAGACATTGTTAAAGGATAAAAAGAATATAAAAGAATCATAATTTGCCAGTTTGACAACTATTTCAATGATGAATACCAGGTCTTTAAGAAATCCTTGGATGCTGGGTTATATTATAGACACTGGTAACTTCAGGATTCAATATATACAGTCCTAGTCAATGCAGACTGCAGACCTCTGAGGTTTTACTTGGATCTTAAAGACTCTGGTTCTTTTCTCAGAATTTTCAACAAGTCGATAACTGGAAAATAACAGACCAAAGCCAAAAAATAGCTTTCCAATCTGGCAGCTTCCAAAGCTCCATCACAGCCAATTTGCTCTTTGATTTCACTTCCTTTTTCAATATTTTCTGTGGTTGGCTGGCCTGCACCAGTCGTCCTTTAGTTAACTAATTCAACATTCGACCAGCTTCTAGTCCCTGTGCATAACAACATCTCAGCAGTTATTAGCAGTGTCCTTAGAGCAGTTATTAACCTGCATTATCTTTCCAGGCTAGTTCCCAACTGCAAATGTCAGTCTTTTGTGGGTTTTTTTAAACGCACTGTTGTTCAAAGGCAATTCTCAATTGCAACTTAGTTCCAGGCGAAAAATGAGAAAGGTAAAAGAAAAATTGTCTCAACAACTTGCCCAATCTTGCTCTCAGAAATAACTTCAAAGTTAAAAATCACACAACATCAGGTTATAGTCCAACAGGTTTAATTAGAAGCACTAGCTTTCAGAGGTTCATCAGGTGGTTGTGCTTTTATCAACATGGCAAACCACATCCTCTCAATGGTGTAAAAGCAGTGACCAATTCTATTGGACTATCAGAACTAATTATCTTCTGTTTCTAGCAAGTTTATTTCCTTAATGTTTCCCATTGCCACTTCACCAGCTTTCCAAACCCCACAGCGCTTTTTTATTTCTCTAGTTGCTCAAAACTGCATTTGTTTTTGTAGATATAAGGTAGGAAAGAACTTTCTGAAGAACGTCAACTAATAAGACCATAATAAAAGGAACAGGAGTAGTCAGTTTGGGCCCTCAAACCATTCAAAAGGCTCAGGACTGATCTGATATTCCTCACATCTTCTTTCCTACCGGTCCTCTTAACTCTTGATACCTCTACTGATCAACAAGCTATCTTACCCCGGCTCAAATGTACACATGGACTCTGTCCCCTTAGCTCCCCTTGGCAAGGTATTCCAAAGTCAAGATTAGAGTGGTGCTGGAAAAACACAGCAGGTCAAGCAGTATCTGAGGAGCAGGAAAATCAATGTTTCGGGCAAAAGCCCTTCATCAGTCATTCATCAGCACCACTCTAATCTTGACTCCAATTTCCAGCATCTGCAGTATCCACTTCTGCCAAGTTATTTATTCCAAAGACCCTCTGAGAAGAATTTTTTTCTCATCTCAGTCTTAAATTGAGACTATGCTCTCCGTTCCCTAACTCTCTCATAAGAAGAAGCATCCACTCAGCACTTACACTTCACGCCCCTTAAGAATCCTGACTGTTTCAACGGTAGAGGAGGGTAAAGCACTCAGCACATTAATTTGGTACAGCAAACAGACTAAAAACAAAATAGGAGGAGGATATTGGCCTCCTGAGCTTATTATACTATCAGATCAGCACTGATCTGACCTTAGTCTCCAACCCACTTTGTTATCTTGTTCCCAAAACTTGACTCCTCTGCAGTTCAAGAAACTATCTAACTTGGTCTCTAATATATTCAGTGACCCAGTCTCCAACGCTCTCTGGTGTAGAATTCCAAAAGTTAACACTGCTCAGCATTTTCTCTGCATATTCCTATTTACTGAGACCCTTATTGTGAAACTGTTCTCTCGTTCTAACAGCAGCTGTCCCATCAAGTCCACCAAGATCATTATATATTTCAATAAGTTCACCTCCTTGTAAACTCCAATGGATACAGGCTCAAACTGTTCAATCTTTCCTCAGATTAGCTGAGACCTGGTCTAACTTATCAATTTCTAACAAGAACTGGGGTTCTCTTAACTGGAGTCTGTGCTGTGTGACTCTATGTAAAAGAGCACTGATTCTTCTTGTACTAAGACATTCTGTAGCCTCTCAGACTAAATCTACTTTTTCTATTCTTCCACCAAAGTAGATAACTTAATGTTCTCATTATACACTAAAATGCCAATTTCTTTGCCCACTGCCTTAATCTATTCCTATCTATTTTTTGACTCTTTGGATGGTCCTCAAGCATGCTGTCCCAACTATCTTATTAGCAAATTAGATTATTCATAATTTACAGTGTCATTTCACCTGCATTTAGTGGTTGGTTTTATTAAATATCACTACTTCAGTGTCACTTGCCAGTGGTACATCTTTCAGAAGTGACATTGAACTGAGATCCGGTCTGCCCTCTTCCTGGATGGCAAGAAATTCCATGATACTATTTGAAGAGCAGTTGAGAGACCTCCTGTCCAATCTCTGATGTTGGGTTAAGATTCCTTTCTGGCTACAGTGCTGCTACATACCGAGTTGAAAAGTTTACTACTGCAATCTTAATTTACTTCTGGTTTTCAGCTCAAGACTCACCAAGTGCATGAGAAATAGCAGTAGCAAAAACAGAAGCTGCTGGAAAAGTAAAGAGAAATCAGAGTTAAAGGTTCTGGTCCGGTGACCCTTCCTCAGAAATAGGAGTAGGTCATTTGGCTCTTCTAGCCTACTGTAATGTTAAACAAATCGCTGAACATCTCCTTCAACACTTTCTGCTAAAATATCTATGACCCCTACATTGAATATATTAAACAAGTGAGCATCCATAGTTTGAGTGAAGAATTTTTTCCACCTCTCTAAATGGCTGACTCCTCAACCTGAGACTCAACCCAGTTTTGATTCCTTAACCAGCCAAATTGTCTCAGTCTATCCTGTCAAGCCCGATGGGATTAAATATTCCATTCCCAATCTGAGGTCGACCATCTTAAGGTTTTAAATAGCTTTGAACAAAGCTGGATTTCAGCCTTAGGTGACTGTCTGTGTGGAGTTTGCACATTCTCCCTGTGTCTGTTTAGGTTTCCTCCCACAGTCTGGAGATGTACAGGTTAGCTGAATTGGCCGTGCTAAATTGCTCTGTAGTGCCTGGGATGTTTAGGCTGTTTGAATTGGCTATGGGGATAGGGTGGGTGGGATGCCCTTCATAGGATTGATGCAGACTCTGGGTCAAATGGCCTCTATCTGCACTGTAGGGAATCTAAATCTTTATAATTGCAGTGCTGAAGTCTGTGATTCTGGTGATGCTTAGCTTTCAGATGGGATTAATTCGTCTCATTCTGATTCCTTTAAATTTGCTTTTTCATTTTTCAATTTATACATAAAAGCATGGAGCGTTCTGAGGTTCTGTCTGGGGAGGGCTGTGAACCTTAATGAATTCCAGGTCCCCAATAATTTTACAAGATCTACAGAAGTCCCCTAAAATGATTTAAATGTCAGCCTAAGAGCAACTTTTCTTGGGATTTTCAGCCGAACCTTCATTGCCGCTTGAACATTTCCACCCCATTTTATCTGATGGACACCACTGGGTTTTGCTCAGTGACTGATTAGACAAATCTAACATTTTATTGTAACAGACCATTTGGCTATATACCATAGAGCACGAACGACCACGTGCTAAATCACACTCCGAACTTTATTGAAATAAGTGGCCGTACTTTCTCTACTCCACAACTTGCACTTCTTAGCATCTATAGTATAGAATGATTCTCATGACCAATCAGAAATTTGACAGTTAGATGAGAAGCCAGGATCAGTGACCAAATATCAGAGATTTTAAGGAGCATTTGATGTGAGATGGGAATAGTTTAAAGAAGGGATTCCAGACCCTGCTACCAGTGGAGCAAAGAAAACTGAAGATGTGTGAGGGACTAGAATTGAAGGGGTGCTGAAATAGATGATAGTTATTTTTTATAAATTTGTTTTTGTTTATTTGTTAGGCCAGACCACTCAAAACATTTTTAAGCAAGTAGCTCAGACCTTTGCAATTTGTTTGGGTAAGTGTATAGTGAAAATTATCCAGATTAAGTTAGCTAGGTTGACTACTACATTTTAAAACAGACAAACATTTATTCACAAAGAACAGAATAAAGAACCCCTAGAGAAGTCAATCTATCCAACTAAACTTAATTATGCTGTTCTGAATGTACACACCACTCCCAATAAGCAAACTCCCTTTAAAGACCAGTATAAATGGAACATATGCTTACAGGTTGAATGGCAGAAGAGAGAGAGAGAGAGCTTCCACACAGCTCTCTGTTGAACTACTCCCCTGTTCAAGATTGAACTAAAACTGCTCAGATCAGCTGGAGAGCTGACCACTCTCCTTTCATTACACAGGTCACCTCTAAAACGTGACCACTTTGGCCTGAAGTCTCACCTGTATAAGCAAAAGGCCTCTCAAAACCCTTTCCATCTCTGTACCAAACCAGACTGATCGGAGCCCGGCCCGGTTTATTACCACTTTGAAAAACATCAAGGACAGTCTCCTTGGGCCAAGGAACAGCTTTTAGGGAAAAAAAGGGACTAGCATTGTGACCGTTGCCCCACACTACTGCCTAACAACACAGTGAAGAAGAACAACGTGTAAATCTTTATTTATATTCCACCACCAGGAAGAAAGGAAACACCAGAGTGGCCAGTGACAAGCCGTGCCCTTCTTGACAAAAGGTAATGCTGCGTGATCAAAATGTGAAGGGGAGGGCAGGGATTAAATCAAAATAGATTCAGAGGGGGAAATAAAGTCACTCCACTCCATGCGGTGCTCTCCTCTCCCTGAACAGCTCAAGAGTGTTGGTGGACACTCCGTGCTCCTTCTCCAGGGGCACCCGGGCTTGAACCTATCTAGGGTGGTTATAGATCTGGAGGATATATGAAATGGGGAGGATTGAATCGATAAAGAATCTCCTCTTTGTGATTGAGAGGATATATGGTTGCAAGTTCAGCTTGAGAAAATGTACCAGGGTATGTGTCTGCCCATGTGTTCAGTGAAAGGGATGACATCTATAGAGAGATTTCACTGGTGGGTAGTCCTCAATTCGGGATTATAAGTGGTAGAGCATCACAAATAAATACAGTAAGATATTCAGGAGAAAAATCTTCCATCTAGACAATGGATAGAATGTGTTACTCCTGTCCATTGCATAGTTAAGGCAAATATCAGAGGTGTTTGATGGGATGCTATATAATCACAAAGGAGAGTGGAATATGAAGTTAGTGATCTCAACAGATGAAGATAGCTGGGAGGAAGGTCATAAGCATGGACAGTAAAACTCCCTCATTGTGCTGAATGGTTTGATTTTGAATTCCAACCAATTTCTTAGTAATGTTGGATTTTTTCATCCAGTGATGCCCAGATTCCCTCTGTTTACTGATGCAGAATGCACATATGATCCCAGGAAATTAAAGCATAAGATTTTGGACCTGTTGCAATTGTCCAACCTCTAACCATTTGATGAAGTAACTTCACCTGGTGAAGGGGCAGTGCTTCGAAAGCTTGCGATTTCAAATAAACCTGTTGGAGTATAACCTGGTGTCGTGTGACCTCTGACAATTCTCAAGCTTGACTTAGCTAATACTTTCTGAAAAGCAGAATGCTCTAGATGCTGTAAATTTGAAATGAGAAAAAGAAAATGCTGGAAGGTAGCTCGCTGGTTAGGTAGCGTCGAGGGAAGTGTCAATTACAGAAAATTCATTCCTCCAGGGCAAAAGGGAATAATAATGAGGCAGAAAAAAAAACAGATGTACTGGGAGCAGGTGTGTTGCTGAATGATAGGGTTTTTTAAAAAAGCCTGAAATAAGCTATGAAACGTAAACAAAATGAGGGCAGTAGTTTAAGGGCTACAATTGCTGAGCTCCATATTGAATCCTAAAAAACTATAAAATGCTTAGTTGAAAGAGGTGTTCTTGCTGGAGTATGTGGTGAGCCTCCATGTTCCAATTATCTATATTTTAGTCAGCAGCAAACCTTTGTTTTTCTGGGCTCATTCCTCAATAACTGCCTCATCCTGCAGACCAGTCAGAAAGAGAATGATGGCAGCCATCTACCCAGTCGCATTGGTAGTGGTTGGTATTGCATATTTCTACAACAGTGAGGATTAAGTAATTGAGTGGATTCACCCCACGGAGATACTTGTCTCCTAACAGGAACCTCAGCGATTTAAGTTCTGGGTTAGAAGGTTCACTGACGTTCTCAACTTGCCACCAATTAAAAGCCCATATGTGGTCAATTGCAGGCCATCTAAGAGTCTCACCTGCCACTGTCCTTGTGCTTGCTCTTCCAGCAGACAAAAACAAAGGCAGCTTTCCCAATCCAGAGTGACTTGCCTTTCACTGGCTGTAATCGAGGGGTGTGGCGGGTAACATCTGAAAGCTGTCAACCTACTCTTGTTTCTGACCTCTGCAGGCCAAAAAAAATCTACTCTTAACAGCTTGCTCATCCAGACTGGACAGGGCAGGGCAGGAGACTCTTCCGTTCCATGAAGCTCCCAGCCTCTGGTTCATTGGCAGTTTCAGGCAATGGTGAGGTCATGGTGAGGCTCCTCACTGGGCAAGACATTTGCTGGATAGCAAGTAAGTACCTCATGAACCTTCTCACTGCTGAGGGTGGAGAGTTCACTGCCCTTGAAGTTGCCTGTCCCAACACTTACTGCTCAGAACGGTCCCCTGTTGGGCCTCACTATCAATTCCTTTGAGTCAAGTGCACTGAATTTTCTCCCTCTCTCCCTCTCTCCCTCTCTCCCTCTTTTCTATGTCACACATGCCTTTGCTCAAAACTTCACTGGCATTCCCCAGTTCTGATGAAAGGTCATGTACCTGAAACCTAACTGTATCCTTCTCTCTGCACAGACCTTCTGAGTTATTTTCCAGCGTTTCAATTTTTTAAAAAAATTCTAGTATTGCTTAGGCTAAGTATTTCTAGGGCGGCACGGTGGCTCAGTGGTTAGCACTGCAGCCTCACAGCACCAGGGTCCCAGGTTCAATTCCAGCCTCTAGCAACTGTCTGGGTGGAGTTTGCACATTCTCCCCAAGTCTGTGTGGGTTTCTTCCGGGTGCTCCAGTTTCCTCCCACAGTCCAAAGATGCACAGGTTAGTTGAATTGGCCGTGCTAAATTACCCAAGGTGCATTAGTTACAGGGAAATGGGGTGGATGGGTTACTCTTCGGAGGGTTGGTGTGGACTGGTTGGGCCGAAAGGCCTGTTTCCATACTGTAGGGAATCTAATCTCTAATCTAAACTTCCATCCTCTCTAAACTGTGACCCATCCAAAATTCCAAAGTATGCATCCTACACCAGTGTCCCCCCAATTAAAATTCTTTTTCTTCCATTTAAAATCCTTAATGGTGCCACTTGTCCACTCCCTGTACAGACTGCAGTCTTGTCACCCTCTTCCTCAACTCCCAACTCATTTCATCATTTGACATTTCTATTTTCAAGCACCCACTTGGAATTCCCTTTCTAAGTTATTTTATTTTTTCCAGCTTTCTTCCCTTCTGCAAGACCCTCCTGAAAACTGGACCCGGCTTTTGTCGTTTGCCACTTTAACCTTGCATCCATATTTCGGTTTCAGTTGAGTCTGTGTAAGGTGTCTTTGGACATTTTCCTCTGTTAAAGTTGGTGCATAATTACAAGCTGTTACTTCCATAGTCCATTAGATACTCCTACTTCAATGAGCTAATATCTAACCCTTTGTGTGCTACCACACATTAACCCACTTTGGACGATTTCTGTTATAATATGGATTTTGGTGTGAAATTACGTTTTAAACACTCAGCATTTTATGCCACTGGAGATTAGTGTTAAATTCACAACTATGGATGTATTTCATGCAAAGTTTGAATGACATCAGGATTGTGAGAATGAAGGTCCTTGTGTCTAATTCAAGAACATAATATTCTGCCTGTTTTGAACAGGAAATTGTGCAGGCCTGGAAATGAGTATGATGAGGTGTTGAATTTCCTGTCTGTGTCTTAGTCTCACACAGCTCCTCATTAGAATGGTTAAATTGGGGGGGAGAAAGATTCCCCTACCCAATCACTCCTCTAATCACCTCTCCACCCCCAGCCCTGGTCTGATGCTTTTTTCTGTACGTCTTTCGGAAACTCAGTGTCAAATGGAAGAGTTAAACATTTTTGATCAGTTGTATGCAATGTTCAGTGTGTTCTAGAAAAGTCAATCTCAGCATATCCACAGTAGATTTACACATTTGATCAAAATGGAAAATCACCATGATGCTCCCCAAAATATTAAATGAGAAAAGCCTTATTCTAAAATGAGACAGTCAAGTTGGTTTTGCAGTATAACCCACTGACCACCTCTACTAAATTAAAAATTAATTTAGTGTAATTAAATACTGGTACGTACAAGATAACTCCCCCATTGCTAAGTTACCATTTTAAATTAAAAATTAATTTTGTGTAATTAAAAACACATAGAAGCTTCCCCCCACCAAGTTAACTTAGACTTAAATTAAAAATTAATTTTGAGTAATTTAAACCAGCATCTGACACAATGCGTGTGTTGTGGGAATTCAAGGCGTAGGTCCAATATTATCGTTAATGGAGGATATAGCACATAGTTGTTTAAACTGTAGATTCTTTGCTATCAACTTTGGGCCATTGTTTCTATGTCTACTTTTTAAAGTATGTTTTTAACATTGACTTAGGAGTTTACAGAACTCTGCTCCACCATTTGGTGAATTTTAAGATTTATCCATAAATTAGCGCTTTATTAAAAATAAAGCAACAAACCTTTCCGAATTTGGCAAATCAGACAGTTTTAAAAATGCAGCAACCCAAAAACTTAGTAAAATATAAACAGTGGAATTGGTGCAGACTGCAGATAGGTAAGCCACTGGGACTTTACCAGTTTGGTGCCTAATACTTAGATGTCAGATATTCAGGTTAAAGCCACATTTTCACACCTCAATCAGCAGATCCGGTGAAATACTGGTAGCACGGTTTCCTTATAACTGCAAAATACTTGTAATAATGCCAAACAGTTATCCATGTGAACTGATCTTCACTTGATACATCTTCAGTGGAGAAAATATGATATGTTATTCCACATAAAATGGGTCTCAGCTATTTGCAATCTTTGTAGTGACTTGGATGAGGGGACTGAGTGGAATGTAACCAAGTTGAGTGAGTTAGAATTGAAATGGTGAGGTTGCAGATAGATATAAAAATGTTAGTTGAGTAAACAAGAACCTGGCAAATGGAATACAACATGCAGTGTGAGATTATATACATTTGATAGGAAAAATAGAGAAGTAAACTTTCATTTTGAATAATGGAAGAGTGGGACATCTATTCACAGAGCCCTGCATGTTGTTTGTGCATGAACTACAATTCAAACATGCTGGTGCAGCAAGCAATTAAGGAGTTAAATAATGTGTTTGGCTTTTGTTGCAAAGTGGTCTTTTTTTTAAATAGGGGTGAAGAAAAGTCTTAGTACAGTTAAACAGGGCATTGGTGAGGTCTCCTGTAGAGTACAATGCACAGCTTTGATCATCTTTTGCCTAAGCCATGATATATTTGCCTGAAAGGGATTACAACAAATGTTCGCAAAGAGCTGGTCCCTGGGATTGCCCCATGAAGAGAGAGTAGGGCTTTAGTCTCTCGAGTTTTAGAAGAATGTGAAGTGATCTAATTGAAACATGCCAAAGTTTTAAAGGATCTCAACAAGGTAGATACTGCTCAGCTATTCTAGAATATGAATCGCAGAACAAGGAGTTGACCATTTTGAACTGATATCAAAAGAAATATCTTCACTCTGGTTGTGAGTCTTTGAAATTCTCTAACCCGGTGAGTTATGGATGCTCAGTTAATGAGTGCATTCAATCTAGAGGTTGAGAGAATTGGTAAGAGATGTGGCAATAATTTGGGCAGACTGAGTTGAGGTATTGGATCAGCCATGATCTTGTTGAAAGGGGTGTCCAAACTCTCGGCCAAAATATCTATTCAGTTTCTATATCTTATGTTTTAATGTCATCTGAGCTGATGGGTTATGATGGAAACCTGAAGACATTTTAGAGCAGGAGTTTTGTCGAGGGTCATAAATGTGGTCAGGAAGGGTTAGGTGCTTCAAGAGCTGTGAAGAAGTGTGGGACCCACTGTTTCAGAACTATTAAAGCATCAATGTTGAGTACGCAATAAAGGGTTCTTAATTTCACAGCAACTTCCTGGTTATTACCTCTGTTCTCAAAGGCTTTCTCTTTTTTTTTCCTATGAAGAACTTTAAGAAACTTCCCTCCTTGACTAACCTGTCTCCCAATCTTCTCGCCCTACCCACCAACCAAATTATTCCTTTTTCTAAAGCCTAAACATATCCAACGCTGCAATAATATTTTCACTCTTGAGAGTGAAGGATTAGCACTAAGTTATTTGGTGCTTTGAGTCTGCACCAACATTTAATAAGATCTTGGCTAATCCAACACCACATCCCTGCCTGTCCCCATAATCCTTGACTCCCCTATAATTTAAAGAATCTGTCTAAATCAGCCTTGGAAAATGTTCGCTGACAGTGTCTCCACCACTCTGTGGGGTAGAACATTCCAAAGATTTGTGACTTTGAGACAGAACTAATTTCTTTCCTTAAATAAGCTTCCCTATTCTGAAATTCTGGGCCATACCTCTAAATTTCTAGTTCTGAAGAAGGATCACTGGATCGGAATCATTAACTCCATCTTACTTTTCTATTCCATTCCCTACAGTGTGGAAACAGGCCCTTTTGCCCAATAAGTCCACGCCACCCCTCTGAAGAGCAACCCACCCCGCTCTGACTAATGCACCTAACACTATGGGCAATTTAGCATGGCCAATTCACCTAACCTGCTCATCTTTGGACTGTGGGAGGAAACCAGAGCACCCAGAGGAAACCCATGCAGACACTGGGAGAACTTGCAAGCTCCACACAGACCCAAGGCTGGAATTGAACCTGGGACCCTGGTGCTGTGAGACAGCAGTGCTAACCACTGAGCCATCGTGCCATCCACTTTCTCTCCACAGATGCTGCCAGACCTGCATCCATAGTTTCTTTTTTTTTAATTTCTGCCTTGGGGAAGCATTCCCTCAGCATCTACCCTGTCACCATCTCTGCTCTTGGAAACAACTCCATGAATCTTCCCTGGATTGTCTCAGATGCATCCCTCCTTACACACACTGTACAGTACTCTAGATACAGTCTTACCACCACTCTCTGCTTTTCTTCCTACTGAAGTGCAAGTACCTCACATCTTCCCACATTTTATTGCATCTACCAAATTTTTTGCTCAGTTAGTTAACTGACCTATACAGACCTATATCTTTGCAAATTAGTGTCCACTATCTTTGAAGCCAGATTTGCTCATGATGCAGTACCCTTTGGTCTTTTCACTCCTGTCTCCACAATAGATTGCAAACAGTTGAGGCTGTAGCACCGAAAGTGGTGGCACCTTGATTGTTTTCTAAGCTGTAAGTGATCCATTTATCTTGTTCCTCTGTTTCCAGTTGTTGATTATTACTCTATCCATTCCAATATATTACTTCCAAAAGCATAAGCTGTTCTCTTGTCCAGGAGCATTTTATGTTGCATATATTGAATGCCTTTTGGAAATCCAAATATTCTACATCTTCTAATTCTCCTTTATCTGCCCTGTTCATTACATCTTCAAGAGCACAGTTTCATTTGATAAACCCATGTTTGCTTTATTTGATTGTATAATGGATTTCTAACCGTCAGGTTCCTTATTAATGTATTCTTCTACTTCCCCATGGGTTATGTTAGGCCAAGTGGCCTATAATTTCTATCTCCTTTTTTTTGAATAGAGGTGTTACATTAGCAGTATTTGAATCAGCTGGGACCTTTCTAGCATGTAATCAAGGATTGCACCTAAGACATTAGCTATCTCTTCTGTCAGTTATTTTAAAACACTGGTTTGGGTGATTCATTAAGCAGAACTCTTAGTTTGCTTAATGCTTTGTGTATAGTGATAGTTTTTATAACTATACCCCTCCCATTTGCCCACTGAATTCCTATTGGAAAACTTAATGTCCACACAGTGGTGACGAGGTAGTAAACGCTAAGTAATATTAGTTCAAAGCTTTTGGCATTTCCTGTTGCCCCACAACTGATGTATCAATCGAAACTGAGCTACATGCAATCTGAATGGTGGTGACTAACTGAAGCAGTAACTGGAGGATGTTCCACAAGTAACATTTTATTTGGCATTTATTGATGCTCAGTGATTATCACTGTTGCCTCACAGCACTAAGGACCCAGGTTCGATTTCCGCCTCAGGTGACTGACTGTGTGGAATGCGCACATTCTCCCTGTGTCTGCGTAGGTTTCCTCTGGGTACTCCCGTTTCCTCCCACAATCCAAAGATGTGCAGTTTAGGTGAATTGGCCATGCTAAATAGCCCATAGTGTTGAGGGAAGTGTAGGTTAGGTGCATTAGTCAGGGGTAAATGTAGAGTAATAGGGTAGGGGAATGGGTCTGTGTGGGTTACTGTTCGGAGGGTCGGTGTGGACTTATTGGGCCAAATGGCCTGTTTCCACACTGCAGAGATTCTTTGGTCTTTAGTCTAAGTATCCCCAGCCTCAATGATAAGGGAGCCCAGTATATCTGTGCAACAGAAACCTTTAAAAGTCTTTAGCCAGAATTGTCAAGTGGATAATCCATTTTGGCATGAGGGAGGTGTTATCAGCAATGCTTTTAAGGAGCACTTACTCAGCAAAGACCTGCTCACTGACACTGAGTTAGACCTGGGCCACTCAACTCCTAAAATAATTGCAGCTTCAGTCCAAAAATGGACAAAAGGTCAAGCATCCAGGGGTAAGGAGTAAGTGACTGACCTTGACATCAAAATAACATTTGATTGATTCAGGCATGAAGAAGCCTGATAGGGAAGTGGGGGAGGGGGCGCTTTGGTCTCACACTGGCACAAAGCAAGATACTTGTGATTGTTGGAGGTCAACCATTTCAGCTCAAGGATATCTCTGTAGGAGATATCTCTCAGGGTAGTGTCCTAGGTTCAAGCTTGGTTGACACCCCTTTCACTACCTTCATTGGTGAAGGGATGCAGTGTGCAACATATACAAGATGCCTGCAGTAACTCACCAAGCCTCCTTCGACAACGCTCTGAAAACCTGTGATCCTTTCACCTGGAAGGGACAATGGTCCCTACCAGTTCAAGGATACCTGTCCCAATGAAACAGCTCTCCCTTTTGCTGTATGTATGCTAATTCAAAGCCCATTTTCCCCATGCCTACTTGAGCCAAATTGAATCTTCTGATCTTATTTGCACACGTGCAATTTGCTTGTGGCTCTGATGCTACAGTATTCCAGAGGTTATTACTTTTCATTAGTCTACTCTTTAACTCCTGGATTTGCATACACTCTCAGCAGAACCCCTCTTTTTATTTTTCCTTTGAAGTTTGCATCCACATCATCTCATAAATGGATCCTTTTCCTTCCACATCTGCAAACCCGAAGGTGATGAATGGCTGCTTCCGCACTGCAAGGAGTCAGTAATTCTATGATATGTCCCCCTTAATGCAGGTACAGGCAGGCAACACAATGTTTATGATCCATACCTTGGCAGCAGAAAGTCAGATGAGTATCTGCCCCATTGACCACACTGTCCAATGAGCCTTGAACCCTTGTGCTCTCTCACTCATGCTCTCACTCTCTCCCTCCGTCTCGCACTCTCTCCCTGCCTCCCTTTTGTGAATGAGTAAATTTACAGCTGCTGCAGTCAGTCCACTCCACCTTCCTTCAGACCTTGTCCTGGGCACAGCCGTTTGTGAAAACCTTAAGTTGGACAAAGGCTGAGGCTACTCCAATGCAATTTTCTGCGATCCCATACCTGTGCTTACTTCCTGAAACAAAGTCCAGGTAACTCTTCCCCCACCCCCACTGCATTGCAGTGTCTGAAGCTCAGAGTTCAGCTCATCAACTCAAGAGTCACAATTCCTCGAGTTGTAGACCTTGAATGTGGGTATAATTGCTGTTGATCACACTGGTGTCGTCCAACTCCCACAGGCTACAGTTGCAGATTACCAGCTTGTCCAGCCATCTTTATTGTACTTCATTTAGCTAATTATGTTTTCAAGTTTTGAACATTGCTTAATTGTCCTACTTGTGTAAAAAAAAAACCCTGTTTAAGGGTTCTGAAGGGTCACTGAACTCGGAAGCATTAACTCTGCTTTCTCTCCACAGATGCTGCAAGTCCTGCTGAGTTTCTCCATCTGTTTCTGTTTTTGTTTCAGATTCCCCGCATCCAAGTTTTTTTTTGTAAAAGGAGGCCTGCTTTCCTTTATCCATTACATTTTCCTCTTTTTCAAGCTTTTGTTTCAAAAGTGGGGCGGCACGGTGGCTCAGTGGTTAGCACTGCGGCCTCACAGCACCAGGGGCCCGGGTTCGAGTCCCACCTCAGGCGACTGAGTGTGGAGTTTGCACATTCTCCCCATGTCTGCGTGGGTTTCCTCCGGGTGCTCCGGTTTCCTCCTGCAGTCCAGAGTTGTGCAGGTCAAGTGAATTGGCCATTCTAAATTGCCCATAGTAATAGGTACGTTAGTCAAGGGGAAGTAGAGGGTAGGGGAATTGGTCTGGATGGGTTACTTTTCGGAGGGTCGGTGTGGACTTGTTGGGTCAAAGGGCCTGTTTCCACACTGTAGGGAATCTAATCTAATCTCAAAAGCATTTGCTGCAACTGCTCCCAACTAGCTCAGTCTGAGCCTGCCTCAGGTTGTAGGATTTATTGAAAACTTCTCTTCCATCTGTTTTCTTTCTGGTTTGTCCATTTCTGCTGCTTCCAACTCATTGAACATTGTTTCCTGTTCAGAGGAACATAGTTTCCTGTTCAGAGGAACATAAAGATATTCAAAGGGAATGCTTCTGAGCAAGTAAGAGAGTTAATTTTCTCTGTAGCTGCAACACACTATTTAACGTTTTGTTCTATTAGCCTGATGTACTCCTGTGAGGTATGATGTGTCTGGCTAGTACACAATACGTACTTTTCAATGTATTTTGATATGTGATATTAATAAATCCAATTAAAAAAAATCAGCCATCTAGCTAACTTCCCACCTTGTCTCCTTCTCTGCTTTGTAAGTCCTTGTGTGGTGCTCTCTTGTCTTTGTAAGATCATTGAATCCCGACAGTGAGGAAGCAGGCCATTCAGCCCATTGAGTCCACACCGACCTTTGAGTCCATCCCACCTAGATCCACCCCTCTATCCTATCCCTGTAACCTTGCATTTCCCAAGGGTAATCCACCTAGCCTGCAAGTCTCCGGACACTATGGGCAATTTAGCATGGCCCATCCACCTAACTTGCACATCTTTGGACTGGAGGAGGAAACCGGCGCACCTGGAGGAAATCCACTGAGACACTGGGAGAACGTGTGCAAACTCCACACAGACTTTCATTTAACTCCTAAGCTCCAAAGAGGCTGCTTTATCTTTGATCTTCCACTTAAGTTCCTCACCTTATTGAAATTGAGACTCACCAATGTTTTGTTTGTCCCTCAAATTAAGTTTATAGTACTTCCCAACACCTTCAACCCTCTATTTCCGATCATTTGCAGAATCCTACAACTCAAAATTAGTATCAGCTGATCAAACTTTACAATTTACCCTTACTGTTTTACTGCCATCAGCATGATTTGTTTTGCACGGTTTCTAAAACTGTGCTGTTTATTCTCACCAGTCATGTTTCACTCGATTGAATAATTTCAATTTCCAAAGTTGAACAGATATTGCAGATTGCGATTAAAAAAAACTATTTTTCAAAAAAAAAAGTTGCAGTTTTGTTCATGATTATTGAACTCTCACTTTAAGGTTTATGTCCTGCAACTCCACTCATTTGATGGATATTTTTGTATACATTCATAGTTTTGCACTGTTGTTTCTCTATTTGATAAATAATGCAGGAAACTGTCAGAGAAGTAAAGATGGTGCTACAATAGAAGTTAAAAGGATTTGAATACAGTTTCTTTGTTATTGAGTCATTCTGCCATGTTTGGCTGGAGGTATACTCCATGTCTTTCTGATGGAGACTTTGCTAAGATTTTTGAAACCTCAAAATTCTTAAGCATCTTTAGCTATTCAAAAAGAGGATATTTCAAGTCACATGATTCACTCCATGTAAAATTCAATGTATGAGGATTAATTAAACTACTTTTGCATAATTGCCTTAAGCTAGATTGTGTTTCAAAAATGGAACACGCTTTTTTAAATATTGCCTTCTGGTATAAAGACAGAAGTTGCTAGAAAAGCTCAGTAGGTCTGGCAGTATCTGTGAAGAGAGATCAGCGTTAGAGGAAGGGCCACCGAGTCCGGGACATTAACTCTGATTTGTCTGCAGATGCTGCCAGACTTGCTAAGCTTTTCCAGCGATTCCTGTTTCCGTTTGATTTACAGCATCTGCAATACTTTCGGTTTTTGCTTCCTGGCAACTTTATTCTGCTGTTTGTGATTTCTTCTTCGTGGCTATACTGAACTTGGGGCCTCATTAGAGAACTTCTCCCAACTCTGATTTCTCTTCACAGATACTGCCACACCTGCTGAGCTTTTAAAGCAACTTCTGTTTTTTTGGAAGGTATTTGGCAAGAAGGGTTGTCAGATGCAATGAAAAGATATTAATGCTGCAGTGGTCAAGGTTACACACGTTGAGTCAATCACAAGAGAGATAGCAATTAGTTCAGTATCCAGATATAACTCATCCTTGACCATCCTAAGCTCCACAGGAGAAAGGTGAATGGGCACATGGAGAGTGTGAAATAGATTCCACATTTGGCTGTATGAAATTAATTAAAATAATTGGAATGAATTCTGAAATGCATTTGAGAAAACCAAATGTGTCTCCTAACTGGTCTTGTGGTACATTCCAGCTCCTAGGATTGAAAATGGCTTAGCCAGGATTTTTCTAAACTCCAACTGAAGAAGTCCAGTTCAACTCCCTGGTGAGATGTCAGAAATCACTGAAAATTTGAAAAATTTGGAGCCTGATTTTTAACTTGGGAGTTAATAAAAAATAGGTGGACAGATCAAGGTGAAAGATGAGCCATTGTAAACCTGAGTTATATGAAGCGTAAAATACTGTCTCTCAGGGCCTATCTGAATGCTCTGAGTCACTTTCCCAACTGAATTTGGCAACAAGTTGCTGGTGGTTGGGAAGGCAGTGTGATTGAGAACCGTACGGACAGTCCCTTGGATAAATTAGTGGTGGGGCTGTAGCATGATCAGGTTAAATTGGGAGGGCTGCAATCTTCTGTTACGGGGGCCTGGAGAAGCATAGCAATGTAACAAGACCCATTCAACCTCTTGAACCTGTTACAGAGTCAGAGTTGCACAGTGTGGAAACAGACACTTCGGTCCAACTTATCCATGCCAACCAGATATCTTAAATTGATTGAGTCCCATTTTCCGGCTTTTGGCCCGTATCCTTCTCAACCCTTCCTATTCATGTACCTATCTAAATGCTTTTTAAAAGTTGTAAATGTACCAGCCTCCTCCACTTCCTTTGGCAACTCATTTGATATATGCAACACCCTCTGTGTGAAAAGGTTATCCCTCGGGTCCCTTTTTAAAATTTATCCCCTCTCTTCAAACCTTAAAGTCTAGTTCTGGATTTCCGTAACCTGGGGAAAAGACCTTGACTATTCACCTTATCCATGCCCCTCATGATTTTAACTACTTCTATAAGTTCACTCCTCCAGTGTCATTTCTGCCATTCAGTTCGACAATGACTGATTCATACCCCAAATCCATTTACTCCTGTCTGCTCCATACCATAAAACAATCTTGCTTACCAAATATCCATTAGTCTCAGGCTTACAAATTCCAATTAACCCAGCACCCTAAGCTTTGTGTGCACCAGAGTTGCAGATTTACACTGCCTTTTGTGTGATAAATATTTCCTGATTTTCTTTTTAGTGTTTTACTCCTAAATGGCCAATCTCTAATTTTAAGATTATGCCCTTTTACTGGAGGTTTGCCCGGTCTCTTATTCTTGAAGGTTTTCATTTCTGCTGCTAATTTACTGTACAGGACACCATCAAAGGTTTTTGTTTAGCCGTCCTGATACCAAAGGAAAATTTCTAAATAAGCGAGCTGACTTCTGAGGACTCATCTGGTTTTGGTACTGCCGACTGGGAGCTGTAACTGCCCAGGCCTACTGCTCCATTATCGGCCTCGATCTCAGTTCTCATATATTTCAGTCCCTGGCTGTCATTCTCACCTACTCAAAAAGAGCAGTCTGAAATGGTTGGTCACTGAATCAATGTGGTTAGTGAGAGCCCGTTGTCACTGAATAACCTGCCTGCTCTAGTTCTGTAAGATTAAAATCCTCTGTCTCTTGCAAGGCTGTAGGGTATTGAACAAGTTTTGTGGTGCTGGAAAAGCACAGCCGGTCAGGCAGCATTCGAGGAGCAGGTGAGTCAACATTTCGTACATAAGCTGTTTGTCAAATTCCTGATAAAGAACTTATGCTCGAAATGTCAACTCTCCTGCTCCTCAGATGCTGCCTGACCGGCTGTGCTTTTCCAGCACCACACTTTTTTTTTTAACCCTGATCTCCAGCATCTGCAGTCCTCACTTTCTCCTATTGAACAAGTTTTCTCTGTTTTATGTACTTTGTGTACAAAATGTCATGTGAAAATAGTTTATGCATTTACATGTTCTGCTCGTATAATAAGAATCCACTTGCTCAGTTTTGTTTTTGTAACGTGTGAAGAAATTAACGTCATGGCTGAGATGTGAAGTACTTAACACACAACTGTACAAGTGTGCACTGGTTGTTGTCACATCTTTGCATTCACCAAAATTCCACCAACAGAAATTAGATAAGACACCGTTGTTTGAGGTTACCAGACTGGCTAAGAACGAAGATTCAGCAATACATAGGGAGCACATATGCATGGGGTCCTGACTGGTCCTCCTGACCCAACATACAAGGCTTATGAGGCTTTAGGTTTTGTTTTGAGCAAAGCTTTCTGACAGCAAAGCCTCCCCACTTCTGCCTGGGCCTTCCCTCCTGCAAACCAACAGTTAATTTCACCCTGATAACTGAAGGGAGTAACATTGTTGGAGAAAGTGGTGGAATTATTTTCTGTTAAACTGCGTCCCCCTTTTTCATCCCGTAGTGCCTTAAAGAATTTAAAGTGATGCACAAGTGAGGTGAGGGTGGCTTGAGAAGGAAAAGAAATGCTTTCAGTGAGTTGTTAAATGAAGGAATGCATTGCCTGGAAATGTGGCAGATGCAGGTTCAATTGAGGCATTCAAGAGGGTATTGGATAGAAATGGTGTGTGGGGCTAAGGGAAAAGGCAGGAGATTGGTAATTGAATTTTTGGGCCGAATGGCTTCCTGTACTGAAATAATTCCGTGAAGTGCTTTTATAACGGGATTGTTTTAGATGTTTTTATCTGCCTTTCCTATTGCTCAGAGCCACCTGAGTACAGTGTAATTACACACTGAATGCTATGTTAAGCAATTTGAGAACAGCTATTTTAAAAAAAATGTTTTGCAAATCAGGGATTTCTAGAAACTGCAGTTTGTCCAAGTGGTACATCTTTGTGCACAGTAGTGTGAATGGTTATTTCAGCAACAAACAGCAAAAAAAAAATTGACAGGAAAGTAATTGAATTCTAAATGTCCTGCTGTCTTAATTGAAATTTAGCAGAAAGCTAACTACATGCAGTATTGAGAGATTTCAAAAAGACGTGGCTGACCTGTGATCATGGTTAAATTTGGGGTCAGGATTTTATGCTTCAAGGATTGTGCTTGGATCTGGAATCGTGTACATTACTTGAACTGGGTTAGACACATTGGAAATCTGTGCTTGAGCAAGAATGAATATACTGGCTTTGGTATTTATTTATGGAGTTAAATGTATCCTGTTGAAGTAATTTAATACAAAGTAGGTAGAACTTCATTTTTGTCATCAAATACAGACAGAAATTGCATCATTGCACCACCACCAGTAACAGTTATAAATTTGGTCCAAAGACCTGGACAACAAGGTGTGAAGTATTTGAAAAATATGCCAAGACCCAGATATTCCAATGGCCAAATTGTTGTTGACTGGAGTTAATATGTAATCCATGATGCAACAGACACCTTCCAAATTGCCTGGGAAATTGAATTTTCTGATGGGGCTATTTTCCCCTTCTGCCCACATCTGGACCATTCTGAAAGAACCCAGTAAAGTCTAAGAGTTTGGTGAGTTCTGATTCACTTGCACTTCAAAGTTGCCCAAGAAAAGACTGAAAACGTACTCTCTAAGATTTGCCCTTTCTCACCACTGACCCCCTTAACTATATTTCCCTTGATCACTTGCATGTCCGTCCCCTACATACTAAGCACTCACTCACTGACCTAGCAGGGTGGCACTCCACCCATCTGACACCCTATCCACCTCGCTTTCAACTGGCATCTATGTTTCCTCTAATGTTTCCTGTCATAGCATGGATGTCCGTGATGTTAGGGACTGGAAGTCAACATATCCACATCCACTTGTCTTCACTGCTCAGACCTTTGACCTTAGGAGCTTGAATGTTATGTTGCGGTTGTACAGACATTAGTGAGGCCTGTTCTGGAGCACTGTGTCCAGTTCAGGTCTCTGTTATTGGAAAGATGTTATGAAACTGGGGAGGTTTTAGAAGAGATTTACCAGAATATTGCCAGGGATGGAAGATTTGAATTACAAGGAGAGGCTGAGAACTTTTTTTTTACACTGGAGCGTAGGAGCATGAGGGGGATGCTATAAAGGTTTATAAAATCTTGAGGGATACAGATAAGGTGAATGTCCTTTATTGTCACAGGCATGACTTTTCTGTAGAATAGGAATTTCAAGACTAGGAAGCATATTTTACGGTGAGAGGAGAAAGATTTGAAGAAGATGTGAGGGGGCTTTTTTTTTACACAGTGATTAGTGTGGGATGAACTTCCAGAGGAAGTCGTAGATCCAGGTACAGTTACAATGTTTAAAAGACATTTAGATAAGTACAGGAATAAGAAACGTTTGGAAGGATATGGGCTAAGCACAGGCAGGTAGGACTAGTTTAGTTTGGGATTCTGGTCAGCATGGACTGGTTGGACCGAAGGGTCTGATTCTGTGCTGTATGACTCCATGACACACTACGGTGTGTACAGACTCTTCAAGCCTCCAACAGGTGAGTTTAGAGAGAATTTTATCTCTAACCCCTCAACCAACAGTTGCCCTAGCCCACAATCATCTTGTGTACTTCCTGTTTGCCAATCTTTGACTGTGCTGCTGGATTCATAAACCTCAGAATATAGCACACAGTTGCAAAAGGGCCGTGGTTTCTACAAAGGTAATTTTTGTTTCTGGATTCATGGATTCCTGGTCAGGTTTGTAACAGGAGGCCCCTGTCCAGGAATATCCAGTGTAGCTGTCCTGTAAAGCTAAGTGGGTGATTTTTTTAAAAATCTCACCAGGATTGGGAATCACGCTTCCCACTCTGATCCCTAATATCTGGGCCATGATATTTAGCACCTGTCATCCTGTCGAAATAATGAGGCCCATTTCCACTTGCCAAAGTTGACTTAATGGTGTAGTCACAGCCTCAAGGGAAGGTCAATAGCTTTGCCCCTCTCACTGAAAACACAGGAGTTGCCATCAATTTGTCAGGGGGCAGAGGCTGGGTTGCTGAAACACCCAACTGTTTAAGGCCTCCTCTTGTATCAGGCCTGCATAACACCCTGATTATCATCCTGAGAGAATTTTCTTTTTTATTCACTCATGGGATGTGGACGTTGCTAGCTGTCATTTTTCTTTTAATTGCCAATCCCTAGTTGCCCTTTAGAAGGTGGTGATGAGCTGCCTTCTTGAACTGCTGCAATCCACCTACTGTAGATTGACCCTCAAGGCCCTTGGGGACAGAATTCCAGGATTTTGACCCAGCGACCAAGAAGGAAACGTGACTAATTTCCGAGTTAGGAACTTGCAGGTGGTGTGTTCACGTGTATCTGCTGCCCTTGTCCTTCTAAATGGAAGGGATCATGAGTTTGGGAGGTGCTATCCAAGGATCTTGGGTTAATTTCTTCAGTGCATCTTATGGGTAGTACTGCTGCTACTGAGCATCTGTAGAGGATATAGTGTCAATCAAGCAGGCTGCATTGTTCTGGATGGTGCCAAGCTTCTTGAGCTTTGTTGGAGCTGCCCTTAACCAGGCAAGTGGGGAGTATTCCATCGCACTTCTGACTTGTGCTTTTTAAATGATAGACAGTCTTTGAGGCTTCAAGAGGTGAGTTACTTAGCTCATATTCCTAGCCTGTGTAGCCACTGTGTGTGTATGTATATAATGTATAGTGAGACCAGTTGAGGTGTTTTTAGAAACCCTACAGTGTGGAAACAGGCCATTCAGCCCAACAAGTCCACACCGACCCTCTGAAGAGTAACCCACCCAGACCCATTCTCCTACCCTATTACTCTGCATTTTTACTCCTGACTAATGCACCTAATCTGCACATCCCTATGGACAATTTAGTATGACCAATTCACCTAGCCTGCACATCTTTGGATTGTGGTCAGTATTAACCCCCGGGATGTTGATAATGGGGAATTCAGTGATAGTAACACTACCAAATATCAAGGGGTGGTTATTGAGTCTTATTGGAGATGGTCATCGTCTGGCATTGGTGTGGCGCTAATTGTTTGGAGCCTGTGTCCAGCTTTCTCAAACCATTTCCACAGGTGATGCAGTTGAATTGTTTTTTTTAATCAATGTTATAGGGTTGGAAGCGCAGAATTCCACAAAGCTAGTCTTGACTGCTCCATCTTCCACAATCCTAACCCCGAACTTGGGGCTATACCTGCTGCTGTCCGGGTGGCCTCGAACCAGCTGACTGTGTTGAGACGCTGGTCTTGCTGTATGGCTAGCACACTTTGTTATTCACCATTCAAATAATAAAAATTATCCCAGTAGCAAAGCTTTTAACATTAGTCAAGATTCTATTTGTGTGGTGGAGCACTCAGTGGGACACCATCTATTGTGGTTTGGCTGGCGCTTAACACTGGCACAGTCATTGTAAGTTCTCATGAATCTTAATTTCACAGCTGCACTAATAATTTTGTTTTGGGTCCTGTACTGAATGGACTGATCGTTGATACCAATTCTCCACTCAATTAAATCAGCAATTGCTGCTGGTCCTGTGGAGAGAGAAAGCAGAGTAAAGTTTTCAGGTCCAGCGACCCTCCTTCAGAGGTTTTTCCAGCAATTTCTGATTTCCAACATCTGCAGTTCTTTTGCATTCTTTTCCTCCACTGGAGCTGTTGTCAATTCCACACGTTCACTCGACGCTGCTTTGAAGTCAAGAAAACCCACTCCTGATTATTACTTCCCAAAAGAAACTTCATTGAAAACGACTTGGAAGAACTTCTGAAGAGAAAACAAAAAGTACAATGCGTTATACTGGTCAGTTATATAAGTGTCAGAAACTTGACTGGATCTCTGGGTCAAGGCTGCTACTTGTCAGCAAAGAAACAAAGAATCATCCTTTTATTTACATGTGCACAGTACATGGGCTCTGACCAGTCAGTTCCCTGCGTGAGGAGGAGACTCTCCATCTCTTGTTTATATCTGTCAGCCAGGGCTACCCAGTTGACACAGGTTAACAACCCCAATCAGGAAGCTCATATTCAATGAGATCTTTCTGGCCTGCATTCCCATCACTACAATCTTGTAGCAATTTTCCAGTCACGGACACTGTTTTTGAAGAAAACCTCATCTCCATGGTGAGGACAGCCAGCATTGAGTTGTGTCTTACTAGCAACGCATTAACGATGTAGTAAGCAAACCATACATGGGGCTAACTGCTACACTGTTTATTGATGCACCTTTTGTGGTTTAACAGGCAGGTAGTGCCATGCTGTTATGCCTTTCTGAAGTGTGTCTAGCACTGCTCCCATCATGCCTTTACATATTGCAATAGGCTCGTTTCTGTCTGGATGTAATCCCAACAATGGCCACCACCTCCTGGGTGGCAGTGCTGGAACTTGGGGCGACTTCCTGATTTGTTTTGAGCTTCAAGTCTCACTAATTAATATTCTGGAGATGTTAAATATCTGAAGGGCACCTGGCATCCCTCCCATGTGTGCACTCTCCTGGTAATCAGAAATGTGATACGTCAAGTTTTAATTCACTCACACTATTTGGCTTTCACCTTTATTATGTCTCTAAGCCTTAATGTGTCCATTGCATAACAGAAAACACAATCTGTGCCTTTTCCAAAAAATGCATCATATCACATGAAAAGGTGGCCTGGGTTGGAGGGGGATTCAATCTATTTTTAAATTTATTTTGAATTTTACTTCTGCAGCTGACATCATCAACTCACTGCATCGAATTTTTGCCATGCCATTCCCTGCTGCATTTGTGGGATACAGATAAAATCTTCATGAACAATCTTCTGGTCATAGATAGAAACTATTTAGTCCAATAAATCCACCTGGAGCTGTTTTCAAACAGGATATCAGGTTACTCTTTAGTCCCTTTCCTCACAGAATAATACATCATTTCCCCTGAGTCCAATTATGATGTCCAGTTCACTAACTTTTCTAATTATTTGTGTCATTTAAAATGTATTGAGGCTTCACCCTGCTTTCCATCTCACCACATTCAAAATTAGGATTACACAATAGCTCCTGACATTTGTCAAGGCATACAATTTGTATGGGCCTAATAGGTAAAAGCACTATTTTGTGCTTATTTTTGGCCAAATAAATCAGTTCACTGAACAAATTCCTGAATTCTCCCTTGCTAGCTGCTCTGTTTGGCTTGGCCCCAGTTGAGTTATTGCAATAGGGCTATCCATGCTCCTGATGACTTTACATATCTCGTGCTGAGATGTTTGTGTGTGTGAATGTTAGGGTTAACTTCAGTTCTATGCTCAATGAGAGTGAGTATTAATGAGTTAATCAATCATTGAGCACAGAACTGAAGTTAACCCTAACATCATTTAACATTCACACATACAAACATCCCAGCACGAGGTATCAGGAGCACAATAGCCCTATTGCAATAACTCAACTGGGGCCAAGGCAAACAGAGCAGCCAGCAGTGGAGAATCCAGGAATTTGTTCAGTGAACTGATTTATTTGGCTAAAATATGCACAATTTTATGTCTGGAAATGATCACCTGGAAAATACTGCATTGTTTTAAGTAAAGTTATATCTTCTGCTGCTTTTTAAATGCTGTAATTGTACCAGCCACCACCTCTGGCAGCTCATTCCATACATGCACCACCCTCTGCATGCAAGAGATCCCTTTATGAAACTGGAAGGAGGAAGATGCTGGTAGGAGGGCAGTCGTAACCTGCTCGTACTCTGATTTTTTTTTCCCCCCAACATTATGACTGCAGGCCATTCATCTGGTTGTATCCAAGCTAACTCACTTGGTAGTTCACTCCTCTGCTCTTCCTTCAAGTTTTATATCTGAAAGTCAGATTTTCAAGTGTATTTATCCAATTTTCTTTAAAAAAAATGTGACTGAATCTGCGTTCATCTGTCACTCAGGCAGTACGTTCCAGGTTAGAACCTTAAACTGTGTCAAAAGAAAACATTATGCTCCTTCCTCCTGCTTGGTTCTGGGTTGTCAATCACCTTAAATCGGTGGCCTCTGGTTCTCCACCCAACCATGGATGGGAGCAATTTTGTTGACTTCTCACACTTCTAAACGCCCTTCTGAAATTTCCTCTGAGCCTTCACTTCTCCAAGGGGGGGGACAGGCCAAGCTCCTCCAGACTATGTTCACTCAACTGAAGACTCCATCCCTGAAACGTTTCTCCTAAATCTTTCTTACACACTGTTTATGCCCTTCCTAAAACTCATTGCCTAGAATTGTCCTCAATACTCTAGTGGCTGGATCAGTGGGGTGTTGTTAAGGCCCACCATAACATTGTGGTTTTGTCGGGATATGCCTCTACTTGTGAAGCCCAGGATCCCACTTCCCTTCTGCATGGTCATTTCAGTCTGCCCTGCCATCTTCAATGTTTAGTGTACGTATGTAAGTCTCTCTGTTCCTGCACTGCTCCTTTTAAAACTTGTACATTTTTATTTTCTATTGGCTGTTCTTGTTCTTCTGAATGTGTCACTTTTTACATCTCTGCAGTAAAGGTAATCCACCAGGTGTGTGCCCTTTCCATCAGTCTGTTGGTTCTGTTAAAAGTTTACTGTCATCCTCACAGTTCACAACACTCCCATACTTTGCAATCTACAAATTTTGCTATTACAAATACACTTAAGTGGAGATGCTAACCTGGATTGGACTTAGCCCTAGCCTTAAGGAAACCCCTCTGTAGCATTTTCTCCAGTCTGAAAAACCTGCTGCTCATCATTACTGTCACTTAGTCGATCTTTTGTGTTCTCTCATTGCCCCTTTTTCACCCTAACCTTGATCTCCTACATCTTCCCTGATCCTGCATGCTCTTGATCAACCTCATTCTATTCAAGCCAGATCCAGCCACCTTGCTGGGGGAAAGGTTCTGCTATTAAAAAAATCTCCTGTGTTTTCAAACTCATTTCCTCTTCTCTCTCATTTCCTCTAAGCTTCTCCGGTGAATCCCTATTAACAAGCCATAGGGTGTCAATAAAGGAACGATTGACGTGAAAGCCCGACTGAGCCAGTTTAAGTAAGCGTTGTTTCATGAAGGGCATTTTAGACTTCAAAGCCGTTTGCATACCTTTCTTCATACAGGTCCGTGTGAGTCACTGTTTCTACCGGACTTCTTTGTGTCAGAAATTCTTGTTTCTGACAATGTCTGGGAAATGGTTGTCTCTCCTTTTTAGATATACAGAAGAGGTTTTTGCATGTTTTAAATGAGAGGTTTTGCATGCTTGAACCAAACCCATCCATAGCCTCAGAAAACTTGTGCTGTAGTTGGGACAAAATCTCCATTCATTTTTCAGATGTGACTGCCTGTGTTTTTTTTAAAATCTGACATAAGCCAAGGTGGAATAGAGAGCAAAGCACCGAGTGAAGATGGATATTAAAATAATATGAAATGAGCTTTGATTTTTATGAAGTCGATCCAATTCTCTCTCCTGCTTAGTGCAGGACATGCCCCTATCACAAATAGCTGTATGCTATTTACACCCAGTTTTCCAATATCCCGTCTGAGTGCAAATTTGGATGTGTGTAGATAACTTCTTGTCATTCAAACTTGGAAGCATTTGCCAGTTTAAAATGGTACGTGAGAATGGTGAGCCAAATATTGATACAGTCCTCAGTCTAGCAACAGGAATGTATTTCTTACAGCTTAAGCCAACTCTGTCATTTGACTTGATCCTGGTTAATCATCTCCATTCCATTATTTTACCTCTTTTTCCAAAGCCATTGCTACCCTTCCTCTATCTGTTCAGATGTCAGTCTGAACAACCTGAATAGTTGGATTGTTGGAATGTAAAGGAAGATTTGAATTCTTTAACTGAGAAGGTGCAAGTATTAATGATTTGGACACAAAGGCAGCACTCTTTGATTTACCACGAGTCAACCTGGGTCTACCGAAGACCCAAGAACAGTGCTGAAGGTACTACCCCGGAACTGTTGTTCTTTGAACTAATTTATTTGTGGTATAAAACAGATTTGGAATTAAATATGGCTAATTAGCTCTCCTCCTGAGTGTAAGATTTGTGAGATTCATATTCCCATGGGAAAGAGAGCTCAGAGGAAGCCACCAGATTTTCGATTTCACTAGAAATCAGTAAATACCAGAGAGGTCAGCAGGGATAAAAGACCACTTCGCTTTGGAATCTACCCCGTAATGGATACGGGAGGGAGGTGGTCTCTAGTTACCTTAGTAATCATCAAAGGATTCCAAGAGATTCAGCCTGACATGGCCGGGGAGGGAGGATCATAACAGGTTTTACAGCTCGTGCTGGATTTGAGGAACTTGTGCAAAATTCCTTGAGGTGGTCATTCAAGGTTGCAGCTGACAAAGCTGAGATACAGGACCCGACTGGAAGCTGGGAAAAACAATAGGATATTTTCTATAATTCTGTTCAGAGTATGATGTGTGACATATAAAGGGGGAATGTTCCTCTATATAAAGTATCAGTTGCCAACGAAAGAGTGTGGTGTTTAGTCAATACTGGTTTTAATTGCCTTTCAATGAAAGGATTTAAATCTGCCGTGTTATTCTGTACAGACAAAAAACTGTAGATGCTGGAATCCATGATGGATAAGCAGGAGGCTGGAAGAACACAGCAAGCTAGGCAGCATCAGGATGTTACCAAAGTCAACATTTCAGGTATAACCCTTCTTCAGGAGGGTTGACTTCTCCACCATCCTGATGCTACCTGACTTGCTGTGTTGTTTCAGCCTCCTGCTTGTCCACTGACATTCTGTAAGCGAGTAACTACAAGTTCTTTTTAAAAGGTATGGGTTCCACAGAGACCATAAGGATATTGTTATCACTGGCTGACTGACCCATTCAAATTAGGGTAATGTTTTTAACATGTATTCAGAAATTTGGGAAATAGATGAATTGTGTGACTGAGCAAACTGAGCATTTGTAACTTAGAAAATGCAACTGTGTATTGTGGGTTGGAATTGACTGATGGCTCCTACACTTATTTTGAATGACCCAAATTGCAGGCATCTTGATTGCATTTGATGGACTGATGTGATTAGTCATTTTGCCTGCAGGAGTGTACAAACTTCAGTGATGGCCGTCAGGGAAAAATCGTTAGCTTGCAGGACACTGTAAAGGATAGACTGTTGTTAATCTTCTCGGGTAGAAACACTGACAATCTGCAGGCTGCCTTCTAGCACGGGCAAATACTTTGGGATGGCCAAAAAAAAAGACCCCACTGCTTTCCTCAAAAGTACTCTCTTGAGTTCAATGTTATTCCCACCTGTCTATTGAAACTGGGTGAATGAACATGCAGTTAAAAATAAGCCAGTTATCTACATGCACATATCCAGATTATTTACAATTTTAACCTGTAAGGATTTGCAGGTGGATGAGTTTAATGAAAACAGGCGCTAGTCTAAATATTTTCAAAAAAGAGTCCTGTTCTTCCAATAGTACCCAGATGCAGTTTTATTTTGAGAGCTGAGTGGGGAGGCTTTGTTGCGAGGCAGAAACAGATCGTGGCTTGCCTGATATCTGAATGGTATTTTTAATGCAAGTCTAAATGATCTCTCTTTGGGAAGGGTATGAGTGCCTCACAAAAAAAATAGTTGCCCCTTCTTTTGTCATCTTCACATCCACTCTGAGTGGGCTGTGGGTGTGCTGTATTCAAATGAGACAACTGAATGGCATAGACTCCTATAGTACTGACTGAACAGGGTATTAACTTATTAGAGTTTTGTGTCAGAAACACTACAGTAGAAATCCACCTCAGCCTAATCCTTGGAGATGGGTGTCATGGAGCTGCTTTGTGAAGTTCCATTAGCTTCCCTGCTCTCTCGGCTGCAAATCAGCATAACTGGTAAATAGCAAATGGCTGCACAGATATCCTTGAAATAGCAATCTATTCTCCTTAGCAAAGACCAATGTGAGGGAAGAGACTTTCTCTACTGCACTGTTTTCAGTGGTTGCTGAGCACCCGTAGAGTCATCGAGTTGTACAGCATTGAAACAGACACTTCGGCCCAAGTCGTTCACAGTGCACCCGTGGTGCTGTTCAACACTCTGAGCTTTTCTAGAATTTCCTGCTTATGTTTATTTGGTTAGGTAGGTGCTACAGACTGCTGTGTTGACAAATTTTAATTTTTTTTTAAGCATACAATTGGTAAGAGAAGCCAATAGATGCAGTGGACCTGGATTTTTCAAAACGTCTTGAATAAGGAGCCTTGCTGAAGATTAATATACATGATGAGCACTCATGGAGTTGATGAAATGCACTAGCCTGGACAGAGGATAGATCAATGATAGAAAGCATAGAGTAAGGTTAAGTGGTGATTGTCAAGTTGACAGGCTGCAAAAATGGAGTGCCGCAAGAATCAGTGATGGGCCTTCACTTCGATTATAATTGATGTCGATGACTTGGATGAAGAGACGTAGTTGCGTATCAAAGTTTTCTGATGCAAAGCTGGGATTGTGAGCTCTGTGGAAGATACTGGCTGCAAAGACTGATTAAGTTATGGGGCACAACATGGAACATTTATTATAATGTGGCATGATGTAAGATTAATCAAATTGCTATATTCGAAAAGTTGAATTTTTTTTTCATTTGAAAAAGCATGAAGCCACTAAAGTGTTCCTGCTCAGAAATACTTGGCTGCTGTTGTGGAGGGAATGGGATGCAGGTACAACAAGCAATTAGAAAGGTACATTGCATGTTAGTCTTTATTGTAAGGGAACTGGAGTACAAGAAGCAGGAAGTTTAAGGAAATCTCCTTGCAGTTTTATAGGGATTTGGTGACACCATACCTGGAATATCACTTACTGTTTTTGAAGGTGGTGGGACAGTGAAAGCTTACTGGATTGGTTCATGGTGTGACAGGTTTGGCCTATGATTGGCTGAGTGAATTGGCCCAGACCGTCTAGAGTTTAAAGAATAGTAAGAGGTGGTTTCATTGAAACGAAGAAGATTGAGAAGGGGCTTGATAGGGTAGATGCTGAGACTGGCTGGGGAACCTAGAAAATGGGGGCACTGTATCAGGATAAGGGACCAATCATTTCTGACTGAGATGAGGAGAAATTTCTTCACGACAAGTTTTGTGCACCTTGTGAAATTCCTTACACCTCAGAAGGTTGTGAATGCTGCATTGTTGAATATGTTGAATCCTGAGATTTTTAGTCTTTTGAGGCAATGAGTTAAGGGCAGGAAATTGGGAGGTGGTTAGTAGATAGCCATGACTATATTGAATGGCAGAGGACGTTCAAGGTGCCGTGTAATTTAATCCTCCTAATTCTTTCTATGTTTGGGACCTGAAGTGAGAACTGCGAAGTGATACAGATGTACCTGGGTTTGGAGTGAGTGATGTGGCTCTCCCACACTGGACACTAATGCTGCAGATATCAAGATCAAGTGACTACAACAAGCCAGGCAGACAAAGTGGGAAGAGAGGAAGAAAAAAAGAGGAAGACGCCTAAGCTAAAAGGCAGGAGAGAATGCATGTCAACAGGGCAGAGTAAAGGGATAAATGAATCGACAGAAGATGGATGTAGACAGTCTATGAATGACAACATCAACATCTGCATGGAGCTTTTGATGGGAAGGGAGATGTTTGGAGAAATGCATTTATACTTTAGTGACCATGTAAAGCCAGTCAATACTTGGGAGTATTTGGCCTCCTTACTTGAGGAAGGATGTGCTGGCACTGGAGGGGGTGTAGAGGAGGTTGCCGAGATAGATTCCAGATTTGAGAGGGTTAGTTTATGAGGAACGATTGGGTAAACTGGGACTGTATTCATTGGAACTTAGGAGGGGGGATCTTATGAAAACATAGAAAATTATGAAGGTAATAGATCAGATAGAAGCAGGGAGGTTGTTTCCACTGGTGGGTGAAACTAGAACTAGGGGGTATAGCCTCAAAATAAGGGGGAGCAGATTTAGGATTGAGTTGAGGAACTTCTTCACCCAGAGGGTTTGGGAATCTGTGGAATTCCCTGCCCACTGAAGCAGTTGAGGCTATCTCGTTAAATGTTTTTAGGGCAAAGGTAGATAGGGAATTGAGGGTTATGATGAGCGGGCGGGTAATTGGGACAGAGTCCACAAAAAGATCAGCCATGATCATGAAAGGCAGAGCAGGCTTGACAGGCCACAAGGCCTACTCCAGCTCCTACTTTCTATGGTTTTATGACCTTTGACCCAATGACCTTTATCTGTGGAGCTGTTGATGATGAAGGAACTAAAGATGGTAAAGCCAGGGATGTTGCTCTGTAGAATGAAAACCAGCGGTGGTTTCTTAGGGCTGTGCTAATTGGTCTCTGACAAACTTGCCTATTTCCACTGTTTCAGATGTGTTACAAAACCATGATCGAGTTTTTTTATTGCATTCCATTGGTTTTGTACTTGCTAGGTCTGCTTGGTGACATACTTGGCTGAATGCTGGCTTGATGTGGAGTGAAGTCCATTTCAACCATCTTCTGATCTTCTGCTGTATATCCATATCCAAATCACCAACGTTTCATTCAGTCATGACCAGAAATGCAAGGAAAATTTGTCTGTCATCTCAACATTTTCTGCTGGCATTCTTGCATTCATTTGCATATCTTTATCAGAGTATTCGCAATTATTCCTTTGACTGAAACATTCAGATTGTTTTGAGTGGAAGAAGTCACTTTGAAGTATTCCATAAGAAGTTCATAAAAATCCCATTGATAAAATGTCTTTATTCAGGATTTCATGTTATTCAAATGCTATAAAAGTAGTATATCTTACTTTAGTTTGCAGATTTATGACAAGATTGCTTGCACACACGTGCCAAGAATTGCACTAATTGTCATTTTCAGTCTTGTAGCTGCTGTTAATTGAACTACTGTTGACAAATTTCTGTCCAGAATTCTGTCATCTGATGATTTCTTGCTGTGAGATTTCTGTGGTCAGCAGTAGCTAAGTGCTGGCTTTTTTTTTGTTTCATATACTTTTCTTGACCTCTGTCAATATTAGGAAACCATTTGTGCAGCTATCATCCACAAATCTTTCCAATCAAAATTAACTTTTCAACCCTTGGCCTTCAGCAAGCATTTAAAGGAAATCATGTCACAACTTTCCACATCAGTATCCATTCAGGTGGATGTGGCAGGTGTAATGGATAAGAGGAGAGGTGAAAATAATTTGTATTGAATTCTACATTCTATTCCATCTCTTTTACATATTTTCTCGGAGAGGTATATATTTATCTTCTCATTCACTGCTGAAAGTCAAGCTTGAAACTAGTATCGCAATATTAGTTCCTTGCGGCTTTCTGAGGGTTTATGGATGGAGCAGGGCATCAGTAGTTAGTTACTCCTGTCCTCCAATCAGTTAGAAGTTAAAGAGCCAGTCCCAGCACACCAACCTGGAACTGTTCAAACCTTTCCAGAAAATCAATAAGGGGTTGTGTTCTCTGTAAAGCAGGTTGGCTTTCAATCTTTATTTTTAATGAAAGCCTCTTGGCACCCATCTGTCCACATCCCGAGTGATGGTTTACCGCTGTACGTTATTAGGATATCCAGTTACACTGCACAATCGCAGAGTCCAACTGTTAGCTGGTTTGTCAGCCCTGTTGCCGCAGACAGAGTGAAAGCCAAAACGTGTGACCGTTCTTGGACATGTCTTTCAGGATGACCTGGTTCTCATGCTTTTGGGGTCATGGGTGCATAGCACTCTCTGTTGATAGGTCAGTTTTGTTGATGTAGACTGAGTGACCCATGCTGTCTAAAGAATTCTCACTGTCTTATTGCACAACTGTCTGCCCTGGTAGGCTCAACTGTATTGGTATGTGGCTTGTGCTGGATTTCCTGCCTTATTTCTATCTTGTTAGGGTTCAGCTTTTGGTTTACTGGTGGTGGGGTTTTCAGTGTTCAAGTCATGGACTGTTAATGGGGTGCATCCTGACTGGTCCTAATAGATTCAAAATGTGTGCTGCTGGAAAAGCACAGCCGGTCAGGTCAGGCAGCATGCAAGGAGCAGGATCGTTGACGTTTCGAGCATAAGTCCGTCGTCAGGAATGTGTCCAGCACCACAATTCTTGACTCTTAAAAACCTCAGATGCTGCCTGACCTACTGTGCTTTTCCAGCACCACAAGTTTTGACTCTGATTGCCAGCATCTGCAGTCCTTAATTTCTCCTGGTCCCTATAGATGTCTTTAAATCACACAAGTAAGGCAGCCACATCTTCCTGCTGTTTTTGGTCAGAAGTGCCATTTGGATGCTGGTCTTTCAAGACTCCAGTGTTTACCAGCCTAGCAACCAAGGGTTCAACAGTGGCGCCCTTCAACCAACTCAATCCCCAGTGTAAGTTCCTAATTTCTATTACAGATGACAGGGTGACAGATCATTGGACAGTTGATGGGACAGAATTCAAGCCAAATATCGAAAGTAAGGATTATTCAAACATTTTAAATAGATTCTGAGTACAGTGATATCACCTAGTGAGCCCTGTGTTTTGGGGGAAGCAGAGTACATCCTGTAGCAATCTGTAGATGAATCCAGCAATGGAGCCCAGCTCTCTTTGGGACCTAAAATACAAGTCTAGATTTTCTTTTCAAAAAGTTGTAGGGTTGAGCAGTGCACTTGATGATCCCTTGATTAATTGCACTCCCTTGGGACTTTAACATTTAAGTCTCTGTGTAATCCCAATGCTGCCCCAAGGAAGATATAACATTCCCAATGCGCAGTATTGTTATGGCACAAATGATAAGAAATGTAACTTGGAACATGTTTCTGTGGTTTGCAATATACTGTAACAACACATTGGAGTATATTTGAGCAGACATATGGGATATATATCTTAATAGGGTGTGAAATCTCAGAAGTGGAGTGGTGCTTATCAGAACCTGGCAAAAGTTCTGCTATTCAATTTTCTTTACCAACCAACCCCATCTAGACCAGGAAAGAGGAGAAAAGTTTTGCTTCATTTCTGTTCCTTTTACTTAAAAAAAAACCTCAGTTAGCAATTCTGAAATTAAACTGAATTGAAATGAAAACTTTTCTGTTTCAAATTGTATGAAACAATTGATGTGTTGATGTGAAATGTTGAAAAGTGTAACTGGCAGATGCTCTAAAAGGTCTCGCTCTCTCAAAAAGAGGAAATAAAGAAACGGGGAAAATTGGGTCCTCAAAATTGAAACCTAGTCTGAGTGTACTTTAGATATGTCTGACAGATAGTAATTCATGAAAATCGGCTTTTTCTTTGGATGTGACAATAGGTGATTGAGCATTAATGGATGCACAAGTGCACTTGCCATTTTGTAGAATCATAGAATCCCTATAGTGTGGATGCAGGCTATTCAACCCATCAGGTCCACACCAACCCTCCTGAAGAGTGCTCCCACTCAGGCCCTCTCTTCCCCCCCCCCTCCCCACTACATTATCCCTGTACCACTGAATTTCCCACAGCTAAACCACCTAACCTGCACGTCTTTGGACTGTGGGAAGAAACCGGAGCACCCGGAGGCAATCCAAGCACACGCAGGGGAAAATGTGCAAACGCCACACAGACAGTTGCCTGGGTCCCTGGCACTGTAAGGCAGCAGTGCTAACCACTGAGTCACCATGCCACCCCAATGTCTTGTATTACCATTTCATGCACAGTTAGCATGTTTAGTCATGATGGAGTGTATATTTTAAATCCCTTAAACAATGGCTACTGTATATATTGGATCAATGATCAATCCTGTCTAAAAGTTGACTTCCTTTTTGTTCTGGTCACCCATTCACTGCTAAAGTCAGTCTCACTGTGGTGCACACTAATTCCTTCAAAGACAGAGTTGAGCTCCTCATGTCTGTGCACATCCACACATGACGTCAAGGCTATCCTTACACTGAGTGCTATATTCCCATTAACCCCACCTTCTAATATGCAGTGTGGTATCAAGTAGAATGGCGATGCACAGGGTCCTTCCGGTCATTACTGTCAATGTTACCGCACTTCAAGGGTAGTTTCATTGTTTTTATTAAGTGTTCTTTATCCTCTCCTGGAATGATGACCGTCCGAGAGTTGAGAAAAAGGGATCTGGTTGGGGGGGTTATGCTTTTCAGCCATCAGGACATTGTGTCCAAGGCATTATGGTTGATGCAGGAATTCTGCCCGTAGAGCTTGCTATGGTTGTACAGGGCTTTGGTGAGACCACACCTGAAGTGTCATGAACAGTTTTAGTCTTGCTATTTAAGAAAATATAAATTTATGTTCTGGAATCTGGCATCGCTGGCCAGGCAAGCATTTATTGCCCATCCTTATTTGCCTTAGAGAAGGTGATGGCTGTTTCATTCCATGGTATAGATATACACTCAATGCTATTAGGGAGGGAGTTCCAGGATTTTTGCTCAACAGCCATGAAGGAATGATAATATAAATCCAAGGGCTGTATCCCTTGAAGTCTAGTATGAATGAGAAGCGATCATATTGAAACTTACAGGATTCTAGTGGGTCGAGAATGTGCTGCTGGAAAAGCACAGCAGATCAGGCAGTATCCAAGGAACAGGAGAATCAACGTTTTTGTATTAGTCCTTCATCCATTCCTGATGATGAACTTATATGTGAAACGTCGATTCTTGATGCTGCCTGACCTGCTGTGCTTTTCCAGCACCACACTTTCAACTCTGATCTCCAGCATCTGCAGTCCTCCCTTTCTCCTAGGATTCGGAGGGGTGTTGGCAGAAGGTAGGTTGGAATGATGATTCCTGTTGTGGGGAAAAAACAGGATTAGGAGGCACTGTTTATAAATAAAAGGTCTCCCATTTAATGCTGAATGGAGAGAATTCTTTTCAGTGAGGGCCATAAACTTTGGAATTCTCTCTTCTCTGGAGTCATGAAACATTTTTAAAGCCGAGGGAGGTAGGTCGATTAAAAGGGAGCTGAAAGTTGCCAGTGGTAGGCATGCATTTTGGTGGGTTTGGGTCTCCTGCATGTAGGATTGAAGAGATCAGGCTGGTAAATGTGGTGCAGAATGGGCAATGACGCTGCAGTTATCTGCATATGCAGGTCACATAAGCTATGCTGATCATTTTGTTCTGGCACAACTGTAAGTGAGATTTAGTTTTCCTTTGAGACAGTATTTAATGCCCTCACACACCAGGGGGCAGCTGATCTCTGAAATGGGTCGCCACTTTCAGTAAACTATAGCCGTCTCTTATCCATCGACAATGGTCCAGATTTTGAATGCATCTGTTCGGTTCACCCACTCAAGATCACTGCAGTCATTATCATCTAGCTCTATACACAGCATTGACAAATGCCCAAGAGTAAATGTGCAAACTGAGGAAAATTGAGCATGTGGCCGAAGTTGCAATTAAAAATTCCTTGTTGCAGTGCATCTACTGTGCTGCCTTGGCATACATTAGCTATTTTTCATAGTTCTGCTTCACTTCTATTTGGAAGCTAGGGAACTCAGGAAAATAAATAGTGATGCCTTGATAAAGAATTCATATTATAGAAGAGAAGGGAGTGAAGGTCTTCAAAGACACAAAGGTAGATAAATCCCTGGGATCCGAACAGATAATTCCAAGAAGTGTGGGAAGCGAGGGAAGAGATTTCTAGGCCCCTTTCTGGGGTACTTGTATCATCGATAACCACAGGTGAGGTGTCAGCAGACTGGAGGTTGGCTAATTTGGTGCCAATATTTAAGAAAGGCAGTAAGGAAAAGCCAGGGAGCTATGGACCACTGAGCCTGATGTCAGTGGTGGGTAAGTTGTTGGAGGGGATTCTGAGGGACAGGATTTACATGCTTTTGGAAAGACCAGGACTGATTAGGGATAGTCAGCATGGCCTTCTGTGTGGAGAAATAATGTCTCACTAACTTGATTTGAGTTTTTTGGAAGAAGTGACCAAAAAGATTGAAGGCAGAACAATAGTCGTCTATATGGACTTCAGCAAAGTATGCAAGAAGGTAATTCTTATATGCAGGGGGTAGAGCGTGTATGGTACAAGCTGCCTCACAGCACCAAGGACCCGGGTTCATTTCCAGCCTCATGTGACTGTGTGCAGTTTGCACATTCTCCTAGTGTCCGTGTGGGTTTCCTCCGGGTGCTCTGGTTTCTTTTCATAGGTAAAAACAATGACTGCAGATGCTGAAAGCCAGATTCTGGATTAGAGTGGTACAAAATACAGTATTCCTGATGAAGGGCTTTTGTCCGAAATGTTGATTTTCCTGCTCTTCGGATGCTGCCTGAACTGTGCCCTTCCAGCACCACTCTAATCCAGAATCTGGTTTCCTCTCATAGTCCAAAGATGTGCAGGTGAGGTGAATTGGCCATGCTACATTGTCCATAGTGGTCAGGGATGTGCTAGTTAGGGGAATGGGTTTGGCTGGGTTGCTCTTCAGAGGATAAGTATGGACTTGTTGGGCCGAAGGGCCTGTTTCCACACTGTAGGGATTCTATGATCTATTCTTCTTTCATTCTATGGTTATGGAACTTCTTCCACAACATTTTCAAGATTGTGACTTTGCAAACCACATTTTTATTGACATTCATCCATGGAATCTGACATTGTTGGCCATGCCAGTGTTTATTGCCTATCCTGAATTGACCTGGAAAGGTGATCACCATTGCATTCCACAGTGTGGATACATGCTCAATGCTATTGGGAAGGGAATTCCAGGATTTTCACCCAACAACAGTGAAGGAGTGGCAATATAACTCCAAGCCAGGCTTTTGCGTGGCTTGAAGGGGAACTTGCAAGTGATAATCTTACTGAACATTTACTGCCCTTCACCTTGAAGGTGGTAGAGGTCAGCCATTTCGCAGGTGCTGTTGAAGGACCCTCAGTGAGTTAATTGCAGCATATTTCTGAAGGTGGTGCACACTGCTGCCACAGTGTGGAGGGAGTGAATATCAAAAGTGGTTAATACTGGAGCAATCACTCAAACCAATGCACACTGAGATAATAGGTTAGCACCGAATGTCTGACCATTTCTCTAAGTGCATCACAATGGGGACTGTTAGAGCAGTATTCAGTGAGATACTCTGAAAATTCCCTGGCTCTTTGATAACTTTGTTCATGTATTTTTTTTCTTTTGAAAGCTTTTTTCATTTAAACCACTCCTATCCCAGAACAAAGACACAAACGAAAAGAACCAATATTAATATGACCTAATCTATTAATAGATTAATTTGACATCGTTAAGCTCTCTTATTACTAAAAGTGATAGATTGTTGAATTTTGGAATGAATCCCCAAAGACTTGGAGGTTGAATCCCACTGGAATTTACTCAACTTTTCAATGTTTCAATTTGATAAACAAATTGCATGATGTGTTGGTGGTTGGGGTAGGAAGAAATAAAGAGTTTGATGACATTGTAAGCAGTGTTTGCTATGCACGCAATAGTTGTACAGCATGGGAACAGACCAGTCCATGCCAACCATAATCCCAAACTAAACTAATCCCACTTGCCTGCACTTGGCCCATGTCCCTCCAAATCTTTCCTATTCATGAACTTATCCAATTGTCTTCTAAGTGTTGTATCTGTAGCCTGAATCCACCACTTTGTCCGGCAGTTCATTCCACACATAAACCACTCTCTGTGTAAATAAGTTGCCTCTCATGTCCTTTTTCAATCTTTCTCCTCTCACCTTAAAAGTATGCCCCCTAGTTTTGAACTCCCCCACTTTAATGAAAAGACCCTTGCCATTCACCTTATCTATGCTCCTCATGATTTTATAAACCAAATCAAGGTCACCGTCAATCTCCTACACTCCAGTGAAAAAAGTCCCAGCCTATCCAACCTGTTTTTATAACTCAACAGCTACTTTCCCATTAACATCGTACTAAATCTTTATTGAACCCTGTCCAGTTTAGTAATATCCTTCCTATAACAGGGAGACCAGAACTGCACACAGTACTCCAGAAGAAACCTTTGTGTGTCCTGTACAACCTCAACATTATGAACAGAGTTATGGATGTTCCTGACTGCAAACAATAAAAATCCATTTCTAAGTCACCTTGTTACTTTCCTTTGCTTGTACTCTTGATCTTACTTTGTTTGAAATCTTGCAAGCTTTGTTATATTTGGGTATGGTGGTGACCATTTGAAAGATGTCTTTTTTTATTAAATGATTTGTATATAGCAGATTTTCATAAATTAATTTTTATTCCAGCCTCCTATTTGTGTTACAAAATATTTGTTGGTTAATCTTGGAACATTTAAATCATTCTGCAGTATCACAACATCTGCGTACTCCTGAAGCCAGGAAAATACTTGGCATTGATTAATTAATTACTAGAGTTCCATGATTTACACACACTATACCAGGATAGTCATTTTCTGCTTACAGTCGCTCATCCACAATAACTTCAACTTTATTTATTTGTGAAGAGTACATTATCATACATAACAGTCAAAAAACTTTTGGATGTAACAGGAAAATCTAAGTTCAAATATAAAAATCACACAACGCCAGGTTATAGTCCAACAGGTTTAATTGGAAGCACACTAGCTTTCGGAGCATAAGTTCAAATACTCTTCAATAAATTCCTCCTTGGAATGTCAAAACTCTATTTCCATATTCTAATTCATATTCTTTAAATGAGTATTAGCATATTTATGTTAAGATATATTTGCTTTGTTTTAAAATATTAAGCATTATTCAAATGTCAGTGACACTTATCGGTAATTATAAATTCACTGTCCCCTCCCGGCCTATATCTTACCTAGATTCTGCCAGCTGTCTCACTGTTGGTGATTTATAGCTTTCTTGGCTACACGCTGACTTACTGGCCATCTTTCTTCAGGTTGTCTTTTTTCATCACCCAATTCCCCTTGCTCATCGATCTTATGGCATTTCTCCATGTTTTATTTTCCATTACTTGTCCTCTGTGCCACAAATCATTGTGTACAATTTCTAATTTTATTGCTAATTTTTAAAGTTCTCTTGTTACTCAAATACACAACATGTCTTAAATTTTAAGTTATTGAATCTGTCAGTAAATGTGCCTCTGGGAATTTATTACATTGTTCTATCTCATTAATGTTTACAAGAGTAGACTATATTTCAAAAATTGTGTAGATGTTTATTTCCTGAATATTTCCTTTAGGTCAGAGTTGCTTACCTTTTTAAATTGATGCTCATTTCTTTTACATTAGTTTCTTTGTCATATTTGTATAAAATTCACTGCAGATTTCATGACCTTCATGCTGCTCTCTCTCTCTCTTTTAATGAGGATTGAGTTTTATATTGTGATACTGCACCAGGAGTGAGTCTGACTTACAGATATTTGTCAGCTCTCACTGAAGTTTGCACCTCTTAGAGTCATACAGCATGGAAACAGACCCTTCAGTCTAACTAGCCCAGACCCTTCAGTCTAACTAGTCCACGCTGACCATGTTACCAAACTAAACTATTCCCACATGTCTGTGTTTGGCCCATATCCCTCCAAACCTTTCCTATTCATGCACTTATCCAGATGTCTTTTTAAATGTTGTAATCATACACACATCTACCACTACTTCTGGAAGTACATTCTGTGCAGTGACTATCCTCTGTGTAACTGACCCTCTTCAGTTTGATAATAATCTTTCTTTAGTAGGGTGATCAGAACTGCACAAAGCCTCCAGAAGAGATCTCACCTCTTCCGAACCTTTACCCCCATCCTATTTCTTTGTCTAGATATTTTCAAGAATTTCCTATCTTGAAGAAATCAAAGATGAATTTTGAGTCTACTTTCTACCCCTGCTATGTTTGACCTGCAACCCACATTATCATATCGAAGATTGCAATTGATTGAAGAGCCTCTATACCTTTGCATGATCAAATGATATTTTTAGGGTAAAGTCAGCAGCATATTTCCAAAGCAAGTCTACTTTACCTCTATTCTAACATGCAACAGTGTATTATTTTAGTCCATAGCCCAATACCTTTCTATTGAGCATAATATCAAAATTCCTTTTTCTGAACTGCCCTTGGTAATGCTTTTGAGTGGTGTGAAGGTCAAGGGCAAATTTCTGTTATGTGCAACATTCACCACCATTATACTGAGGCCAAACTATCGCATTGTTTTGTTCCAGAGGCTGATATTTGGCAATCACTTACCTTTGTAAATCTTTCTCTTGTGTTCATAAGACAATCAGTCATTGGAACTGTCAGTTGTTTTAGAAGGCAATATAAACAATATATAAATATTTGAGTTTGGGCATGCACTCTATTTAAAGGTGTGTCTGGAAATAATGCTGAATAAACTGCTATATTTTTAGCTCCCAAGACGTCGTCAGAAAATCAAGATGAAGTCATTTCAGTTTATTTAAAATTCTGTAACATTATTATGACCACCTTAGATGAAAGGGGTGGTTAGTTATTTAGAGTATTTTCCTCCATGTGGCTGAAAATGTAATTTAATGTAACAAGCAACATGGTAGCAATGCAACATATTCATATTTTGAGGCCAACAAAAGTAATTCAGCTTCTGCATTAGAAATCAGAAATGGGCAATTCATATCTGTTTTGAATGTGCCCAGTATTTACAGAGTTGAGAATTGTATACTAACTAAAAATATTCTTGAAATTTTCCCATCTATACTTCTCGCTGCCTCAGGAAAGCAGCCAACATAATTAAAGACCCCTCCCAACCCGATTATAACCTCTTCCAACCTCTTCTGTAGGGCAGAAGTTACAAAAGTTTAAACACACGTACCAAGAGATTCAAGAACAGCTACTTTCCCTCTGTTGTCACACTTTCAAATGGACCTCTCAAATTTTAAATTTAATGTGAATCTCGCTCCTTGTGCACCTTTGTTGCTGCTATAACGTTATATTCTTCACTCTATTCTATTATCCTCGTGCACTTTGGTATGATCTGCCCATACTACATGCAAAACAAAACTTTTTACTGTACCTAGGTACATGTGACAATAATAAATCAAGTCAAATATATTGTTTACTGTAGTTGTCTGTCTGTCTGTTGGGTAAAGACTGATCACTAGGTATTTGCATTCAGATGGAGTGCTCAATTATTTTCTAAAAAAAGTAATTTGACAATTCTACCTCTTTAATGATTGTATTGTTTTCTGATTAATGAACAACAGACCAATACACACTATGCATAACATGCAAGGAATTTGTTTTGAATTATGAGTGGACCATTTATGTGTCTTATGAAAGGTATTCAAGATATAATAGCACATAATATTTTTCATCAACAGCTCATCAAATATGCATATTTGAAGAGCATTTTTCCAAGTTGGAATCCTCTGACGCTTTTGTAGCGTACACCTTGTGACCTTATGGTATGAGCTATTAAAGTGATTTGGAAATTAAATGTCTTCATGAATATTACAGTGGAATTATAAATAGATATTCTCATTCAGATGACTTTATGTGTATCTATGCTCACCAATGCTATTTCTTTAAAGTCAATGTACGAATCCCAAAACAATCTGGACAGTGTAACGCCGAACATTTAAATGTCAAATATTACAGTTTCATATATTATTGTGTAATGTAGTCTCTTTATTAATACTTTTATGCACAATTTTACAACCTGGGCTCGATTAAATTAGGTTCTTTGATTTGTAGTTTTATAATAATGATTTAGATGTACTATTTTTTGTAAAACTGCATAAACAGTGTGGCATTGAATATGAAATTTTGGGAAAGACTGCATGGAAATCTTTATGTATATTCACAAATCTAGATCTTCCTAATTTCACTGTTGAAATCTGTTTGTTTACTTAAATAGTATGTGAATAGTACATTCAGTCTTTTGCCATCTCTCCTCCCTCAATCTTTTCATTGTAGGTGACCACCTGGTTGTTGCATCAGTTCTACATCTAGAGCACGTATCTTGAGGAACTCTTGCAGGTATATTCTGGGAGTGAAAGATTGACCTTCAATAAGTGTAGCCATCTTTTGTTTGTGCTAAGTGTGACTTCAATCAGTAGAGGGCTTTCCCCTTGATTTTCATTGACTCCAATTTTGCTTGGGCTGATTGATGCTGCACTTGGTCAAATGCAGCCTTGATGTCAAGGGTAGTCACTTTCCCCTCACCTAGAGTTATTCCTTTTTGCCCAAGTTTAGACCAAGGCTGTGATAAGGTCAGAGGCTGATTGACCTTAACAGAACTCAAAATAACTATCAGTGAGTAGGTTATTGCTAAGTAAGTGCCACCTGATAGCACAATTGATTACAGTTTCTATTGCTTTGATTGTGAGCAGATTGATAGAGTTGTAGTTCACCCACTTGGATTTGTCCTGTTTTTTTGTATGTAGAGCATACCTGGGTACATTTCATTGTGGCCTCCATACTTCTGTTGGGATATTGTGGGAGCCGATATCTTTGCATTGCCCAACTGTTTCTTAATGTCATGTGGAGGGAATTAAATTGGCTGAAAACTGGCATCTATGATGCTGGGGAGCCCAAGGTGGAAATGCTGCAGCCTTATTACTGATATGCTGGATTCCTCAATCAATGAGGATGGAGGTATTTGTGGAGTTAGTTTAATTCTCCATCACCATGCATGACTGGATGTGGTAGTACAGCAGTGATTTTGGTTATGGATTGTTTAGCTCTGTTTTAACATATCCTGCTTCCACTGAGATATGTAAGTGGCCATGTGCTGTTTTTTTTATGGGGTTAACACCTCATCGTTTGGTAGGTCTGGTGCTGCTGCTGCTGTGCCCTCCTGCACTCTTCATTGAACTAGGATTGGTTCCTTGGCTTGATGGTACTGTTACAGTGAAGAATATCAGGCCACGGGATTACTGAGTTATGGTCAAATACAACTCTGCTGGTGGCCCACTGAGACTGCTAGATCTGTCCCTAAATTAGGGGAGGTGATGGTCTAATGGTTTTACCACAAGACTGTTAAGCCAGAGATGCAGATAATGTTCTGGGGACCAGAGTTTGAAATCCACCATGACAGATGATGGAATTTGAATTCAATAAGAAGTCTGTAATTAAAAGGCCAATGATGACCACATATCCATTGTGGATTGTGGGTAAAACTGGTTCACTTCAGGGAAGGAGACCGCCATCCTCACTTGCTCTGGCCTCCGTGTGACTCCAGACCCACAGCAATGTGGTTTATTCTTAACTGCCCTCTGGGTAAGTAGGGATGGGCAATAAATGCTGGCCTAGCAAGAAGTGCCCACATCCCCTTGAATGAATGAATGAATAAAAGAAAATTCAGTTTAGCACAATCATATCGCACAAAAGGAAGGATTCCATCTGTTGAAGAGGGAAGTTGGTCTTCGCAAGGACTGTGCATGCTCACTCTTACCAATATTGTCATAGACAGATGTATCTGTGTGACAACCAACATGCTGAGGATGAGACCAAGTACATTTTTCCTCCTTCGTTTTTTCCCTTACCACCTGATGTAGGCACAATCTATCAGTTTTGTCCTTTAGGACTTGGGCAGTTTGGCCAATAGGGGTGCTGCTGAGGTATTCTTGAAGCCCCTAATCTTGTGACCTTGCCACCTTCTGTGCTTATTCCAAGTGGAGGGGAACTGATTTATCAGCTGGGGCAGGGAACGGAATGGTAATCAGGTGATTTCTATGCCCATGTTTCACCAAATGCTGAGAGATTTCATGGGGCCTGGAGTAATACTGGGACACATGGATACTTCCTCCTGACTGCATGCCACTGTGCCACCAACTCTGGGCCTGACCTCGTGAGACAGGACATATCTGGTGATGGTGATATTAGAAGGCATGATTCCATGACTATGAATATTGAGGTCAGAAATCAGACGACACCAGATTATAGTCCAACAGGTTTATGTGAAATCACAAGCTTTGAGTGTTGACTTCGCCTGATGAAGGAGCAGCACTCCAAAAACTTGTGATTTCAAAGAAACCTGTTGGACTATAACCTGGTGTCATGTGACTTCTGACCTTGTCCACCCCTGTCCAACTGTGGCACCTTCATGTATGAAGGCTGTAGAAGGGATAGGAGGGAGTTTGTTACCTTTTTTTGAACATTTTCCTGAATTAACCCTAGAACAAAACCAATTGTGGAAACATTCTTTCATCAGTTTCAGATGCTATTTGTTAATTGCTAGATACATTATTGAAAATATCAGAACACCAAGTAATTTGAGTGTGAGGGAAAGTTTGTGATGAAATCTTCTAACAGTCTACTTCAAGTACTGTATATAGTCAATAACTGTTCATAAGTTTAGAACAGCCTGGTTTCCAGCTCTCTCCTACCTAAGGCATGTCGTGGTAATAATACAGAGAGATAATTTACCTCTACCCCTATCCCAACTTCAGTGATTCACCAAACCAAATGGTCAATGTTCTATAGTGAATTACCCTATGATTTGGGTTTATTTTAAGGTGAGATTAATGGGAGATCCACAACCTTGAAAGAATGGATGAAAATTGAACGGAATGGTAGTTGCTGCTTTCCATGAGGTCTGTCACTTCCCTGTAGTGATGAGGGAAGAAAATGCGAAACTGTCATTGATGGTCTTTTTTATTCTGCCAACAGAGATCTCTGGATAAAGTGACACAATTTCATGACTGTTTCCAAATCAGCTCTGATCTACTTATGAAATAAGCATTCTGGATTGATTCAGCAGCTGGGATGCAATTAAAATACGAAAGTACTTACTATTGATTTGTGAGGTGTCAAAGAAAAGGAATTTTACACACCACTAACTTTCCCTCTGACTCCTATAGAGTGAATGCACATTTTTAAAATATTGTGTGTTAAATCAACTGATAAAACATTAAGGGTTAAGAGTGTGGTGCTGGAAAAGTACAGCAGGTCAGGCAGCATCAGAGGCAGGAGAATAGATGTTTCGGGCATAAGCGACTCTCCTGCTCAGATGCTGCCTGACCTGCTGTGCTTTTCCAGCACAACACTCTAGACTCTGATCTCCAGCATCTACAGTCCTCACTTTCTCCTCCTGATAAAACATTAAGTCTAATCCAACTCCTTTATTTGTAAACAGTCCTCCTGAAGTGGCTCATTTGAATCCTGTGGTATATGTACTACAGCGAGACTTCAATCTGAATATGAAATCCAATCTGACACTTCAGTGCTGCACTGATGGAATTGAAAATCTTGAGCGCATTGCACAAATTCTTTCTATATTTTATATAGCAATTACTAATGCTGACATAACTGGGAGATTTCTCCAAGTTATGGCCAGCTGCCAGCCAAGACTAAAGCAAGATGCTGCGGATGCTGGAGACCTGAGTTAGTGTTGGAGAAACTCTGCAGTCCTAGTAGCATTTGTGGAGATAAAAATGGAGTTGTCTTCTAAGTTCTGATGTGAAGAGTCATGGTGGGCTTAAAATATCAACTCTCTTTCCCAGCAAATAGTGACAGACCAATCACAGCATCTTTGTCATTTTCCAATACTGAGGAATCTTCTCATTGGTCTCCCTTGATGTGCAGGAAGTGCCTCCTTTACTGTTAGTCCTTCTAATTCTTACCTTTACGGATTGTACTTACCTCACCATGGCTGCGAAGAGTTCAAAATATATCTGTTCTGGCAAGTTATGAAGGGAAAATTAAAGTGTCTTGTTTAGTCATCACTTCTGATTTTCCCTGTTATTTGTTCAAACGTTGATATGTATAGAATAGTTGAATTAAACAATTTAGATATGGTCCATTCAATTTCTTCCACAGAAAACAAATGCTTATTGTGGTCAAAAGACGATAACCATCCATTTGGATTAATGTCTGAAATATGTTATTTACTTTGTTCATGGAGTGGAGGTGCCATTTGGTTAGGTCAACATTAATCACTGGTGTCTGTCTCTGTGTCCACAGTCCACCATTGCCTTTTCTATTGCTCAACAGTTGCACCGTTAATAAGGAGCAAATGTAAGGGGCGTTGCTTTGAGACAGATTTTGTTTCTCTTCAATTTTTATTTCTTTGACAATTCAAAACACGGTTTTAGTATTCCCTGAATACTGCCTCCAGATTGTTCACTGATATTTTACTGTCTTCTGTATGGCAGTCTTTCAAACTGTAAATTATAAAATTATGCTCAGCAGTCACTCAAAGGTACCTAATTGGAATTAAAGCAATTTTTAAAATTTTATTAACTCAATGAATTGTCTCTTAAACACTGTTACAACAAAAAAAAGCTCTCTTTTTGGAAAAAAAAGCTTGTCTCTTCTGTCTACAGGTAGCTGGTACTCTCTGCCAACTTTTAAAATTGTAAAATGCAAATTTCACTGAAAGCCAACTAACTAGAATTAAAATGAGCTTTAATTTTAATAATGTTGGAAAATATTGCCAAAAATCTTCTTCAAATGACACTGTGCACAGTCAATCTTGCCTTTTAATTAATGGAAGTCATGCTACCTTTGTTCCCAAACTGTAAATATGAATAATGGTGCCCAATTTACTGGAATAAATTGATCCTGGGTAAATGCTCTTAACTGAAAATGACAGTCAGATTTTGATATGTTGACAAAGCAGTGTTTAACGGAAATGCAATTTTGAGATTGCAATCCTTCATACGTCAGACTGTAAAATCATGAGGGATAGGGATAAGATGAACAGCCAAAGCCTTTTCCCTAGGGTAGGGAAATCCAAAACTACAGGGCATAGGTTTAGGGTGAGAGGGGAAAGATTCAAAAGGGACCTAAAGGGCAACTTTTTCACGCAGAGGGCGGTGCGTGTATGGAATGAGCTGCCAGAGGAAGTGGTGGAGGCTGGTACAATTACAACATTGAAAATGCATCTGGATGGGTAAATGAATAGGAAGGGTTTGGAGGGGTATGGGCCAAACGCTGGCAAATGCACGTAGATTAATTTGGAGTGTCTGTTCAATATGGACAATTTGGTCTGGGCGGGGGAGGTGTGTCTGTTTCCATGCTGTGCACCTCTGTGAATCTGTAACATTTGAGTTATATCCTGATACTGGCCAATTTCACAGCTGAGCAACAGTGCCCATCCACATTATTTTGAATTGTATTCTCAATGTTTTCAGCCATCTTTCCTGTATACCTTCTGGCTGCAACCCAAAATGGCTGTCAAGTTCCCAGATCCATGATTTGTGTAATGAAAGGAGCATTCCATTTGAAAGGGACAGCAGCTTCAGATGACACGACAGCCCACACTAGTACCTTCAGGAACACTGGATGCCTCAAATGGTTCTAAACTGTCACTTGACCATACTGGCAGCCACAATGGGACTGTCAGGCTGCAGAGTTTTTTTGGTGAGGCTGTTACTGCCCCATTAGCTCAAAGCAAAATAAGTTGGGCTCAAAATCATTATTTTTCTATTGGAATTTTGTTGTTTTCAAAAGATGCTGTGGTGGTCGAGTGTAGTAGCTTTTTACTGGAAACACTATTAACTGCAATCAATTTACACTGTCTAGAGCAGGGAGAAAAGCTATTTCCACAACCTTTCTGTCATGCAGTGCAGAGTGTTCAGTACTGTAATGTTATATTTGCAATCAGTTGTGGATAAAAATGAAGAGGTCTAAGGCACTGGTTTCTGGAACACATTGATGTGAAGTGATGTTTTGTTTTTAAAAATGCCAAGTAAACAAAAGTCCCTTGATTCTTCCTTGATATCCCCTCTTCTCACCCCTCCTCTTAAGGATAATGTTGTCTCATAAAGGTGTTAAAAATGGAGAAAGCACACTTTAATTCCAATTCAAAAAATCATGTATTGCCCTCATTAATTGCAGTAGTTCTTCTACACAAGAATTATCATTAAGATTATATTTCTTTCTGAATAGTTGTACTGTTCACCTGTCTCATTAATGTCCTGCTTTAAACATTTCCTTTTCCAACAGCTATGTAAATCAATATTGAGGTCATATCTTGGTGGACAGCTGGAAATACTGATGGGACAAATGTTTTCCTGCTTTATGCACACACTTGTATTTGCTGGCTTCGCTGCTGGTTCTGTTGCGGCTATTATTCTGAAGCATGCTTTTTCAAGTTGGCTTGTCAATGTGACTGCACCACCACTGCAGAAATCCAGCTTGTGGTTGATGCCTGCCTTTCACGATATGGAAAAGCACTAGCGCGAGCTGAAATGTGTCTATTTCTAACAGTGCGATATGGGATTTGGAGATTATGTAATTTCCACGGGTTGTATTTTGACTGCAGAGTGAAAGGCCTACATGTAATGCTACTTTCTTTTAACCCATTTGTAGTCGATGTACACTGTGGGGAACAAGAAAATGCTGCAGATGTGATGGTCCACTACTTTCTGATATATTGTTATTGAATATATCAAAGGGGAAGAAAAAAAATCAAACACTGTGAATACTTTTGCTCCAACCTGCAAATAGGAAACAGCTGACAGGTCATTATGACGGTAGCATTACTCATTTATTTTTAATAAGCATCACCATGGTGAACAATTTCCAGAGGGAGGGATTGGGGTTGTCACTAGGAAGCTCAAGTTATTTTGTATACGTGCTAGGAGTGGTTGTTTTTTTTTCACCTCTTGCTAAAACTGACATGAACTTTAAATTGTACATATGACAAATTGATGCAAACGTAAAGAGAACCTTACACTTGCATTTTTCAATGAGGTGTTCTGGTGTCTGTGTTGCTCAGTTGGGGCAGGGTTTGAGTTGGGGCCCTGTCTAGTTCATTCCTTTAATACCTATTAAAGGGCTGCAGCTTATGTAACTATGGATAAGGTTGAACTAGATTTCTTCCCTCTTTTTAGTACTTTGAGTTCATTGGGTAAAGTAGGAGCCCGTGGTGAGGTGGAACAGGATGATATGTGCCCGATGTCTCTTGGCCATCCAAATGCTTCAGTAACATCAGTGCTTTTGTCCTCTGGTAATCTTTAATCTGAACAAGCAAAAGCTGTGCCAACAGAATCCATGAGCAGTTGACGACATGCCTCTTGTGAACCAGAGTCAGTTAACACACCCAGATGCATGTCCCAGAGAAGCGATGAGCATTACCAGAATTCTTTGGGCTCATTGCAACTTATTTGTTGATCCCTCAATCCGATTTGCCAGATCCAGTTTGCAGGATAGTGAGAAATCTTGAAGCAACCCTCAGTATCGCCACTTTGTTTCTTTTGACAAATCAACAGGAACCAGAAATCATAGGAAAAGTGCAGTCAGGAAAATCATCTTGAAATGGAACTTTACCAAACCAAAACCAACAATTAACAAAAACGTCTGCATCAAGCACCTGTATCTTAGCTTTGAGACCACCTTGAGTTGTCGCCCAAGTATGCTGTGCAGCCGCTATTCCTGGACCAGGTTCATGTGACAAAAGGGATCTTGGCTTCAGTATAGAAATGATGTTCTTGCCTGTTGATGGGACAAATCTGGGCTCAAAAATATTATTAAGATATTAGGACTTTAGCAAAGACCTATAGAAGAGAGAACTTGGCAACCAATCTTTTACTTGATGTATCTTGTGCTATTGCTGATCTAGCATTAAGGCTGATTGGCAACATTTAATTGGGGGTTTTCCGAATGAATGAATAAGTTTAGCGACTTACTCCTCCTTCTGCCTCTCCCAAATATTGTCTAATATTTTAGCAATGTGCTGATTGGTCTATCGCATTTTCCAAAATGGAACTATATTTTATTGATGACATTGTCCACAACTGACTGAGATCACAAGTAGCCTCCTAGTGGTTTTGCACAGTTCTGCATCTGACTGCAGCCTTTTTAAACATTTTTCCTGTTCTGAAGTTTAACTTTGTGCACACCTCAATTCTGCCAACTCTAGTCATTCCTGCTCATGACTGCCCTTCACCATTCCCTTTCTATGCTGCTCTGAATTGTCCAGTCCAGAAATTGTCTCCCCTCTGGGCAATTAGGGATGGGCAAAAGAGTGCTTTTCCACCTATCCACTCCACCCTCTCCTCCCTGACCTATCACCTTCATCCCCTCCCCCACTCACCCATTGTACTCTATGCTACTTTCTCCCCACCCCCACCCTCCTCTATCTTATCTCTCCACGCTTCAGGCTCACTGCCTTTATTCCTGATGAAGGGCTTTTGTTCAAAACGCCGATTTTGAAGCTGCTTGGATGCTGCCTGAACTGCGGTGCTCTTCCAGCACCACTAATCCAGAAAGAGTGCTGGCCGAGCCAGTAACACATATAATATTTGGGAGCCCCTGTGTTATTCCACCAATTACTCTCTGCTCTCCTGATTTAACCTCACTGCCCATTGTGCCTTAGACCAACTCCAAGCAATGAGAGAACTGCAACTCTGTCATTTGTCTGTTTCATCAATACCATCTCCCAATTAATCGGGTGGGGTGGGGGGAGGGGAAGAGGAGTATTTCTATTTCTTTATTTAACTATCACAGCAGAAGTGATGTCTCATTTTACATTTTTAGCAAAGTTTTAATTTTGTTTATGATGTACGTTTGGTTTTGACCTGTTGATAAATGGCAATTTTTTTTTATCTTTCAGAAAGTCTTTTTTTCTCTATTGTAGAGAATAGAAGCCATCAAAGGGGGTCTACACATTCTATCTTGAAGGCTTATAGACATTGACAATAGCAGATTGCAGAATGAGAAATGAATTGATTCTATGCTATTCACTCTGGCCTTTGCCATGATAACACTTTTGAAATTTCACAAGCTCACAACTGACATGTCAGACGATAGCAGCTGCATAAATTCTTTATTAATGATCTTAACAAGCAACATTGCTGCTCTCCATATTTTGGCTTAATGTTCACTAAAACCATTTTTAGCACAGTAGAATTGAAAGCACTACTAAAGAGACGAATAGAACAATAGACATCATATTCCCACATTATGCAAGTCTTTTAAAGTGTAGTTACCCTCTCATGTTTGTTTTGTAAAGCAGCTCCTACTCTGGAACAGCACAAAAGAATCTAATTTGACTGTGTAACTTCAATGTGATATGATGTGTCTTAAATATTGCCCAAGGGATCTGTTGGGTCAGTGTGGAGCTCTCCTATGCATCAAGAGTTAGATTTGTAGCCTGGCAATATTATCAGGTACTACCTATTCTGTGCAACTCTCATCAATGTTTATAATTTAAATAACAACAATCTAGCTTTCCTAGATGTTAAAAGTACAAGTTGAAATTTTCGAGTCCTACAGGATGGAAACTGACCCTTTGGTCCTACTCGTCCATGCTGATCAAAGTTCCCAGACTAAGGCAGTTCTATTGCCTGCATTTGGCCCATGTCCTTTTAAACTTTTCCTATTCGTGTCAAATGTGTGTTAAATGTTGGAACAGTACCTGCATCTACCACTTTCCCTGGCAGTTCATTCCACACATGAACCACCCTCTGTGGGGGAGGGGGGTGGAGTGGCCCCTCAGGTTCCATTTTAAATCTTGCTCCTCTCACCTTAAAAATATGCCTTCAACTTTTGAATTCCCCAACTCTAAGAAAAAAAACCTTTGCTATTCACCTCATCTATGTCCCTCATGATTTTATAAACCCCTCAATCTCCACTCCAATGGAAAAATGTCTCAGTTTATCCAGCCTCTTTTTGTAACTCAAATTTCCAGACCTGGTAGCATCTTGTAAATCTCTTCTGCACACTCAACAATTTAATAATATTGTTCTTACACTTCTGGTCACCCAGTTATATGCAGTACTCCCAAAAGTAGCTTTCCAACATTACGTCCCAACCCCTAAACTCAATAGTGTGAGCAATAAAGGCAAGTGTGCCAAATGCTGCCTTTACCATCCTATTTACCTATGGTGCAACTTGTGGTGAATTATATACCTGAATCCCTAGGTCTCTCTGTTCTACAACTGTGTAAGTCCTGTCCTTGTTCATATTACCAAAATGCAACACGTTGTATTTATCTAAGTTAAATGCCCTCTGCATTGGCCCAATTGGTCAAGAACCCATTGTAATCTTGGATAATCTTCACTGTCTACTATATCATCAATTTTAAAACCTAAAGCTGATAAAGTATGTCACATTGTGATATTTTTGCCTATTCGCAGCAAAAGGAAGATTGGGTTAATTTTACCTTGTATTTTTATGCTATTAACTTTGACCACAAGACCAACTCCAGTCATATGCAAATGCTGTGGCCTCTCATTTACTCTGCAAACAACAGCAGGATCCTTGCAGCAGCACACTGCCTCATGCGATCTTAAACAATACGACAGGGCTAGGGCAAAGGCAGGGAACTGGGGCTAAGCGCATTCCTCTTTCCATGCATGTGACTGACTGAATATCCTCCTTTGTAATTATTCTATGATAAAATGACTGCGAACACATTACGCATTTTTGGTGTCATTACTGGTATTTTAGCATAACAGTTTATTGGTTTACAATTAGAACATAGAACATAGAAGAATACAGCGCAGTACAGGCCCTTTGGCCCTCGATGTTGCGCCGATCCAAGCCCACCTAACCTATACTAACCCACTATCCTCCATATACCTATCCAATGCCCGCTTAAATGCCCATAAAGAGGGAGAGTCCACCACTGCTACTGGCAGGGCATTCCATGAACTTACGACTCGCTGAGTGAAGAACCTACCCCTAACTTCAGTCCTATATCTACCCCCTCTTAATTTAAAGCTATGCCCCCTTGTAATACCCGACTCCATACGCGGGAAAAGGTTCACACTGTCAACCCTATCTAACCCCCTAATCATCTTGTACACCTCAATCAAGTCACCCCTAAACCTTCTTTTCTCTAATGAAAACAGCCCCAAGTGTCTCAGTCTTTCCTCATACGATCTTCCTTCCTTACCAGGCAACATCCTGGTAAACCTCCTCTGCACCCGTTCCAGTGCCTCCACATCCTTCCTATTATCTCATCTTGGTAGTTAGGGGCAGAATGGAGAAGGTAGGGAGAAAGGGGCGCTTTGAAAGACAGCAGAAATACAAATGGGATCACAAATACAATTCGCAAAATGAAAAGTCATGTTACACTCTACCCAAAACCTTCCAGATGTAACTTTGTATAACTATTTATTGTCCAATAAATAAATTTAATTGTAAAGGATGTGAATCTGCTAATGGAAGCCGTTTGTACCAAATTTGTATAACAGGTTTTGTAAATTGAAAAAGATGGATGAAGCCTCCATTGATCAATTTCTATTGTATTATTGCTCTTTTTTTTGTACCTTTTGAGATACCTGAGTTTTGTTGACCACTTCAATTTCCAAGGATTTTAAAACTTTAATATCCAGAAAGCAAATTGGACATTGAGAATTTATTTCCCTATAGTTGATTTAAAATAGGACTAAAAATTTGAAGCAAAAGAACAGGTTTAGAATTTGAACAGAATTCTGTACGGATCCTTTGTTTTTTTAACAGACAATCTACTGCTCAATCTCCAGACCTTTGGAAATGTGGTGACCCCCAGAAATTGTAAAGTTATATTGGTGACTGGGAGAATCAGGTGGCAATTTGCAATACTATGAATAAAGTGGGCTCGAAGTCCAGAGATAAAGTAATGAACATTCTCTTTCTGATGGAAGTATGTCTTTTACTGCTGAACGTTCCCAAAGAGAGGGAAAAAGATTACTTTTGGTGTATACTGTAATGTAGCACCAGCCAGCACATCAGAGACCATCTTTCATCTGTAGTAACCTGTCATAGGAATGCTTTTCTTGACCTTGAAAACAATAGTCACAAATTTAAGAAAAACGACCTTTATGCATCAGGGCTGTTTCTTAGTTTTAAAACTATGTAATTGGATGTTTGTACAGCATGCATTAGCATTGTACTGATATTCAAACAAGTAGATTTTTCAAATAATCTAATGAGTATTATGTGCAGCATCCCAATATATAACAATCAAAGACCTTGATATTGTAATGATATATTTACACTGCGTTGTAAGAACACATTACACTACTTACCATTGATACGAAATGCTATTTCCTACCTTTCTATGGCCATCAAATAATGATCCATATAGAACACTGGATTTTCTAAATTCTTTATTGAATATGATTTCAATTAAGGCTTTTATTAATTATGAATGTGCACTCCTTTGAAAAGTCTATATCATAGTCACATGGGAAGCACATTTTCTCTGCCTAACAACTGCTTCATGATTTGAGAGAAATAAAAACAAAATTCTCAGAGCTGTGGGTCACATGGGTACTGCAGCAGCATCAAGGTGGCAGCTTGTGTGACGTCATTGCACCAAACACTGTTCATTTTAAAATTCAGCAAATGGGGCTATATTATACTTACCCTCCCCCCAACCCCCACCTGCTATTTTTACTTAAAAGTGATATATTTAAAACAAAATAAAGACCACTGCTCTCTTCTCACAGCCTGCACAGAATACTATAATCGTAGGATCTTACAATTTTTAAGAAATTCTGAAGTGAATTTAAAGCAGTGTAACTATTGGTGCTTGTGAGAATTGTACCTAAATAGCTTTAGCATGTTTAAGTATGTGGCATGATGCAATTTCTGAGGCACATAAATATATTAATTTCCACTTTAACCAACAATCTTTTGGTTCAGTTACTCCAGAGACATTGTTTCTCTGTGGTTTCTACTAATTCTGCATTAGTTATAGCAGACAACTGCAAGTACCCCCTGTGGACCTTGTTCCTTTCAAATGCATTTAGAACGTCACTACATACAAGATTCAGATGCACTCTTCTGTAGTAGTACATAAATGTGCTAGCTGGTGAAATTACCCTCTACCTTTGACCTTGGATATGTACAATTAATTGAATATTATATGTAAGTTGGTGCAATGGCATTCATTGGCATTAGTCTACATGCCTGAAATTAATGCACAGCTCTCAATATTTTGGTTTTATTGAGCACCAGCATTTCCACGAAGATTTGTTCATGCTCATCTTCTGTTATAAATAGCACAAAGCAATTTTAAAGCAGCAGTACAAACAGTTACAAAGCCATTGATATGAGCTAGATGGGCTGTGAGCATCAAGTGGGAAGGAAGCTCTGCTGCAGTTCTCCAATTCCGGGAGGATGGAAAATGTAACTAATTCCCATGCTGAACTTGCTAGCTGATTAAGCCTACAGCAATTCGGGGGAAGAGTAAGCTAATTTGGAGTTCCTTGCTATCGATAACAACATTCCTGCACATCCTGTATAGGGGAACCCAGAATGAAAACTCCTCCCCCTCCCGTACTCTCAAAACCAATTTGAAGTTTCCTGGGCTGTTTTTGAGTGGCCAGTACAGCCTAACCTAAGGAAACAATGTCTTTCCCTTCTACAAGTGAGCAGAATGCTTACAATGCACACTCTCCCTGTTTAATACCGGAGACTGCAACTTGCATCGTGCAGTTGGCATAAGACGCTAGTCTGCATCTCTCTGCAGTACCCAGCCAGATTCGAGTGAATGGGCTGCTCATAGAATTTGTTCAATTTATTTAGACTGTGTTAAGCTTGATTGTAAATCTTAGTCACTTTGGCCCCTACCTACAATGAAAGTTTTTTTTCATTCATTCACATAATGAGAGCATCACTTGCTAAGCCATTATTTAGTGCCTGTCCCTAATTGCCCCAAAGGGCACTTAAGAGTCATCCATGTGGGTCTGGAGTCACACATTGGCCAGACCAGATAAGGATGGCAGGTTTGCTCCCAAAGGGACATTAGTGAACCAGATATGTTTTTCCTGACAATCAACAATGGATTTGTGATCATCATTAGTCTCTTCATTCCAGACTTTTTAGTGTATTCAGGTTCCACCATCTGCCAGGGCAGGACTTGAAGCAGGTTCCCAAACGCATTAGCGGAGTCTCTGAGTTCAGCGATAATATCATTAGGCAGTCACCTCCCTGCCACCCCCTCCCCCGGTTAATTTTAAATGAATAAATGTTATAAAAATTGAGAGGCCTTCACCATTCACTAGATGCAAACATGTGTTTATCTGTCACGCACACACCTCCAGCCCCCTCTCCCAAATGCCATTTGCCATATCTCAGACAAGAAATTGATTGCTGTTAGTTGGCCACAGTCCAGGTTTCAGGATTAATTGGGCATTAATCCACTTCTTTTTAAGGCCTGGCATAACAGGTCCAAAGCCAAATTATAACGTGCCAAACATTTGTGAAACTGACAGTAACTAGGCAGAGGTGTTAATTTCTGAGCTCCAGTTCTTTCTCTTCTGAGTCTAGAGCAGCTTTTTAAGTTTTTCACCTTTGAAAGCACTCTGTAAATGTAGCCTGCTTTTGTGTCGACCTGCCGGTCCAGAGGTTATTAAAATGACCGATGGACACTGCTGAAGAAAAACTACTGCATTTGAAAAGCTTTATATTAGTGATCATTCTGACTTCAGAAGACAACTATTGGCCACTGATGGACTGGCCCAGCTTGATTATTAGCTCCTCAAACCATCAACCTGACCATTTCAGTATCCTCTGCTGTCAGAGGAACTGCTCGAATATTTTGGCATTGCAGTTGGTGTTCTCCGTCCTCCCCATAAATACAAACAAGATCCAATGCTGCATTTGGCATCAGCAATGCTTCTTTATTCTCAGTGTATTTGCAGCTTTGAGAGGCTAGGGCCATGTAAAAGTACTGGTAGA